>NC_046299.1:622857-934285 GCF_004115265.2 Rhinolophus ferrumequinum
AGTAATTAAGCCTGTTAATGCTCGATTCAAATGTCATTATTTGCACAAGGGATCGAGGAGAAATTACATCGCGTCCGGGTGACAGGAAGACGGTGGCGTCCCGCGATCCTGGTTAGAGGTGCCACCAGAGGCTTCCGCAAAGCGGATTACCTTCCGCCTCCCCGCCGGTCCGTTGCCAATCTCCAAAGAGGATAACGCAATTTGATAAATTTAATTCCAGCTACAAACTCAATTATCGTGATAATAGATGAAAAGTGGGAGGAGACTCCAAACAAGACCCACAATGAAAAAAATACACTCAGCTCCGGAATGAGGCGCACAGTTAGGGTTTGATTTGATCTGTTCTCTCTCTTTTGAAAACCCTTTAAATAATTACGATGGTTGGAAGAACAGCCGGCATTTGTTAAATAGCTTAGCTCTAGCTCAGAAGGGCTGCAGCTAAGCCGATTTGGGTCACGGTGGAAATGTCTGCTGTCCTGAGCTGGCACAGCCACATTTAGGAGACAAGCACAAGCGGCCCGTTACATTACTGGGCCTCGTAAATAGACCCAGAACTGGGCCAGCCTCAGGCGGAACCTCAGCCTTGCCCAGAGCTGGCCCAGCTCACAAAGCTGCAGCGGCCTTTTTCTCCTGAGGGGTGGGGTGGGGGTGGGGTGAATAAAAAGAAAATTGAACCCCCAAACCACCTTTCCCCCCTCTGACCCCAGCACTGACTGCCCGGGTCAGGCTGTCAGACAAGTCCTCTGTGCACAGGTGTTTCTCCACCTCAGTCACTCCCATGGGGCAGGTGCGCACGCACTGGACACTGTTGGCACAGCGCTCGCGGGGACTGTCCCAGGGGACAGCTGCCATCGCTGGACCTCACCCATCAGATCAGCAATAAAAATTGACAGCCCAACATTAATTTCAAGGCGAAGAGCAAAGTGTAACAATTTCCATTTGAAAGATGTTTCAGGGTTTTCTCTGACAATCACAGACATTGTTCCAGAAGGCGGCCAGCGGACGGGGAGCCACCACAAAGGGCTGGGCCCCCGGCTGACGCACTTCCCAGTGGGGTGGTTTCGGGTGATCTGACGGGGTTTGGGAATGCACAATTGCCCAAATCTCAGGTTTTCCCCCGAGGACAAGGCTTGCGGCCGGCCCCGCACCCCCACGTCCCCCGTGTGTTGAAGGGTTACCCGTTTATTGCACAGCAACATCCCCCTCCACAGGGCTGCTCCTTTTTGGCATTCTAGACATAAACACCCCTGAGTACAAACCATTCCTCACGATCACAGAGAAGAAATGAGGAAGGAAGAAATTTTTAAATGATGCATCAAAGATGGATCACAACGTGGAAGAAAATGGTGCAGAAAAGCCAGGTGCACGAGGACCTCACTTCTAGGCACACGTGGCTGTGGCACCCTCCCCTTCCACCCAGGAGAACAAGCACGCGGGGAAAACCCCGAATGTCAACGCTCCTTTTCTTTGTAACAACACATCAGGTCTTCTCCTGAGAGAACAGATACAAAATTGAGGGGCCTGCGGAATGAGCTGAGTCCAGGGAGGGCGCCTCTAAGGCCGGGCGCTGCCTCGCGTCAGGTACCCGGATGGACGGAGTCCAGGTGACAGTGAGCCTGTCCTGCAAACACCGACACCCACAGGGAAAGCTCCGCCCTCCCTGCCTCCTGTCTGGGGGCCTGCAGTGGCACGGCCTGGAGGCACTGGCCCCAGCCAGCAACTCAGACAGTTTCGGGTGTGTGGGGGGGCGGCCTGAGACCACCTGGCGCCTGGGCTGTGAAGGGGGAGCAGAGAGCCCCCAGAGACAGGGGTAGGTGGGGGGCCTCGACCAGCTCAGCCAGGGAACAGTGCTGCAGCCACCAGGAGGGTGGGCACCGTCGGCCCCGACAGCAGCAGGGTCAGGACAGTGGCACCTCCATCCTCAGTCACTGTTCCCTCTGCTTCATGATAACATGACTGTTCAACACGGCAAAGTAGGAAGCAGCAGAATCTGATGGGAGCAAGTCTCACGGATATAAATCCAAAACAATGTCCCCCACACAAAGCCTGTCGACCACACCCCTCTGAGTCAGGACCCACGGCCACCAGGAGGCCTGGACAGGCGGCAGAACCTCTGGCTGGACACACACAGCGGACTCCATGAGCACCGGCACGTCTGTCTGCACACGTGGGCAGTGGAGACTAATCAATGGGACAACCAGAGACTGGTCGACTACCTGCCACCACTTGGAAGGTCCCAGTGCGAGGGACCAACACCCAGGGGCAGGACGCAGCTCTGCAGGCAGCGGGGCAACAGGGAAGGTGGCCCAGACTGCAGTCCTCTCTTCGGAAAGCACGCATCTCGCTCTCCTTAGATGGGGCCACGGGGGTCTTAAAGGAGGAGCCCAGCCACCCTGCAAGCCGGGCTCCGCCCCCGTCCTGACCTGTCACAGCAAACGCAGGAATCATCCACAAGCAGGGCTTGCAAGAACATCCATCTGCCTGAGAAGAAATAATCAGCGCCATCCCCTGGGCAGACCATCCGTGACGCAGCACAGGCCTCCAGGACAACACACAGCCCTGAGTGGCGGTCACTCAAGCCTGTCCTCGCTGGGCCTCGAGGTATCCCAGTGGCCACCTCCTACAGACCGTGGTGCCTTGTGATTGGCTTCTGGGAACGTGGCAGGCCAGCTCAACTCCCAGGGCCACACCCACCCAGATCTACACCTGCCCAGGCCCACACCGGCTCTCAGCATCTGAAGCCAGCCCCGGCTGGGCTTCTGAGAAAGCACCTGCCCCCGAGGTCCCCTGGGCTCCGTCAGGAGCATGAGGACGGGTCTCCAGGGCGGCCACGGCTCAGGTGAAAGCCCAGGACACAAGGGGACACTGGTGGGGAAATGTCACATAAAGAGACCCTGGTGAGCCGGGGCAGCTCAGAGAGGAACTGTGGGAGTGAAATGTCACTCGAGGCCAAACAAATAGGACAACAAGCTGAGCTGTGAGTCAACCGTGACTATTTTTTTATGTTCACTGCTTCAGCGATTTTCTGTCAAAAAATGCTAACAAGCACGAAAGTGCTTAAGAGCTTTACAATTTTTCAGTTTGTGCGCCAATGCATTCCGGGCGGCGTGTGTGTTTCCCGGGCTGCGTGTGACACGGCACTCGATCACACCTGTCCCCGCCTGATGGATCAGCCGGTGCCACAGGGCCCGTTATGGACTCTCCAACAGGACAATGATGGGACTGCAGCAGAGCAGGGTGACGGCCACGCCCGGCCACCCCATCCCACACTGAACAGGGACCCCCAGCTCACGGCCAACTGCCACAACACCTGGGGCCCAGCAGCGAGGGCCTGTGGGAGCAGGAGAGAAGCCCCGCAGAGATGATGGGACCCCGCAGAGCAGGGCTGTTCTGATTCCTCACGTCTCTTCCTCAAGGAAGCACACACAGCATGACTGTGAGCCCAGCACAGAACTGTTAGGAAAGTGGGAGAGGCTCGGGGGGCGGTGGGGGATGGGCAAGACCACGGGCAGCTGTGTGACTGGCCTGCAGTGGGTGGAGGGAGCCCCCGCCTACATGGTACCAGTCCTGCCACGTGGCCACTCACGGGGTCCCTGTCGCTTCCCATATACCCCCGCCCACGGAGACCCCCATGCCTGCGCCTCACAGAGATAAGGCCACTGCAGGTGGTACTGCCCGTGACAGGTCTGGGGAGGGCACAGGACTTGCTTCTGTGGTGGGGTGGGGCCACCTGGATAGCCGAGCGCCCAGGCAGGCAGGAGTCCAGACCCCAGATGTGGGGATGTGCTTGCTGACACCCCAGCCACGTGTGATGCCGGACCCACTGCTGACGGCTGTCTGGGTGCAGCTCCTTCTCGAGGCAAGGCTGCTGGCTGGCGGAGTGGGGTCGGGGGCTCCCAGACACGGGCGCAGCATGGCCACCAGCGAGGCCACATACCCAGCCCAGGGCACGGGTCTCTGCCCCGCTGGGCCCGGGGAGACGGACACAGAACAAGACGAGCACGTGTGAGGTGCAACGGGGCCTCCAGAAAGCATTGGGAGCCTGCTCGTCCAGACTCCTCAGATGGAGAGAGCGGTGAGTCGTACTCGTGGAGAAACGGCCCATTGTAGGCACATAACTTATCTGCGACCAGCTGCCAAGGGTAACCCGACGTCAGCGCCGGCCCGCCTGCGGCAGAGCGGCTGGTGTTAACCAAATCACTTTTATCGAGTTGGAATAATGTTACACTCAAAAATCAATAAAGCCTTATTTAACCTAAAGAATGCCTTTTCAATTTTATATTGATAATGTCTGTATAGTGTGTATATGAAACTGAAAATTACTCATACTCGGCTATTATTTCTGGTGGAATGTTAAGTTTCCTTAATCACGAGACTCACAGAGCAACTTGAATAGTTTTTACACACAGTCAGACTGTGATGGGAATACTTCCCTTTGCAATGAAATCATTTAAAGTCTGACTGCTTCTCGGCCATTAAGCACAACTAGATGTTTTCACAGTGTTACTGACACATAAACCACACTGACAAACTAGATTGAAAGGATGCCATTAGGTGAAGTCTGGCATATCTGCAGCCCCACGAAGCCGTCTCCACATCAAGATAACAAGCATATCCACTGCTCTCAGGAGCTGCCCTGCCTCCTTCTGTCCCCTTATAACCCCACCTCCAGCCCCCATCCTGGGAAACCACAAACCCGGTTTCTGTCATCACAGATCGCTTTGCGTTTCCGAGATGATTACACAGATGGAACCGTGTAGAACGTGCTCTTTCTTTCTGGCTTCTTTCGTTCATTGCACGCTCCCTACATGCTTGCAGACTGCTATGTGCACACATGGCTCTTTCTCACCGCTGAGCGTGCGGCAGTTCGTGTCCTGTCCTCCTGCTGGTGGGCCCACGGGTGTTTGCAGTTTGGGGCGTTATCAGTGAGGTGCCACGAACATTTGTGCACCAGCCTGTGTGGACGTGTGCCTTCCATTGGCCAACGCCTGGGCCAATGGGGATGTGCGTGTTAACATTTTAAGAAACACGTGGTCAGGTGACCTCACATCTGGGAGTCCCTGCCCTTCCACATGCTGCCGACACTGGATCTGGTGGGTCTTTCTAACTTTGGCCAATGGTGGGAAACGTATGATCTGTCGCGGACAATGTGCTTCCTGTGCCGCGTTCTAAGGACCAAAGTTGCCGAGTGTTGTTCCACGTGTATACTTGCCATTCTCCATCTTGTTTGGTGAAGAGTCTGTTCAGATCGTTCAAAAATTCAGGAAGATTTGTGTGTCTGGCTAGTACCGGGTTCTAGTTCTCTGAATGTAGCACCTTAGATAAGTCCCCTGTCCATATATCTGCTAATGTTTTCTCTTTGTCTGTGAACGGCCTATTTTTGTATCTTTTGAAAAACAAATGTTTTTCATTTTGATGAAGTGCAATAGATTCATTTTTTCTTTTATAATAGTTGGTACTTTTTGTGTCATATTTAAGGGGGCTTTGCCAAAGCCATAGTCACTAAGATTTCCCCTGTTCTTGTACACATTTCATAGCTTTAGCGCTCACGCTAGCTAGATCTATGACCTGTTTTGAGTGAAAGTTTTCCAAGTTTCGACAGAAGGGTTGAGGTTCTCTTTTTACATGTGGTCATCAAATGGTTATAGCACCATTTGTGAAAACAGCCTCCTCTCCCCACTGAGTTGCCTGACACCTTGTCAAAACCCAAAGGTGGGCTATTTCTAGACTCTCCATTCTGGTGCGTGATCTGCTCACCGGGCTTTACAGCCACACGGCACTGTCCTAATTGTGGTGGACTTAAAATATATCTCAACTACGTAGTGCAATCCTCCATCCTCAATGTTGGTTTGTCTAATCTAGGGTCCTACATTTCCACATGAATTGTGGAACCAGCTTGTCAGTTTCAACAAACAAGGAGTCTGCTCAGATTTGGACAGGTCTGCACCGCGTCTCTGCGTCAATCGGGGAGGACGACTCCTGACACTGCCGAGCCTGCCAACCCGTGGACGTGGTGCATCTTCCACTTACTGAGATCTGTGGTCTTCCTCTCCCTGCAACACACGGTGGCGCCCAGCACAGGCCTCACACCTCCGGCCTAATGCTGATGTGTCACATTGTGATGCAATTATGAAGGGAACTGTTACCTCAATTTCAATTTCTGACCGAATCATTTACAAGTTCACAGCCATAACTACATGATTAAAGATTTAAACAAAATGCCTTTATATTAACAAATCCATTCTGACTATCCATGAGAATACTTTATTCTGTTTGTTTGTTTTCCCTAAAGGATACATTGTTCTCATTACTTTCAATGCAGGCAATTCAGTCAAGTTGATCTCAAGCCTCAGTTTTCACTTGGCTCTGGCACAAAGAGGTGGAAATGCAACTGGGGCACCGTGTGAGTTGGAGGGAATGAAAGGGTGTGTGTGGAGAAGTGGGGGGAGTGCAAGCTTTACTCTGGGATCCACCACACTCGGCCTGGTTTCCTCGCCGTAGCTGAGAGCCGCAGTGTTTCCCACACTCCTGGGTGTGACCCCACTTCTCATTAGTGCTCATTGGGGGACACCTCCTGGATGGTTCAGGCTTAGGGAGAAGAAGGAACCAGAGTCAAGAAAGTACAACCAAAGCGGGTCACTACTCCTTGTCCACTCTGCGTGTTCACTCCAACAAGAACGCAGAGCTCCACCCGACAGGCGTCAAATGCCCCACAAGCCCCCAGCCCTTCTCGGTCCTTCCAGAGCTCTGCCTCCTTCGCCCCTTTCCACACAAAGCTCTGTGCTGGTCCTCACGGACCTCTGCTCACATCTAAATTCCTTTGCCTGGTGCCCAAAGGATGGTCAGGGTTCTGGCCCATCTCCTTCCGAGGGCGGCCTCAGGGCACCAGTGCCCAGACTCCCGGCCACCACGTCACACTGTCTCACTCGCAAGTCTTCCCTGAGGCCACCGGTAAGAGCAGGAATTCCTTTCCTGAGTCTTTTTTAAAGTTGGTAGAACAAAATCACAGTTCTGCAAGGCTTCCTATGAAAAATAGCAATTTCCTGATCACTTCACTTTTCTACTCCCCAGAGGCAATTACTTTCCTTTAATTGTTTTCTTTTAATATTTACCTCATATCTCTAGAGCTCGTAGTGCTGGCCCTTCATTTTCTAGTTTTCAACTTGAACTATTGATTTTTCAGTTGTGGAAGATGAGGATTTAATTCCCTTTCACTATCTTTCCCCTTCGTTCCATGTCATACTCACACACACACACACACTCACACACACACACACACTCTCTCTATCCCTGATCCACAGCCTCTGGATACAAACATATTTTACTTAAATACTGATCAGTATTTATATCGTTATCACTCTGGAAACACTCTCCGCAGTAGGACCCTTCTTATACTATGATTGCTCTTCCACTCTTGAACAACTTTTGTTTTCCTTGGAGTTCATCACAGCCTTCTTTTTTTGTTAACTAAGTTCTTTATATACAGTGGAGCCCTGAACAACGTGGGGGTTAGGGATGCCAACCCCTGTGCAGTCAAAAATCCAAATATAACTTTTTCTTTTAATTTTTTTTCCAAATATAACTTCTGACTCCCCCAAAACTTAGCTGCAGTTGCCCTCAGTATCTATGGGGGATGGGCTCCAGGACCCCCACCAGTACCCAGGTCTGCAGATGCTGAAGTCCCGTACAAAAACGCCTAGGACCAACCACGCAGCCAACCCTCCCCATCCGGGGGCTCGCAGCCCTTGGACCAAAACAGCACAGGTGTTTACCGAGAAAACCCACGTGTAAATGGACCCATGTTATGGAAGGGTCAGTGGTACATTTGTCACGATTCATTCACACATCCTGTCGGTCTCATCTCAGGGTCCCGAGCACATCCAACAACCTATGGATTTCACCTTCTTGGATACTGAGAAGCGTAACCAGCTGCATGATGGCATTGTCACCTGTCACACATACCCTCCGGGGCCTCCTTGGCCGTTGGGAGCACCGAGGAGCGCCAGCCAAGGGCACCCGCCCTTCATGCCCAGGGCGCCAGCCGATGCCATCGCTCAGAGCCCAGCAGGCCTCTGTGCTGAACTCGGAGCTGCCTGCCCTCAAGGGAGCTGCGATGTCCCCGCTTGCTGTGCGTCCTGGATCCCGGCACCCACGCCTTCGGCAGAGTATCTCCTCACACAAGCTCCCTGAAAGGGTGTGGCACGTAACTGTCCCAAGAGCTCACCTGTCTGGATACTGCTCATTTCCCTGCCCAAACGTGCAGACGGGCCAGTGGAAATTCCCGGGTGCACTGCTCGTTCCTCACGCCTGTGGCGGAATATGCCCTTCCCTTTCCTCCTTCAGAGTTGCCACGTGGGACCTCGCTGGCGGGGTGTCTGCGCTCACCTCGCTCAGTCGGCAGGTGGGAGCTGGGCAGGGTGTGGCCTTGGGGCCGGTAGGTGGGGGCTGTCCAGGACACACGCCCCGCAGCCGGCAGCAGGCATCTCCATGTCTGCTGCGGCCCAGGGCTCTTCCCCTCCTTCCTTCCTCCTGTCACCTATCGGAGCAGCTGGCTGTCAACTCCTGTCTCTCTCGGGCCCCAGGGCCCCTGGACGGCCCACACGTTCATACGTGCCAACCGCACACTCATGTACTGCAACCTCCATGAGGCCCGGAGTGCAAGTGTGTGTTGTGTTGCACGTTGTGTTGTGTGTGGAACCTGTGCCCGCCTTCCCAGTTCTAGATTCTTCTAAGCCAACTCTTTACTTAACTGTGTACTTAGCTGCACAACCTGATGGTTGGAGCAGCTTTCTCAGCACCTCTCGTCCTGTACCTTCGGCCCCAGGACTCAGTGCGGCCCCTGTGCCCACTAGCCCTGGAAGGAGGTGACCGTCCCACTGGTCCCACAGGCAGGGCACACCACCGGGGTTCCTGCAGCCAACAGAATGCGCTCTTCCCTCTCTTCACACTGGAAGCCGGGCCAAGCCCCTGCTGAGAACGGCAGACCGATTCCTGTCTCTCAGGAAGGAAGGCAGCACCCGTGGTCTGAACTCTGGGTCGCGAGGCCCAGTCCCAGAGAGGCCACCAGCAAGCACAAGGCAGGCTGTCCCGACAACAAGGGACGCGGGGGGCCCTGCCGACACCACGGGCACGGGGGGGGGGGGGCCCTGCCGACACCACGGGTATGGGGGGGGCCCTGCCGACACCACGGGCACGGGGGGGGGGCCCTGCCGACACCACGGGTATGGGGGGGGCCCTGCCGACACCACGGGCACGGGGGGTGGCCTGTGGACACACGGGCATGGGGGGGGCACACAACAATGAGGGCACAGTGGGGGGCCTCCAGACGTTGAAAACACCAAGTACAGAACAGGCAGTGAGCGCCAGCGTCCCCTCAGAGCTGCGGGCACAGTCTCCACCTCTCCTTGCTCCCCTGGGGTCCATCCAACTCAGGGGGCTGTGTGCTGGCAGCTTCCCACTTCGGGCGTCAGTGACCAGGCAATGGTCACAAGGACCCCTGACCGTCAGGGGCAGTGGGACATGCATGTTTTTAGTCGTAAGTCCTCCCAAGTTGTCACCACCCACAAGCCACCACACAGAAATGGCTACCGCACCATGTCCTCTGTCACTCACGAGCTGTCCCTGGCCCCTGCTGTGTGGCAATTGGGGACTTGCCCAAGCTCTTGTGGCTCCTGAAGGAAAAGTTCTCCAGAGCACACGGTTCAGTGCCTCCTCGCGCCATGAGGAACCATGGCACCGGGGACCCGAGCCACCTGCCCCCCTGGGCCCGGCCGTGGGCAGCTCGCGGACCCCAGGTCTCGGCCCTGGTGGGTGGAGGGGTTCACAGCGGTCCAGGAGGGCTGTGGCCAGGAAGCACGGAGCGGGAAGATTAACCTTGAGGCTCCCGTCCTGCCCATTTGAGAGCCCAACGTCACTCAGCTGTTGGAGGGAAATAAAACAGTCAGGCTTAAATGTATAAAAAATTACGATGGAGGCGCTGAACGAGGCGGGGACTGCGAGCTCATTGAGTCAAAAGTCAATCAATCCATGAGCGAGTGGATTAGGAGCCCCTCGCGAGCCCCACAGAAACCATCTGCCCAAACACTGGGACATAACAGCGCAGGACCGCATTCCAGCACTTTTAGGAAGTAAATAATGAAAAATCAATCCAAAGAAAAAACAGATCAAGAACCCTGGGCCTGACGTGCCGACACATTTATTGCTGAATACCGTTCCTCGGCGACCCGAAAACTTCGGGAGGTGTTTATTTACTTTCAGCACCTTCCCGAGATCAATATTTTTAATTTGGATCCGAGTTATTATTTTTCACATCACAGCAGCGGGGAGCGGAGTAAAGTGGCTCATATTTTAGTGCTAAAAAGATCGATATGACAGTTTCACCTTCACGGCAGCCCCCGCCGCTGCTGGCCGCACATCACCGGGTCCCGGGGGGCGCAGGTGCCGCTGAGGGGAGCAGGTCGTTACCTGCAGCACAGCAGACAGCCGTGATTTAGCTGCGCACAGAGGGCCCGGCGCCCTCGGAAAACCAATCTTGCTGCTCTCACTCATCAGGCCTGTCTGGACCCACAGGCAGGACGTGGAGGCGGGAGACGGGCCTGGGGCCCCGGAGCAGGTCAGTGCCCTGATCAGAAGTGCACTGGCCTTCCTCCCCTTGCTTGGATCAGAGAACATCGGGAAACTCCGTTACTTTTCCATATATTTCCCCTAAAATCTCATTCAGGAGAGCAGCCACACAGAAGGGTCAGTCATGGAAGGGGAGGACGGGGGAGGGCTCCTCCTCAGGAGCACAGTGTCAGGCTGCACCCCGGAACAAATGCAGGTGGGGGGAGGGGGCAAACCACAACGGCCCCCCACCTCACCGTCTGGCAGATGCCCCAGGTCGGGTGGAAGGCTGGTCCCGCCCTCCTGGAAAAGCGGGCCACCCAGGACATGGCAGGGACCCTCCTCATGGCAGCGCACAGACAACCCAGGGGGTGGGTGGGGGAGGAGCCAGTTTACTGCTGACCACAGTCACAGTATCCTGGGCCCAGGGCCACAGCTCAGAGAAGGAGAGGGAGGTGGACAGGCACGGCCCCTCCCGGTGAGCCCACCCCTCCCAGGGGCCGGGGCCTGCACCCTGGGCCCCCCCAGTCTGATACAGAACCACCAGTGCAGGCCATTCCATGTTTCTGGGAACGGGACCCTGCTGGACAGGGTGGCTTTGGATGAGGGAGGAGGAGCTGCTTCATGGGGGCAGGCAGCAGGGGGCACGACCGTCTTCTCTGAAAGTCAGCAAGGGCTCCTTGTCCTGCCTGGCTTCCACTTTATCGTGGACGAGTGTGGCCGTGCTCCCGGGACACCTTGAGTCTGTGGGTTTCCAGTTTGGCTGCTCTTTTCACCTTACAGGAAACGAAACGCACCTGTGCACCTCTGCAGGGACCAAACTACCCAAGAGGCAACGGTGTGGGCTGGGGTGCTGGTGGCACGGGTGAGGCAGCTGGATCTTGGGGCCATGGCCCCAGCCTGCCAGGCGTTCCCATGGCCCTGGGGTCGCCGACGCGTCCCCAGCTTCAGGCCCCTCTGCCCGCACTCACTGACCCAAAGCACTGCCGCACTTGCCCAACAAACCAAGGCGCATGGCTCCAGCTGCTACACACACACTTCTGAGGTGACAGCTAAGTGAGCAAGGACAGCAGAGGCCACAGCAAACAGGCCCGTCACATACCAGGCCGCAGGAGCACGAGGCCACAGCAACAGGTGGCCATGACCGGGCACCGCGCCTACACTCTGAGATGCGTGGCTGCCCCTCCCCCACCCTGCCCAGCCATGTGAGCGTTGGGGGCGGGGGTGTTCAGGAGGCTCTGAGGGGCCCTGTCCCCTGCAGCCTGCAGACAGTGCGGGTTTTCCAGGCCGATCCCATCACCTCTGGCTTCTCCATGGAGGAGGGCCTGGCCTGTGTCTACCGCTGAGCTGGTGCGACACAGAGGAAAGCCACCACATAGCGTGGCACCGCGGTCCTACTGTCCCCAAACAGAAGGGCTCCCCTAGGGTACTTGCACTGGCCCACACCTCTGCAGGGGCCCCCAATACTGCCTGTGGGGTCCCCGTGCCAGCCTGCACGTGCTGCCTTGGGAGCCTGGAGATCCCTGCTCCCCTTCCTTCTCGTCATGGGACACCAGGTGGGCGCCCCTGGCCATGCTTCCTTGGGGCCCGGGGTTTACACTATTTACACCAACAGGACAGCCCATTCCCCTCCCTTCTCTGGCCGCCCACGTCAGACAAATGACCAGTGGGAACAGAGGGGGCCACCTCATTCTGTGATGCTTTGCTCCTGCACTGAAGTAAGACAATGAGGAAATTACACGAAAACAAATTTACAATTTCTTCCCCATTCAGCCATCTTTGAAACCCGAGTATAGGAAAGCCGTCTGCTATCGATGTGCAGGCTTTTCGGGCCGTAAGTGATGTGTTTTCCATGCTCCCGCATGCCTGTGAAATCGGACACGTGATTCCCGTGCTAGCGGGCCTCTGATCAATACACACTTGGAAACCCTGGAAAACCACGTGGGCACATCCTCAGTGTCAAGGCCCGGGGCTGAGGGACACCCAGAAGCTGAGTAATGGGTCACCCGCAGCCACAACATCCCCGGGAGGCACACCCGGGGTGGCCCTGTGAGGGAAGCACTTTCCAAGCAGCCAGACGACGGGCTGACGCTGGGAGCAGGGAATTCTGGGAGAGCATCTGGGGATCGGGCAGCTGCAGATGCCGGTGTCACTCAGGGTCCCCTGTGAGGCACAGAGAGCTGTGTCTCCTCCGGGAGCCCTCCTCCCTGAGGCCTGCCCAACTCTCCTGGTGGGGCCACATGGCAGTCCTCCAAACACCCTTGGGCAGGGCCCCCCAACACCCCCCTGTGCTCCACGGCCTGGCACCCCCGAGGGGTGGGGAACATGAGCATCTGGGTCCTGGGAAGCCGGCACCAGCTGAGCAAAAGTCCAACCCGCCTTGGAGCCTGTCCTTGTAACATAGAAGGTTTCTCTCAAGTTATTTTTCCAACTGTCAAGTTCATGCTGCGGGCCAGATTATCACCACTATTCCACAGGGAGGGAATCACTAAATCCGTGATTGACCGGTGCCGACCGTCCTCATGGAGCATATACGACCTGCGAAAGGCAGGGTGTGTACATAAATAGGCACAGTCCCCCAGAGAAAGGGGGCCTCCGGGAGGGAGTGAGAGTCCCAGCAGGAGGCCAGGGTGGGTGGCCCTGCCGGGCTCTCCTGGGGAGGGGGAAGGGCTGGTGCAGGGCCCTGAGATGGGCCTGCCCCCCAGAGATGGAAAGGGGGCACGGGCGCCTGGAGGGGAATGGGGCTAAGGACAGAGGGTGTGGCGGGGGTGGCAGCACCTTCCTGAGACAAGGGTGTGGGCAGTTAGGAGGAGGGAGAACTGAATGACAGACACCTTGGCGTGACCGTGGCTCACGGCTTCTCCACATGACTTGGCAGCGTCCCCAACAACAAGAATGTCGTCCCCAGTGTGAGCTCCGTGTCACTTGGTGCCCTCCCACATGGTGCCCAGGAAGGACATGGGGAGCAGGAGGTGGGGCTCAGGGCAGGAAGGGGCTCCGAGACGCCTCTTCCCTCATTCCTGCTCGTGGGGAATGCAGCCTGTAAATATCTGCCACCCCCAGTAGGAGGGCCTAACGTTTATTTATTACCACGTCGTGGGAATAGACCCAGGGTCTCAAAACTTGCTGGTGATTAAAACAGGGACATCTCGGTTCTTTCGGGCAAATACACACACATTAGTGGGATGTTAGAACACACAGGTCTGCGAGGACACGGCCGGAGCCTAACACTGGGCTGGAGAATGCGAGTCCTCGCCTCCCTCCGGGAAAGGCCGCCCAGCGAGCCAGCACGTGATCACCGGGGCGGGCCCCACAGCACAGCTCCCACGAGTCTCCAGCGCTCTGCGGGGCGCCAGCTCTGCCATCCCTGGGCCCCGGGAAATCCGGGTCCTTCCCATGGGACCTTTCTTCACTGCCACGTGGCTTCTGGCACATCCCTGCCCATGTCTTCTCCCTCCCTCGCCACACCCACCTCGTCTTCCCAGCCTCCAAATGCGGGGGCCTCAGCTGGGGCCCCCTGCACCAGTGCCCAAGCCCGAGGGTACCGCCCATTCGTGGTCTAAAACCACCTATACACAGCTGGCCACAAATTCCATCCCCAGGCTGCCATTCCCCACTGAGCTTGTGCCGGGGCGCCCATGGCCTCTGCATCCCTGCAGGGAGGGCCAGGGCACCCATATGCAGTCCACTCTGAGTCCTGGTTCTTCTTGCCCCCAGGACCCCCACTCCCTCACTGGCTTAGAGCACCCTGGGACCAGAGCAGGGAACAAAGCGGCTGCTCCTGCGACTGAGTTTAGGAAGGAAGAGAGTGATCAGAACAGCAGCAGCAGCACACCCGCCCGCTGCCAGGAGGACAGGGCCTGGGGCACTCAGGGGCCCTGGATGCAGCATGTAAGATCCCGGCCGGCTGGCTGCCCAGCTCACACGGCCCAGGGTCCTCAGCCACCCCCGCCACTTCGTGAAGGGCATTTAAACACGTTCCATGAACAGGACAGGGTCCTGGCCTTTCAGGGTCAATGTCAACACGCCAACGGGCAGCTCCTCTGAAGAAACAGACTCCTTCCAAGTGTCAACTTTCCAGTGGAAAATGCAGACGGGCCAGCTGGAGAGGGGCACTGCCCAGGAGACAGCCAGTGGGGGCCGGTCTGTCTCCTCAGCCGCGAGCAGACCAGACTAGCCTCCTGCTTCAATAGATGGCCACTCAGGGTGGTTCTTAGGAGCAAACAAAACTGAACTCGATCATTTAAGTCTAAAAATTGCCCTCTGAGCGCCTCCTGTACCAAAAGCTGGACACGAAACGCCGCTTTGGCGCCATCTGCTGGTGACGATGGGCATCTGCCGCCTCCTGCCTCTGTCCAGCACCTCCAGGCCTGCAGACCTCCCCCAGGCCCAGAGTCCCTCCAGGCATAAAGCTCCTCCAGGCCCAACGCACCCCATGTCAAAGCTCCCCCAGGCCTGATCCCCTCCAAGTCACAGCCTCGCCACCCGCGACTTCACGCACAACCCCTTCTCTGCACACAGCCCCCCACGTCTCCCCACACAGCACCCCCTCTCTGCACGACGCCCCCCCGAGCCCCCACCCACCCAGCATCATGCTCACGCACCACCCGCAGCGTCAGGTTCAGCGTCTTTCTGGGAACAGGCCACTATTTTCTGATCCCTATTAATACCTGTGACAGCATTTATGTACAAGATAAATTCATTTCAATTTCCTTTTTCAATTAATGGCCTATTATTTGAACCACACTCAGCTAAAAATATCGCTCCAATACCATTAATCTTGTAAAAATTAAATTTTCCTCCCTCTGACAGCCCAAGGCCAGCAGGCTGGGGCAGGAGGGTGACCCTGAGGCTGGCCAGCCCTGCCCAGCACCCCAGGGCTGCAGGATTCCCTCCAGCAGGACGTCCAGACGTCTCCCTCATGTACGACACACTGAGGGGGTAACACACACTCACAAAGGGACAGCACTCGGGGGCCCCAGGGTTGGGCAGAATTTTACCGCAAACTACATACTACCATCCTGGTCACAAGACGGGATGACAAACGCACATCTCTCCCTGTGCCAACTTTGGGACAAGCTCCAGACAGAGTCACCGGTCATTTCTCACCCTCCAATCAGGGCTGTCCCAGCGAGGCAACTGGCCAGTGACACACCTCGCACTAGACCGTGGCTGTGGGACCGCCAGGAGGACCGTGACCCTGGGAAGAAACACCAGGCGGCAGACACCCCACATCCTCGATGGGCAGGGCTGGCCTTTCTCCCACCTCCTAGATGCTGTCCGGCCCTGCGGACACCTGCGCACACAGCCTCAGGGGCCTCAGACGGGGGCTTGTCCCGCGTCCAATGTGGCACATTGCGTAGCTCCCTCTGCCGCCCTGCGCCGGGTCAGTCCTGCCCAATGAGGCCCTGAACGGGCTTGCTCCACACAGGACGGCCATGTCACCAGCTAAGGTGCCATTACTGTACTCATGACAAAGAGAGGGAAACACTCCAGCTCTAAGATGCCTGGGTATCGCTCCAACACTCAGCCTTTTCTCTTCTCAGCCAACCAGACAGTTATCATGTTAGCATGTAATAATATGTGACACAAAACAGACCATGGAGAACTAGAAAAGTGAGAATTTAAAAAAAAAAAAAAAAGGAAACTTCTGTAGGTGTGAAGGGGGAGGGGAGCAGCTCCAGGCACCAGGCCTTCCGAACGGCTCCAGTTTCTGGGCACAAGTGTCTGGACCCTTCACCAGGTGCTGACAAGTCACCTTCACTATTTATGAGGCGCTCCGAGGCACACACAGAGCCTGTGGGCGTGCTTCTGACCCCGGACGGAGGCGGCCGCAGCCCAGGACGAATGCCCACCGTGCCTCAGTCTCACCCCTGCACAGCCTGTCCTGGGTCCAGATCCGCTGGGGGAAGTGCCTCAGATTTGTCAACCTTCTTAAGGAACCAGTTTGAGTGCGTCAATGTTTCCATTTCACTGATTTCTCTCCTATTTTATTATTTCCTTCCTTCTACTTGCTCTGGGCCAATTTGCTCTGCATTTAAAAGTGACTCCATGCCAGCATTTCATGCTAGAAATCTTCTACAGCTAGTGAGGTGCATCTCACAAATTTTGAAGGTTTTGAGTTCGTTTTCCATGTAATTGTTAATATTTTCTAATTTCCTTTGTGACATTCTTTTTGACTCATGGGTTATTTACAAGGTATTTCCAAACATTTAGGAATTTCCAGCTGTCACTTTTGTTTGCCTCTAATTTAATTCCTTTGTGGTCAGAGAACACATTTTGTATGATTTCAGTCTCTCAGACATGTTCAGGTTTGTTTATGGCCCAGATCTCAACGTGTCCTGGTGAATGTCCCACGTGGACACGGATTCTAAGACCCGCCGGCCTGGGGACACTCGGCAGCCAGCGTGGAAAGTCCTGGACGCAGGCCTCAGGCGGGCTCCTCAGCAGGCAGGCCTGGAGCCGGTCCACGTACCGACCACAGGCTGTCGCTCACCCACGCAGAGAGCCCAGCAGCGAGCCTCCGATCCGAGGAAGTCTACTCCAAACTCTCTCAGCTTCATTTTGGGAGAGATTTCTGAGGAAATGGGCAGACGACGGTCATCGTTCCCCGTACGTGTGCTGCCATCCCTTGGCACCCGCCCGCCGAGGGGCCCGTTCTGCTCATGTCCTCACCCTCAGCAAGTCACACGCCATTCCTGGGCTGCACGCGCTGCTCTTGTAGCCAGAGTGTCCTGCAGTGACCTCCTGCCGAGACCTCCCTGGGAGCTGTCTCCCCCCTGCGCTCTCGACTTGCACGGACACGCACGTTCCCAGCCAGGCGCCTGCGCGAGCCTGGCAAGCCCTCCTGAGGCACTGACCTCCTCGCCCACGGAGCACCCCTGTGCCCCAGGAACAACCTCCCCTTGAAGTCCACGCTAGCGTTAACGCAGCCACTCCTGCTTTCTTTGGACTTGTGTTTGCACGGTGTATTGTTCTTCATCCGTGTACTTTTAAAACACCCGTGTCTTCTATTGAAAGGAGACTGTGAAGACCCAAGGACAGTTTCCAGGAGCAGGAGGGGACTGATGACTGCCATGGAACTTGGCAGCTTTAATGGCAGAGCTGAGAGAGCGGGCAGAGACCCACGCCTCTGAGTGTGATGGTGGTAAGGGGAGCCCTTACAGAACTTGTTTTCAGCAATCTGACCAAGACGTGCCACGGCATGTAGTGTTTATTCTGCTTGAAGTTATAAATGGAGCTATGGGTTCATATATTTTATCAAATTTTGAAAATTTTCATGCATTGTTTCTTCAAGTATTTGTCCATTTCCTTGTTCCTCTCCTTCTGGGATGTTAGATAGTATATCAGAGGACAGCTGCATCCTATTATCTTTTTCAGTCATTGTTTCCGTGTTTTATTTTGCATAGTTTCTATTACTACGTCTTCAAGTTCAATTATCTTCTCTCCTGCAGTGTCTAATCTGCTGTTAACCCCAACCAGTGTGCTTTTTCCATCCAGTGTATTTTTCACCTGAATAAGTCCCACTTGGAGGAAGCAGGAAGTTTGGTCAGAGCAGAGGGAAGTGTGTCAAGGGGAAAAGGATTTACCTAAAGGATGATCTGAGAGGAAGGAGCCAGGAGAGAGGAGGTAAAAGGGCAGAGGAGAGAGGCAGGAGGCTGTGTCCTGACCTTGGGGAATGAGGGCCTTGCCGGGCACGAGTGCGGGTGGAGAACAAGCATGATGGGCCCATGTCCTCGGTGTACCCGAGAAGACTGGCAGAGAGGCCACCTGTGAATATGGTGGAGGCTGCTTGGAGGAGGGTCTGGCGGTGCCACCAAGGGGACACCAGAGACGCGGGTCCTGCAGACGCAGCGAAAGATGGACACGTGACTCTGCAGACAGTGACTACTTCAGCGATGGACAGAGACCCAGCTGGCATTGGATGCCCCAAATTTGAAGACTGAAAACTGACAGATGCCCCTGACTCAATGTCTCAGTCCCGGGGATGTGGAGACATCTCTGCTCCCGCATGGGATGCCCCTCGGCCCCACCCCACCTGGCACGCAGGCGCCCACGGCTCCAAGTGGCCGGCACATGGTGGCAGAGCATGTCCCCCCAGTGGGGATGAGCTGATGAACATGAGCCACACCGCCGAGCCCTGAAAAGCAAACAGGCACCTGCACCTGCGGCGACATCAGAGGTGGGGTGAAGGACTCCAGGGGACAGGAAGCAAGGAACCAAGCAGACGCCGCAGCTTCAGGACCTCCCTCCAGGTGCTGGAGACGTCCATCCTCCAAAGCAGCAAGCAGCATCTCAAACCTGTCTGGCATCTGTCCCCACACCTCTGTTCCCGAGGCTGCTGCACCTCATGGGGGCTGCCTTCCCAGGTGTCCGCTGCCCCCGAGAGACCACGGACTCCGCAGAGGATGGACCGATCTCCCAGCTCCACAGAAGGCCCTGTCCCACGGCCCATGTGGCTGGACCCCCGGAGGCCGTCTCGGGGCACAGGCAGGTGTGTAGAGCGGACCAGGCTAGGCTTACTTCCTCGTGCATCAGCCCCGGACGGAGCCACCGACTCTCCCCATTATTTCCTGCACACCTGGCTGCGGGCCACCTGCCTCGACTGTCCACCTCCCAGGTGCCACGCGGGCCTCACCTGTGCCAGCTGACTAGGAACCCGCCCAGGGCACCTCATGGGAGCGGCTGAGGCCCCTCGTCTGTGCCGTGCCACCACCCCACCAGCCGCCGTGGATGTGGATCACCGGCAGGCTGCAGGCAGGACAACAGGTGAGAGCAGACGCCCCTGCCTGGGGAGGAAGCGTGCTTACCGTGAAGTGCTCCTGGGACCTGTAGTTCTCGTCCAGGTATACACGAGCCCGGTTGTACTCCTTCATGGCGTCACTCGACAGCAGTTCTCTGGAAGGGAAATAGCTTTTTAATCAAGTTGCACAGACGTAGCACCGTTTACAGCTCATGAGGCACAAGACCTCAACCTGGACGCCACGTGTGACATCACCCCGAGAACACCCCCAACCAAGATGGAGGGGAGGGGGACGAGGAGGGGGGTGCAGGAACTTAGACCCTGTGGCCCAGCGCACAGGCCGGCCACCGGCAGCTCTGGTCTCCATGTGGCCCTGAGATGAGCAGGACCAGACACTGGTGCAGTGACACTGATAAGTCGCCCAGGGCCACACGTCAGGACAGTGGGACACCACGGTCTGTGGGGTCCCCTGGTGGTTCATGTTTGGTCATCACAGACAAATCACAAACGTGTCCCTGGGCCCAGGCATGTCCACCATGTCTGCCCAGGAGGGAGAAAGCTGAGGACGGTGACGGAGTGGCCGAGGCTTTACCATACGAAGAAGAAAGGGTCTCTGCGCATCCCTCATCACAGGGGTTCCTTGCTTAGTGGTCGCCCACTGCCACTCTTCATCCCCAGGCAAGCGTCACATAGATGGCCTGTCCATCATCTCTGCAAACACGGCTGGAACGGGAGCCACCGAGCACCCAGAGCTCCGCGAGAGCACGGAAGGGATAGAAAGCGCGGTGCCTGCACTGCATGTGGGTGTGGCCCCTGCTCCTGACAGTGTGGGGAGGACACAGGCACCATGTGACAGCCAGCACGTGGGTCAGGAAGAGGGGGCGCCAGGTTCTAAGGAAGGACAGAGGATGGAAAGGGCAGGGTCAGCTGACGCTCGGACCTTGGACACAGGCGAGAACAATCCTCAGGGTCGGAAGGAAGGAAGCTGGGCCCAGACAGCAAACAGCACAGAACTTTCTTAATGTCTGCCGTCCGCTCAGAAACCCTCTGCACGTGAGGGCATAGGAAAACATGGCCAGCACGCTATAAAAAAGCAGTTGACAGAAAAAAGACCTAGAAAGAAATTGACAGGATTCACTGCAAAGAGTGAGGTGAAGAAACCTGAACAGGAGGAAAGACAGGAGACATGAAAACCACAGAAGAAACTTCTAGAGCTAAAGAACACAGTATCAGAAATAATTTCACTGGATGGACCTAGGAGCAGATTAAAACCTGAAAAGAAAAGACCAGGGACCAAAAGTCACTGCACAGAAACTACCCAGACTGAAGAGGCGCGATGACCTGCACAGGGTGAGGTGGTGGGGGGCACCTGTGCGAGCCCACGGGGCCGACGTCCGGGCCTCTGAGGACGAGGACAAAGGAAGGACAGGGAAGACGACATTTCCAGAAACAACAGACACACTCTCCTCAGATCCAGTTAAAACTGGAAGCCCACAGATGGAGAAAGATAAATGCAGAGAAAGGCCAACTAGAGCTACCTAGTCAAGGACCGCAAACCAGCTGAATGGCCAACGCCGACAGTCAAGCACAGGGACCCCGTGTGTCCACAGTGGAGACGGGGCCATGGCTTAGCCCTCAGACAGTGCAAGGCGGGGACAAAGGACGGAAGCCTAACGGGCCCAGAGAAACAGTGAGGAGCTGGGATTCTGTTTGCAACAAACGTCCTTCAAACATGAGGACAAAGACTTTCTCAGGAAGCAAAACCTGAGAGAATTCATCAGAGGGACTCATGCTAAAGGTGGCAGAGAAGTCCTGGCTGAAGAGAATGACACTGGACAGAAACGGGGGCCTCCATACAACAGGGACCCTGCAAAGTGTGGTGGGCTCCCCAAAATAAGTGACCTTTTCTCTCACCTTTTAAAAGGAAACTATTTAAAGCTATGCCAGCAAGTGCCCTGCAGAGCAGGTGGGGACTGAGCACCACTGGGCAGTGGGGGGCGGAGCCCAGGGAGGGTCCCTGGGGCACCATGTCCCTTCCCCCACCCCCCACGTTTTCTCTTCTCTGAAATGCCCAGTTTTCCCAGTGGGCGGTGTTTTCTTACTGACTTACAGAAGATCTTTATATATTTAAGTACTGATTTTTGTCAGTAAAGAGTGTTGCAGATCTTTTCCCAAATATGGCTAGATTTTTACTTCATTTATGGTGTCTTCCAACAAAGGTCTTCCGACACCGTCAGACTGATCAGTCTTTTCTGCTGTCGGCCGCACTTAGGGAAGGTCTGTCCCTACACCAGTGAAGCGCTGTGAAGACGTCTGCACTTTGGGCTCAGGACTGCAGGGGTGCATCTCATGGTTCCCGAGACTCATCCCACGTGGGGAGCGACAACTGTGATGTGTTTCCGGGCACAGGACATAGCACGCGGCTCCCCACGCAGCTGCCACCTGTCCCACACGGGATGGGCGGAGCCCGTCACTCAGGCGGAGGGAGTTCTCCAGGGTCACAGCTCCACAGCTACTCCTGGCCTGTCCTCGTGCATGTTAACTTTAGTATGAGTTTGTCAAGTGTTAAAAAAATATTTTGATTGAAACTGCCTTAAAACTATAAATTACTTTGGGAAAATGTATCACTTTTTTTTTTTTTTTAAATTGGGCCTTTAACTAATTACCCCACAATTCAACAACTGAAAACATAGATGGCTTGTGTCAATCCATAATGCCGGGACTTCGACAGCAGGTCTGAGCCCGGGTGACAGTGGCTGGAGCCACCCTCAGGCTGGGCACCAGGCTGAGAGGGTGCGGTCACTCAGTCCTCCAACCGGGCACTTCCCACGGGCCCCACCCCACGCGTCCACTGCCCAGGGGCACGCAGAGCCTTGCTGCCCCCCTTCTCGAGGTGTACCAGGCGGCCGGTCCCCTTAGAGCCCACAGGGCATGCGTGCAGGCAGCTGGCACAATGCCTCTGGCTCCTTCCCCCCAAACGACGGAGATCACCTCCCACAGACAACCAGAGCTCTGTCCCCATCTGGCTGTGAGCTGCTGGACGGAACCTGTCCTGTCAGTCCATCTGTCCATCCGTCCTCAGCAGCAGCAGGCTGGCAGGCATCAGACCACATGGGGTGTGACCACCAGTAGACATGGTCAGGACTCTGCCTGGAGCCCAGGCTGAAATCTCTGCGCCCAAGGCATCACTGTCACCCTGCACCCCTGCTCCCAGGGGGCACGCTGTCACCCTGCACCCCCGCTCCCAGGTGGCACGCTGTCACCCTGCACCCCCGCTCCCAGGTGGCACGCTGTCACCCTGCACCTCTGCTCCCGGGGGGCACGCTGTCACCCTGCACCTCTGCTCCCGGGGGGCACGCTGTCACACACTGGGCCATACCTCTTTTCTTTGGAAAACTGTGCTCACCCACAAGGCTCCAGCATGGCGAGGCTGCGCCCACACTTGCTCAGAAAGCACCCCAACCCCGCCCTGCCCGGAGGAGGCAGGGAGCTCACTGGACTTACTTGACGAACTTGTCCACGTGTGACATGGAGGCTTCGTAGTTCTTCCCCCCAAACTCCTGGCAGTGCAGGGCCATGAAATGCGGCTTGTGCGTGTGGACGACCTGGGGAAAGAAGCAGAGGGCACGTCACATCCCTGAGGAAGGGGCCGGGGTGACACGCGTGCACACGGTGAGCGTCTCAGTGACATCCTTGATGCCTTGCTCAGCAGCTGGGTGACCCACAGGTCAGTTGACAGGCACGTGCTCACCGAGGGAGCAGGCAGTCACCAGCCCCACCCTCCGGGAGCGCAGGGAAGCGTTGCTGGGGTGACGAGGCAGCTGTGACATGACAGCCACCCAGGGGCTTGGCCCAGTCTGGGCACAGTGGGAGGAAGGACTACCTGGGATGGGGGAGGGGCCAGTAAGTGCGGGCCACGGGGACCAGGAGGCTGAGGCACTGGTGGAGACGCGTGGGGGCCGGGTGCGGGGGCTCTTAGAGGCCGAAGGGTGCTTGTCTCCAGCCCCCAGCCCACCATCCTATTAACTGCACCTGGCCGTGCCCACCGGCTGGCTTTTCCTGGGCTCTGCGCTTCTCCTCCCCTCTCCCGGGCACCTCCTGACACAGGGCAGCACTGGTTGGCTCTGAAGCATTTATCAAAGTCCCACAAAATCACTTTCCCCTCCCCCACACACCATCCCAGAGGCAGGTGCCCTGAACAAGGTGGTCACACCTAACGCCCAATGGCAGCAGCAGGAACGGTCAGGGCACCTTGACAAGTGTAGGCTACATGTGACTGGCCTGGGGGAGATGGGCCGCCTGCAAACAGGGGCAATGCGGTGTCTGACAGAAGGCGACGGTGCCCAGGACCCAGCCAGGCTGTCTGTGGGCACAGCCAGAGATGCGTGTGGTGCTTCTGCGAGGAGCAGCGCCGGGCGGGGCGTCAGCTGGTACAAGTGACCCGCAGTATGGCCGGGAAGCACCCGGGCAGGGCTGGCCCGCCCGCCGGCAGACAGCCTGCGGCACGACCAGCACGGGAGACTGACCGGACATTCCCAGGCTCGGCTATGACACAGAAACACAACCCACAGCACAGGGTATGCTCTTAAAAGGGGGCAGCTTCTGACCAGAAAACGTATTTAAGCCGCGTGGGGAAAGCACCGCTGGGTGACGCCAGATGCTACGTAAGTTATCCGGCCTTGCTCTTCACTCTTCATTTAAAACTGGGTTTTGATGGAAATTCACTAAGGTGTCCATTTCCCACTGAATACAAACACTGACACCTCCCGGTCCTGGAGACACTCCCAGCACCCCACTGATGGGACAGCCAAGAACAGAGGTGGCAGAGGTTGAGGGGCGCTGCCTGAGGACGAAGGACAGAGGAGGCACCCAGGAAACGGGACAGGGATGCCCAGGGGTAGGCGCTGCAGGTGTGAGTGGCCTGGGCCCACGGCTGGCGGCCTGGGGGTGCTCGGGGTCCCCAGGGCCAGGAGCCCAGCTGCTGAGCATCAGGAGAGGACCCAGAGCTGGCCCCAGCCAAGTGCCACCAGGCCCCACCTTCCTCCTCTGGCTGGAGAGTGCAGTTCCCCAGGACCTCACAGCAAGAACTGGACTTTGGCACCAGGTAGGGAGACAGAGGGCAAACAGCACTCGGGGGGAGGGGGGCGGGCACGGCCACACCCAGCAGGGGTCCCACTCTCTCCGAGCTGCCCCAGCTGGCCTGCCACCCTCAGCCGCCGGGTGGACAGCAGCAAATAAACCCACAAAAAGCAGAAGACGGACACGAGAGGCCAGAGGCCGTCTGTGAGGGGCTCATGAAACTGGTACCCTAGGCTAGACAGACCAACAAGAGAGGGGACCAGGACCCTGCAGGTGTGTTGATGGCAGTGGGGCCCATCGCAGGGAATGCCGTGCAGTCTCTTTGGAAATTTACAAATTTATAATTAGGGGCCAGCCCGGTGGCTCAGGCGGTTCGAGCTCCATGCACCTAACGCTGCAGGCTGCCACTTCGATTCCCACATGGGCCAGGGGGCTCCACAAGGTTGCGGGTTTGACTCCTCGACTCCTGCAAGGGATGGTGGGCAGCGCCCCCTGCAACTAAGATTGAACACGGCACCTTGAGCTGAGCTGCCTCCCGGATGGCTCAGTTGGTTGGAGCGCATCCTCTAAACCACAAGGTTGCCAGCTCGACTTCTGTAAGGGATGGTGGGCTGCGGCCCCTGCAACTAACAACTGGACCTGGAGCTGAGCTGCGCCCTCCATAAATAAGACTGAAAGGGCAACACCTTGACTTGGAAATAGTCCTGGAAGTACACACTGTTCCCCAATAAAATCCTGTTCCCCTTCCCCAGTAAAATCTTTAAAAAAAATTACAAATAAAC
This sequence comes from Rhinolophus ferrumequinum, assembly GCF_004115265.2. Classification (NCBI taxonomy): domain Eukaryota; kingdom Metazoa; phylum Chordata; class Mammalia; order Chiroptera; family Rhinolophidae; genus Rhinolophus; species Rhinolophus ferrumequinum. Next base: position 648,064 of record NC_046299.1, read on the forward strand.
AGATAAACAGACAAGTAAACAGATAAAGTATCTCATTTCATTTGAAAAGTCAGTTATTAAAATGACAAGATGTTTGCATGACAAGTCTCAGAAAAAAAGCCATGACTGATCACGGAGAGGACCACGATGCCGAGCGAGCCCACACCCACAGCCAGGCTCTCCCAGCACTCGCCTCACTCACAACACAAGGGGGCATTTTGGCTCCAAGCCTCTCCATGTGCCGGGCGGGTTCATGAGCCGACACGGAGCGTCTGCTGACCGCAGGCACAGGACACCCTGCTCTGTGCTCTTTTCCACGTGGTCACCAAAGGCACGTGGGAGTGACGGCAGGGCTCTCCGAAGGTGCCCAGAGGTCTGACCACGTCCGGCTGGGCAGCTGGGCTGATTACTGTGTGTTAAGAACTGTAACTTCCCCTGACATTACAAACTCCGCGTAGCAGGACTATTACCGCTACCACGGGTTCCAACAGAATCTATTCACGCCCATGAGTCAATGACACCAATGCTGCTGATACACACAGGCCACCTTGCAATCAGGACAAACTTTTGAAAGCTGCTAAATAAGGAGAATGAAGCAGGAACGTATCCTGCCATCCTTGTGCTATCGAATCTCTGGAGAAACAAACAGGAGAGGGCAAGCCTGTCTCTATGGAAATATCCCAGCTGCTAAGAGAAGGCGAAAGGGCAGAATGAGGATATACACACACAGCCGTTTGTGACAACATGGGTGGACCTCGCGGGCGTCGTGCTGGCTGAGAGGTCACACAGGAAGGGCAGACATCGCGTGGCCTCACTCACATGCGGAATCTAAACCCCGAACTCACAGAAGCAGCGTGAGGGTCGCCACCCAGGGGGAGCGCTGGGGGACGGGACATGTTGGTCAAAAGGACAAACATCCAGTGGTCAGATGAATAAATTCTGGGTGACTGCAGCTGACAGCATGGCGTCACACTCTGTGACACTAGCAGACGGGGACCGACGGGGGAGGCCCTGAGGCAGATTCTGTTGTGTGGCCAGAACGTGTTGCATCTGAAAACACTGGGGGAGCACTGGGCCCATCAGCACGGCCAAGACCAGGCCACAAGGAAGGGACGGCAGGGCAGGGCAGGCACCCTGCGTGTGACACACCATGGAGAAGGAAACGGTGCGGGAAGAGCGAGACACAGCCTTGGGCGCCTGGGGGAAAGCACCGGAAGGGGAGAAAGAACAGGGGCTTGCAAGACGGGACCACGAGTCACCCATCACGGTCAGAACAGACACTTGCAGGCACCTGACTCCCTGGACTTTGCTGGACGGACAGAAGAGGGTGCTGTGAGACTAGGAATCCTGCAAAACACTCTCATACCAGTAGGATGGACAAAGGGAGGCTGGACAGGTCACTAGAAGGCTGCTGCAACAAGAGAGCAGAAGTTACACAAACCCAGGAGAAGGCCCCCACCCAGGAAGGATCCCGAAGCAGAGAAGGAGTGAAAACATTCAGACAAGCATCTGAGAATATTGAGAAAGCAAAACCAGAAACGCTAGACTAAAACAGAGAGGGACCCAGAGACAGAAACAGAGAGAGGGAGAGAGGGAGAGAGAGAGAGAGAGAGAAAGGGAGAAATGACGAGTGCTGAATAACCTGGGGGAAGAAAGAGAAGAAAAAGACAGAAGCATCTGAAAAGAGGAATAAATTACAAAGTCCAAAGGGAGACTCGACTGATAGGAAAATTCATAAGGGCACTGAAGCCAGAAAATCCAACCAAAAACGTGAAAATGACATAACGAGAAAAGAATAGGAGAGAGAGACGTGAAAACGGAGGTGGACGAAGGAGGCAGAACATACATATCGCCAGTCCCTGGAGAGAAAACCAAAGGGGGACCAGAACTGATACTGAAAATATAATACAGGAAAACTGTCCAAACAGAAAAAGACCTGAACTTACACACTGAAGGGTTCAGTGAGCACCTGAGGGAATTACCCCAAAACAATCAACTGCAAGACACAGCCTGGTGACATGTTAGATTTTAGAGACACAGATACAGTCCCCCAGGCCTCCAGGGACCCAGAGCGGTTAACACTAAAATCGAAGCCATCAGACAGCATAGACTTGTCGAAACCAACACATAACGGAAATCAGCGATGAAAAACCTTGAAAATCGCAGTGAAATAAAGTGCAAACCAAGGATTAATTATCCAGCCAAGTGTCCTTCAAATGTCGAAGCCACAGGAAAACGGCTTTCAACACACAGAACCCTGGGAAAGCCTGTCTCCACCAGCCCATCAGGAGGAGTCTACTAGGGTGGGGCTGGCGGTGTCTCCATGGCAACAGCCCCACCGTGCCAGTGTGGAGGCGGGCACCCACAGCAAAGCTAAGGAGTGGGCATGGCCGACCCATTCCAAACCGGGCGGCCAGCCGGGCTGGCTTGGGGTGGGGGTGCTATGCTGACCCTCATTTAAATCCGCAGTTGGTGCTGTTTACTGGGGCTGTCCGTGCCCAGACACTCCACACGCCACACGGAAACCTATATGATTCCAAGAGTTCCGCCTGGTCCGCGAAGCAGCGCTATGTCAGCTCGAGGTAGATGATAAAACATTGAGGCCCAGAGGTCACAAACCCAGGGTAACCACTTAGAAATATTTTTAAGACAAAAGGCCCATAAAAAATTAAAATGGAACGCAAAAAAACCTGAAATAACCCAAAAGAAAACAGGAATGGGGAGACAGAGGATCAAACCGGGAACAGACACTGAACGGCAGAGCCAAAGTCAGCTGTCAGCGGTGACAGGTCACGGGTCCAGACCTGCAGCCACAGTCAGAGGCGGCTACACAAAGTCAGCAGCACTTCCTCGTTTATTCTTCTTTCCTGCGGTGCCTTTGTCTTTCTCCTCCATTTCTTCCCTGAGATTAATGTTTAAAATTCAACACCGGTCACATCTGGAGCAGTCAGCGGCCACACGTGGACGGTGGCTACAGACTGGTCAGCACAGAAAGTGACTGCTTTCACCATCACAGGAAGTGCTGTGCAGACATTCTAGTTCAGGGCAGGGGCTGGTGGGCAGATAAGAATGCAAGACTGAAGCACACGCTGCTTGGAAGAGACAGGCTTCCGACAGAAGATGCGGACAGGCTGCCCGTGACAGACAGAAGACGCGCCACGCACACACTGGACCTGGGAAGGCTGGCGCGACCACATTGGAGGGGCACAAGGACCATTTTGTAATGACCACTGGATGTTCCATCCAGAAGACAGCACGACAGTACGTGGTGTGACTGATAACAGAAACATGTGCACACGTGCACACATGCGTCCACACATGCGTGCACACACACATGCACACACAAACCCACAGTCAGTCGAGACAGAATGACAGACGACACCCTGATCTAACAGCTCGATGACAGCTGAGGGACACACCCTCTTTCCAGCCCTCACACCCAGAACGGCCCTGTGCTGCACCCTGAAACAGGCCCCGAGGGCCTCTGAGGGCTGGACGCCACATGGACTCTGCTTTCTGACCACACGGAACCGAAATCAAGCCGAGCGAAGGCAACCAGACAAGGCAGAGCTGTCAAACTGTCACACCGTTTCCGTGTAACTCCGTTTACATGGAATTGTAGATGATGCAAACCGATGGACCACTGTGAGCCACGGAAAGCAAACCGGGGCTGCCAGGAATGAGGGCTGCAGGGAGCGGCGATGGCACCGGGGCCTGAGGGTGACGGAAGCTCCTTCAGAGGTTCATGGTGGCGTCCCAGCTGCAGACGCACCACAGAACTCGCCCAACTCACTCTTTAAATATGTGAAGTCTACTGTCTGCAAAGTTATGAAACATTTAATTTCTACCCATTTAATTTCTACCTGTCCATTTCACTATACAAGCTACAAACAAATGATGAGACAGCTGGGAAGACCTGAACGCTGGCGACGTTCAGGATACGATGGGACTGCTCGTCTTGGTGGCCATAATGACACCGAGGGGCGTCCTTTCAAATTCTCTTAGACACACAGACTGGAGTCTTCACCAGCGAAGTGATGCTGACTGGTTGTGGCTTCGAATGGTCAGGGGGTGGGAGGGGTGGTGGGGGCATGACTGAAAAAACTGGCCGAGCTGGGGAGTGTGGGATGGGGTCACGGGGTGTGGGCGGGCTTCACGGCTCTCTCTCTCTCTCTCTCTCTCTCTCTCTCTCTCTCTCTCTCTCTCTCTCTCTCTCGGTGTGAAATTCGTCATAATAAAAACACTCACCGTTTAACTCAGTGGGAGCAAAACCAGAAACCAAAGGACACCTCCCTGTGTCACCACCCAGGGCAGTGCTGGAGCTACGCGAACGCCCCTGGACGCCACTGGATGACGGGAAAGTTCCTTTTCTTTCCATCTTTGATCTCCCAGACCCCTGAATGACAAGGCGGGGGAGAGCTCCTGTCTCTTCTCACTGCACCACAGGGGAACGCCGCTGGAATCCTCCTCTGCCGGCTGCAGGGGAGGGCAGGGCCTGAGCTCAGATGGACAGCCGCCCCATGCTTGGGCATCTGTGATCACCCAGAGTCCGACGGCAACACACAAATAAGACTTCATTTTAAAGGATTTACTGCACGAGATGAGAAAATCAACTGCTCATGGGAAGATGATGATTTCAGTGACATACCACAGGAAATCACTGCAAACGGAAAAAAGTATTCCCGCTGCAAGTGAACAAAGCTGGGGTACGTCACGGGGCCAATGCACACCTCCTCGACGGCACCGTTAAGTGGGGGGGGTAAGGTACCCCCCTATGCAGCAGGACAGGAGAGGGCCTGGGCCCCCGGCCGACCGTTCTGACACCCCCCATAACTCCCCCAGCACTCTCACCAGACCTCTACCCAGTGACAGGTGCTACCTGTGCTGCACTGTACTGCTTGACAAAGGAACCCCATGCTCCAGTCGGAAACAGCCCAGGAATCTCAGGACACAGCCCAGGACACAGATGTGTCCTCAGTGCTCAGTGAGATGGCACCTGCCCCACTGGTCTGCAGGCCAGTGCGCTGGGAGGGGGCTGACAACGAGCTCTGGGGCAAAACCTCCGTGTGTAAACGCCCCACGAGGCCGATTCGAGCTACAGACGTGACGTCATGGTACACGGAGTTTCGGAGAGGCTCGGCAACACACCGTGTATTTCCCTCTGAAGACACCGCAGGTATAAATGACCAGGTCCCCACAGAGAAATGTACTAGGGTAATTAGGATGATGAGTGTGGGGCATTCGTGACCTTCCGTTTCACCACAACGTACCCAATTGTAGGCTTATAGACTTAGATTTCTAACCCTGCTGCATGTAACACCGGTTCCCAACTCCTGACACCCGCCAGCCCCGGCGACCAGGCTCAGGTCACTCTGCAGGGCCTTCCCGGGAGCACACAGCTTGGATTCCTGCTGTCCCTTCCTGGCGGGGTCCCCATGCCCAGTCCCAGGGACCTCTGAGAGTCCACTTCCTGACAAGCCTGCCCTGGATGGTCACTGGGCACCGGCTGGACACAGAGGAAGCCCCTGAGCGGCAGTGAGTCAGACACCACCGGGCTCGCCAGAGAGATGGGCTGTGGTGGCTGCTGGGAGCCCCCGGGCCTGGCTGCCATCCCACGCCCTCCAGCCGCACACAAATAGCTGAGGACAGAGCTGTTGGCCTTCCCCAGCTGGGAAGGAGCTCTGGGACCTGGGAGGTGCTGGACAAAGACCTCTGCGGGGCCGATGGCACGTCCAGGACGGGCAGGAAAAGCCTTTCCCGGTGTGGCTCAGGGAGCCTGTCTCAGCCGGCGGCTGGGAAACACATCACGGCAAAGCAAGAACTCGGCACAGGCCCAGGCAGGTGGCCTCGCCCCCCAAGGTGCTCACACCCCGCCTGGCAGTGACGCTGGCCACCCTCCCCAGAGACCAGAGGCGAGTCGCTGCCCAAAGCTGCACATGTGCTTGATCAAAAATCCACACGAAAAGGAGCTGCTTCTAACTTTAGTGTGAAAAACAGGCAACTGATAAGAATACGTGGTTCTTTCGTAGGAAGGAGGCTAAAGACAAACATTTTAGAAAAGAGTAAATTACAGGTTTTGGCAAGAAAGAACACAGGGAATTCACAAAGAAAATACAGAGCAACCAGCCAAACAAAAAGCAGCTCCCTTCCTGACACCGGGCAGGTGGCGTGGCTGGGCAAAAAGGCAACTCGGGGTTCCCAGGAAACCAGCACACAGCCCTGCCCGGCCACGGTCCCCTCCCCGCTCCTCCCTGGCCAGGAGTCAGCGCTAAAAATAGAACAGCCAGGCCTTGTTAGGCCTTCTGCAAAGAGGCGTATCTGAGTGACCTAAAAAGGAATTACATCCTACAAACAACTGAGTGGAAGCCTGATACCCAAGATAAGGGGCAGAAAAGGGACAAAAGAATTTCTTGAGAGGAAAAGATTGCTGCTATTTACCAATTGTGCTTTGAAGACACCCTGCTCTGGAGATGCCCGCCCACCCTTGGCCTGGGTGGGCGGGGGCTGTGGAGGCCCAGGCTGCCCCCTCCCTCCAGGGCTGCGTGCGCCCCAGCCCCTGGCAGGAAGCCCTGACCAGACGCCCTCCCCAGCAGACGGCGTGGCCACCTGAGCACCAGGCAGCTCCCAGCCCACGTGCTGGGCAAGTGTGGCTATCGTCCACTGCCATCCACCCGAGCACGGGGCTGCGGTTTTCTTAGTGGTCCTGGCCACACCCGTGGGCTGTTCCCTGGGGAGGGGACTGTAGTTCACCCCGGCCCTGGCTGTTCCTCTTACCGTGGAGCTTGGTTCACTCCTCACAAAACCTCGTGCTTTGGGACCTCAGAGCTCTCTGTGAACTGACAGAGTTTAACTTGAAAGCATGACCCCTCCTGAGGTGGGAGCAGGATCTCACGGGGTCTCCCCACCACTTCACATGTGATCTCCCGGCTCGTTAATGGCTGCAGGGACCAGCAGTGGCTACAGCCTTGGGTCACAGTGCAAGACGCTGCAGAAGCCTGTCTGGAAAGCTCCTCCCCGAAGCCACTCCCCGTGCAGACTTCCACCAGCCCTGCTTCCCCTGCGTGGAGCCTGTGACCACGCAGCATAGAGGGTCCATCCAGGGAAACCCGCCGCCCTCTGCCTCCATCGCAGTGGCTCCCCCACAGCCGCTGTCCTGCCCCTCCCAGGCCCTGGTGAGCATCTCTTCTCCATCACGGCCCCTCCCACCCTTCCTAGCCCCCCGCAAGGGCCCACCCTGAAACCCCGCGTCAGCAGGTTCCAGAGCCCTGGCCCCAGCGATGGCCACCTATAGCCGCAGGCGCTGGTACACGCTGTCCCCTCGTCCTGCCTGGGCCTCCAAGAGCCCCTAGGAGTATCACTGTGCAGCCAAACCGGCCACTAGAGCCCACGGCACCTGCACCCGTCCCCTCTTCTCTAGGGCCTGGGGTGCCACGCCGCCTGCTGGCCCAGAGAAAGTCCTTCCTCCTCAAGTGTCCAGATCTGCGCCTTCCAGTCCCCGCAGCAGGTGCCTGCCCTCAGTCACTGGCGGGGCCCACGGCCCATGCAGGACGCCTGCGTCTGCCCAGCCCAGGGAGGCAAACCTGCCCTGCCGACACTGCCGACCGGACTCCCTGTCGCCGGTCCCTCTTGTGCCACCTGACGCCTCCCTCCACCGACCAACTTGCCATCCAGTGTGATCAGCAGCTCCCGCCGGACAGCCCGGCGGGTCCCTGCCCACAGCTGTGTCCCCCTGCTCGGCCACCAGCACAGTCTTTGCCATCAGGGACTCCCATCCTGTGACTGGCACTACTTGGCAGTCTAGCTGGGCAGCTCTCGGAAATGTTTCAAACCTCTACTTTCTCATCTGTGAAATGGATCCCAGAGTCGCAGCGTCACAGGGCTGCTCCTGTGGTTACAAGGGATGAGGGGCCAAGTCTCCAGCAGCAAACCTGTCCCCCCTCCCCCGGAACAGCAGCTGCCATTGACTCTGGCAAACACTGTGACCGTGACTGAAGGAAACAGGACAGAAGGCATAGAGCCCTGCAGCCCAGTGTTTTTTATGTGAATCAGAAGTAACTATCTGTGGTGTTTACAATGAATTTTACATTGTAAGCTATTTCTCCAACGCATGGGAAGTCCAGACCCTGGGGTGCGGGGCAGTGAGCTCACACAGGACCTGGAAGGCCCCGTGCAGGCTGCAGGGTGGGGAGGAGGCAGGAAGGAAGCCACTGCCGCCAGCCAGGGACAGAGGACAGAGTCCTGGACAGGGTGGCAGTAGAGACAGCACCTGCTGACACGACGGATGGGCAACGGGAGAGACAGGGAAGGTCCAGCACGACCCGTGACTGCAGCTGAGCTCGGAGCTGCTCGCTGGGCGGTGACGCTGGGGGGGCAGAGGACACAGCAGCTCAGTCTGAAGGGCCCAAGAGCCACCAGAGCAGGCTGGCAGCTGGGACCATGGGTCTGGGAGGGAAGGAGAGGCCCAGGCTTGAAACGAAAACCTGGGGAGTCAGGCGCACCTGGACCCAGGACCGCGGGGGGCACGGCAGGGCCAGAGTGAAGAAAGACAAGGGGCCTGGGTGGCCTGAACGTGAAGCCAGCTGGCATTCCTTGGTGGTGACGTGTTAACTTGTGATACATTGTGCATTATAAACTGTGTGTGTATCACATTTAGTTATGTACCAGGGATGCCAAAAAAATGTATGTACATTTTAAGAGACGTTATCTATGTATTACTTTTCAAAGGAGGAATTGAATTATGGTAGCAATGTGTAGTGTGACATTCGCTCAAAAGACGGCATTAATCAAATGAATGCTGGCGTCACCAAGCGACGGGCAGGACAGTCAAAGGAAATGGCAGAAGCACGGTTGTCATTTGAGGAGCGTGAGACCATTTTGAAGTGATATTTGAATTGCGAGAACGTTGTGGAAGTACGACAACAATGGAGGCCTGAGTGTGCAACAGAACCTCCAACACGCCTAACAACTGCACCCAGTCGTGCGAAGTCTGAGACACATGGTACTTCGGGAAAAAATTGGAATGGCATGAGCAGCGATACAAGTGGACACTTTGGCCAACGTTGCCCGAGCAGGCGTTCGCCGTCATCAGAAGTGTCTGAACACTGATGGCAACCACTTTGAGCACCTCTTGTAATTGCAGAAGTCAAACGTGACTTGTATTCATCTTTTGTTACCGGTATATATTATTACAATTTTAATACAGTTTTCCTTTCTTAAAATGTGTATACTTTTGTTTTGGCATCCTCTGTACTATGTCTATAGTTTTATATACTTGATTCGCTAAAGTCTAATGAAATCGTGCGTTTGTTCCCCGAGGGAGACCAGCCCATGCTTTCACCAGGTGGCTCTGTCTGCCTGCGAGGCTCACTGCTCCACAGGACAAGGTGGGGGCACCACTCAGGCTTCGAGCTTCTTGAAAAGTTTCTGTAGAACTGTTAGTTTCTTGCTTAAACATTTGCCAGAATTCACCAGGAAAAACATCCAGTCCTGTAGAGTTTTCTGTAGGAAACTGTTCAGCAAAATTTTAACTCGATAGATGGCTATTGAGCCCATTTATTTCTTCATGACTAAGCTCTGATTCTTTGTCTTTCCAAAAAATATGTTCCTTTCAAATTTAAATTTTCAAATTTGTTGACATCCAATACTTCATGCTATCACCCTTATTATGTTTTTAATGTTGCAGGATTTTCAGTGATAATGCCCCATGTCAAATTTCTGAAATTGGTCATTTTTGTCTCCTACCTTCAGAAATCAGATATAGAAGAGAAAATTGAACCAAAGTAATCAAAGGAAAGGAGAAAATAAAGAGCAGAAATCAGTGAAAGAAAAAGAAAAACAACCACCACAATCAATGAAACCAAAAGCAGGCTCTCTCAGGTTGTACAAACAGATAAACCTCGGGGCAACCACAGTCGGTTTCTGTCCTCATTACGGGTCCTATTTCCCTGCTTCTTTGCCACCTGGTAATTGTTGTTGACTGGATACAAACAATAAAATCGTTGAGTTTTTCCTTCCGGCCACTTGCTACAACCAGCCGACCTGCCGCCTGGACGGTGCTGCCTAGTGTCTGGTGTTGGAAAACCAGTTTCGTATGTTTTCTGGTTTTAATGTCTTTAAGGCAGGAAAGAAAGTTGGCTACCTGTTGCTTCAAGTTAGTCAAAGCACATTTGCTCATCAGTATTTTTAAAACTCTCAGGAAAAATTGTGAGAGACTTTGAAATGGGAAAAAGGGGGTCAAGCGTCCTGTTCGGTCGGCTCACCTGTTGGGCTGTCTCTCCCTTTAGTTATCTCTGAGCTACTCTACGATTCTGTGAGTCCTAAAAACCGATGGCAACAGAAATGATTCTCGACCTCAGGAGCGTCTGGGGCGGGCATGGACTGGGGCCCAGTCTGCTTCTGTTAAGCAAATTCATTTCAGCACCACTGACGGGCGTATGTGTCTATTTGAGCCACTTCGAACATCTTACTGGTCCTCTTGTTGATAAATAATAAATATTTATTACCGCAATAAAAAAACTTCAATACTTTTTCACTTTATATTTGTATGTGAGCTAAAACTGTATGTTTCTAAATTTATATGTAGTGTTGTTATAAACTTAAACAACCTAAGGCCCAGCAACAGAAACATGACTTAAACTAATTTAAAAGATGACCTATCTACGTAATGAAATACTCCGAAGCCATTAAAATGGACAATGTGTATTAATTTATATAGGAAGATTTCCCAGTTCACCTCAAAAAAGAGCAGGCTGTAAAAACACACTTATCTGTGCCCGGCTAAGGAAGGTTACCCAACTGCCGTCACACAGCGTTTGGACATCGGGTGTGGACACCACACGAGAGGCAGGGGCTTACCTACACTTCCCTGCTTTGGGCAACTTCCTGCGTACAGTTCAGCAAGGAGTTGCCCAGCACAGACGATACGCCAGACACATTCCGAGGTGGTCAGGACACCGCGCCAGGCAGCACAGGTCCCTGTGCCCCACAGCTCACTGCAGGCTGAGCTGTGTACACGGGAAACGCTAAACCCAGCCCTTTGCCCCCAGGTTGAACTAGGGTCGGACCCGACCGACGGAGGCACAACGGCTGCTCCTGCCTGAGCTCTGGGTCCCTGTGCTGTCTCCGCGAGAGCCTCCTGAGCACCCCAGCCCCCAGGTGGTTCATTTCCTTCCCTGGGCCACCCTGGGGTGTCCCGGCTCTCTCTCCACAATGCAGTGGAGGCCCCCAAGGGTAGGGGTGTCTGGCGCATTCACCACTGGCCCCCCAACACCTGGCACCTCCCAAGCTGAGGTGTCCTCCTCTTCTCACAAAGGCACTAACCCCATTCAGGGACCCCACCCACATGACTTCATCTAACCCTAATGACCTCCAAAAGGGCCCCCTGAAATACCATCACACTGGGGGTCAGTCTTCGACATAGGAATTTAGGGGACACCCACAGCCAGTCAGTGGCAGAGTGGAGCTTGCATTTTGTGTGAGATACATAAATAAATACATAAGCAGCACGTGCAGGATGCACAGTCAGATTGTGACGACTCCACAGAGCACAGTGGCAGTGTGGCATGGCCACGACTCCCCACGGCTGCTCTCAGGCCCCTCCCTGAGGGTGGCCCCCACACCTCCTCGGGCCCTCAGCGCCAGAAACCCCCCCAGCCTGGAGCCAGGCCCGCTGCCGCTCACCCTTCCTGGGGGCACCCCAACAATCTCAGATTGCTACACACGTACCTCTCAGGCCCACCTGTGAAAATCATACAGACAAAGGAACGAACGCTGCACGTAACAAGGCAGCTGTTCTCACCCAAACTACTCCAGGCCCAGGGAGCCCCGGGCACAGGGAGTCCTGGGAGCCATGCAGTCCCGAGGTGAGCACCTGGCCACCAAGGGGACCTTGCTCTTCCCCCAGCAGGTTGGCTTCCCGAGGAGCTGACACTGGCAGCAGCTCTGCCAGGCCCGGGCTTCAGCCAGGGACCCCCGATGTCCCACTTCTACTTGGGCAGGGAAGGAAGGGTTCAGAAACATGCCAGCTGACGGGTACACAAGACCTACTCCCTACCAGAGACCCTCCCTCAGGCAGCCTCTTACCAGCCCTTCCAGAACTTTTCCTGAGGCCCCTTCCTCCTGGGCCTCGGCGGCTTTCCAGGACTGCCTTCCGTCCTCACCAAGAACCAAGCATGATGCCTGGCAGACAACACAGGTCAGACAGGAAACACCACAGAGGGACACACCTCACTGGACAGTGAGGCACGAGAGGGCCTCTCCCGAGTCTCTTCCCTCTGAGTCCCCGCTGTCACCTCCAGAAAGGGAGTAAGACCTGCCACCACCCTGTCACTGGGCCCTGAGCATCTCGTGGGACGTGGACGGCTCTGCCCTGGCCGCCCCTCAACGCCCAGTGGTGACCGCAGAACCCAACCAGCCCTGGTCCCTGTCAGCCGCCTGTGCGTCGGCGCTCTGGGCTGCGGCCACACTCACCTCCTGGCCGCCCAGTCCCAGCTGGACGTTCAGAGTGTGAGTGACCTCTCTTCAGAGTGGCCTCTCCAACATCCTGCCAGGGCCCAGCACGCACAGCTGTGCCCACGTTCCACCGAGGACCCACGAGGCTGCCCTGCTCGTCTGTCCTGTCACGGAAATACCGTGTTTCCCCAAAAATAAGACCTAGCTGGACCATCAACTCTAATGCGTCTTTTGGAACAAAACTTAATATAAGACCCAGTCTTATATTAAAATAAGACTGGATCTTGGATAATATAGTATAATATAATAACAGATATAATATAATACCTGATATAGTATAATACAATATAATATAACATAATACCAGATATAATATAATACCAGGTATAATATAATACCGAGTCTTTTATATTAATTTTTGCTCCAAAAGACTCATTAGAGCTGATGGTCCGGCTGGGTCTCATTTTCGGGGAAACAGGGCACCTGAGCCGTCCTTGGCTGTGCCACTCACCCGTTTCCCCGCAGAGCTGAGCTCCGGGAGCAGAGCCCTCTGTCCGCCTTTTCACAGCTGTTCCCCAGCCTCCATCCAGAGCAGCCACAGACAAGGCCTCAGTCAGCATCCGTGCAGCAGACGGGCCAACACCTGGCCCCTCATCCTGCCACGTCACCCACACTGTCTGCCCAGACGCCACGGTGGCCCCTCTGTGTGGCCTCGCCACCTTCAAGCTACAGCTTAATGTCCCCACAAGCTTTCAGTGGCCTCCCCCCTCCGATAATGCGGAGACCGCTGCCTAGTCCCCTGAATCCTGGCCAGAAGCAGGGGGTGTGAAAGGGGCCCTGAGGAGGAACTGTGACGCCTGTGACCGTGGGCGCTGGGCCAGCAGAAGCCGGCAGGCTACGCAGACAAGTGTGATTTCCACGAAAGTAAGATGCTTCTCGCATAAGCAGTTCCTTGGAAGGAACATGCTGTCACAAGTATTTCTTACCTGATAAAATTCCCGAAGCCAGTTCTTCTGTAGGTTTTCTGGCTGTAAATTAAAAAGAAAAGACAGTCAGACCATTGACACAGCCACAAGCAGAAGCTACTGTATGAAGACCTGTTTGCTGGCCTCTCTGGGGACCGGGGTGTGCATGGGGCAGGGGACACCCCATCTGCAGGTTTTCCCAGAGACAAACCTCGCCTGACAGAGGGCAGGCCCCGCAGAGCCCGGCGTCTACACGGGACCCGCAGCCCTGACCCCGTCCCCTGGTGGGCACAGAGGGGCTGCCCACAGCTGGCAGGCTTCCAGAAGCCGAGGAGATAAGCGGCACCAAGTGCCAGGCTCCAGCCTCTGCACGTTCCAGGGACCAGCCGGCACAGAATGCTCGAGTCTCTGAGAAACGGGACACCCCCTTTCCCTATGCGTCCCTGCTGGGGGATCCTGGACCACTGGGCTTGCCAGCAAGGGAAGCACGTGGCCCAACAGAACCTGACGTGGAACCCCACAGCCTGGGGGTGGACAAGAGGACAGTCAGGCAGAGGCCCCTTCCTGGCAAGTCTGAGAGGTTCGTGGCTGCAGTTTCAGATGTGCGATGGGTAAGTTCCAGAAACCTGTTGCACAGCAGAGCAAATGTGCTCAATACTGCTGAGCCGTACACTCTACACACTGAAGGTGACGACTCCATTAGGTGTATTTTGCCACAATTCAAAACAACACCCAGCCCCCCACCCGGAGTAAGGCCCCACCTGGCCCTCAAGCCCCTGGCCCAGCAGAGTCCCCGAGGCTGTGGGCGTGGAGCAATCCCAAACTGTCACCCACAACCTAGATGCGACCGTGTCACAAGCCCAGTCACACAGGCAGCACCTTCTGCCAACCTTTCTAAGTGTCCTGAAAAGCAGGAAGATTGACCTTTAGAAAATGGACCGTAAATTAATAACAGAAGAAAACAAACAGCTGTGGAACAAGAGCTTCCAGACCGTAGAAGGGAGGGCCAAGGGAGACCCACCCACCCGGCAAAGATGGTGGCGGGGTCCAGGTGGGGTGGAGGGGGCTCAGTAGTCCCTGAGCAGCCCCCACTCAGCAGTCCCTGAGCCCTCTTGCCACACATGAGGAGGACACTGCATTCCCACCTCCCAGTGTCTCTGTCACAGGTGAGCAGAGAACAGCAGGCCACAGAAAGATGACGACCAGTTAGAAGTAGACAGAGGGCTGAGCAGAATGACCAACAAGCACGTGGCAAGATGCTGAGCACATCGGCCATGAGGGAAAGGCAGGTCCACACCACAGAGGCACCAGTGCAGCCGCCGCCACAGCTGACATCACAGAGGGACCCGGAATGCCAGCGCTGGCCGACACGCTGGCGGTATGGCTGCTGCAGACAGTCTGGCAGGTCCTTAAATGTCAAACACGAGGTTTGACCCAGCAGTGCCACTCGTAGGTGTATGCCCCAGAGAATGAACACCTGTGTTCACACAGGAACACGATACAATGTTCACAGCAGTTCACAACGTGCCCAACGGCAGAACAGCCCCAACGCCGGGTCCAGATGGGTGGCCACAAAATGTGGCCTGTCCACAGCACAGATGTCACTCAGCCATCCACAGGAGCGACGTGCTGGCACTCGCTGCAACAGACAAGCCTGAGACTTGCGGAGAGAAAGACACAGAAGGGCATGAAATGCATGGCTCGGTTTCAGGGGTGTTCAGAACAGGCGAGTCCGTCAGGGCAGGAACAGGCTTTGCCAGGGGAGGGTTGAGGGTGGGAGTGTCCGCTTACGAGCACACGGCCCCCTGTGAGGTGATGAAAATGTTCTAGAATTGACTGTGGTGACGTTGCACAAGCCGGTGAAGACACTATAAACCCCTGAGCTGTGCACGTCCCGCCCCCGCCTTCCGCCACCCCGCTGATCTCAGCCCCTGAGCCAGGGACACTGGGAACCCCAGGGATAGCACCCGGGCCACAGACTTGTTCCATGGACATCACTGTCCTGTACTCTCGTTCTATCAAAACATGAAAACAATGAAAGTTCCAGTGATAAGAAGGGGCAGTCCCACAGGCCAACCCGATGGGAGAAAACCCTGCACAGCGCGGCCCAGCAGCACTGCACGAGCCACGACCCCACACACATGGCAAAGGGACAAAACCCTGGCAAGAAGAATGTGGTCGACACTGCCAGCATAACTGCACATGTGGATATAAGCTTTTAAAACTCTGCATATAAAATATAACTCTCTTGTTTAACTTACCTAATGCTTTCCAGAAGGTGTATGGAAAAACAATTTCTTGAAAATCACCATTGATTTTCCAGCTTGATAGTCTAACATTTGCCTCAACTCTTATCCCACCATATATAAGGAGTTTAGCAACAAAGCACTGTCCTCCGTGAGGGGATCAGGGCTCCCAAAGCCCCGCTCTGCAGAGGAGCAGGTGTGACCCCAGGCCCTGTTCTGCACGAGCCCATACCCCAGAACCACACACGAACACGCTGGGAGAAAAGGGAAGGCAACAATGGAAACAGTGAGAAGCACTCCAGAGCTTTGTCACCTATATAGCTGCAAAGTTCTAGAAGACAGACCCTTACACATGAGACACAAGCATGTGTACACGCACACGCACACACATGTGCACACACACGTACACACACAGACATGCACACACACATGTGCACACACACGCTCACACACATGTGCGTACACACACACTCAGTCAGACACACCCATATTCAGTCACATACACGCACACCACACTCTTAGGCCTGCTCTTCTGCCAAGGCCAAAACCCAAAATGATGTTTAGAAATGCACAATTCCCAGAAGGTTTTATAAAATGAGACCTGCCGTCCACAACAGCCTTTCGCGGAGGCCCCGCCCAGGCTGGTCCACTTCGGGTGACTGACATGACATGACACTGTGGTGGCCGTGCCCCCAGGAGGGCTCTGGGCCAGGCCCGAGGCCACGTGGAGGCCACCTCCCCGGGGCGACAGCCATGTTTGGTTAACACAGAGTTATGTGTAAAGCCACTGAAGTGAGAGTAAAAGAAAAACACAAGCTGCATCTCAGAGAAAAGCTCAGCTCAGCCCCAAGCTGGGGCCGTGCTGGGCTTTGCACGTGGGGCCACCGGCATCACGGAGAGCGCGTCCCTCTCCTGCCTCTCACGCCCCCTAAATCTGCTCTCGCTATCTTGCAGGATATACAGAAACTGTCAAAACACGAGTGTGGCATTAAAAATGCCCCTTTGAAATGTGCAGTTCTTTTTCTGGAAGTCAATCCTAAAAACAGTAATTCTAAACAGCAAAACTGCTCCACACAGAGGTTTGTAATAACACCATTTACAAGAGAATGACAGCTAGAACGCTCCAGAAGATCACAGAAGGCTTACCCATAAAGGAGGTTACACAGCGTGTCCACAGAGGAAACAACAGGGAGGCAGCAAAAATGAATTCACGACACAGTAAGAAAGCTCTGGGTGCAGATGGCGGTGACGGCCACACGACACTGAGCCTACGTGCAGTGCCACTGAATTGTGCATTTGCAAATGGTTAAAAGGTAACGACTTCGCCATTAAAATGATGCGTGCGAAGCGCATACTAGCGTGGAAGCAGTTCATTCCTTACGAGAGAGGGATGGGACACAAACGTCACGCCCACACACAAGCCCCTAACGGCAAGGGCCAGACCAGCACAAGGTCTGCAGAGGGGACCAGAGGGGACCGTGCGGAAATGGCCGCCCCAGCCCTCCGCTTCCTCACCGGGGCCCACAGCGCCGGCCCGCGAGGGCCGTAAGGCCGCCCGGCATGGAGACCCGGCCCGGCACAGACGCGGGAGCCGTGCGCTGCTTTGAGCCCTCTCGGCAGCTCACAGGGCAGGACAAGGAGAGCGAGAAAAACACCAGGCCTTCTTCTTTTCTTTTCTTCATTTTTAATGAAGAAATTGTAATTCCCATCATGACTTTCGCATTGTGAACTCTTGATCTAGGCTTGAGGAACAGAAAAACCACGAAAGCTCTCAGAACAACGAAAGCTCTCAGAACACCTGAGCAGCATTTTAGGGAACCCCTCGTCACTATAAGCCACAATAAAAGGCAGTGACAGACGGAAAACTACCTGCAGCTCACAGGAAAGCTGTTGGGCTCATTTGCATAAAAAGCTGCTGTGAATGAGCCAGGAAAAGGCCGACAATTCAGACACACACATACACACCACACAACACAGCGGCTCAGAGGCCTCCTGTGGCCTCTTGACTGGACAGTGTGGACGACAGAACACGGCCAGCAACGCAGGACGCTTCTCTGACTCTAGCTCAGCAGTGTCCAATAGAACTTTCAGTGATGACAGAAATTTTCTACATGTGCAATAGCCGAATTTGTGCTTGAAATGTGGCCAGTGTGACTAAATAATTGAATTTTCTGTTTTATTTAATTTGAGTTTAAGTTTACACAACCACATATAGTGTGTGGCTACATTACTACACAGCACAGCTCCAGATTATAGAAAAAAGGAAAACTTCAAAGTCCCATTTAGGTAACAAATGCAATGTTGATCGACTAACATGGTCGAGACAACATACATGGAAACGGAGAGACTTCAGACCAATGCCGCTGTGCTTGTCTTGCAAATACCCAAATGACAGGAGGCAGACGCACACTGCAGACGCACACATCATAACCGGACGGGCGGCTCCACGGCCGGAAAGCCACTGGTCACTGACCACACTAACAAGAACCACACGACTCTCCTTCCAGTTCACTAGACTTCCAGCTGCAGCTCATGCGTAGAAGGAGCCAGCCAGTCCTCACTCCCATCCTTACAATGACTCTTCTCGGACCCATCAGAGAGCTGACGTGGCTGGCAAACCACCAGCAGAACCTGGAGACACAAATGAGTGGAGTCCTAGCCAAGGCCTGCTTGCCCAGCCAAGAAGCTGCCGGGCCCACAGCCTAGTGAGATGATATAAACGGTCACTTTGATGAGCTGCTGAAAGCTGGGTGCAGAGTGTGAGAGCAAGAAACTCCATGGGACCACGATTTTAAGGAAGGCCCCACATCTTTGTAGGTTTTAGCTTCCAGGTACCCACCACGAAGCTCAGAGAAAGATCCCCAGCTGGCTGTGGCAGGTGGAGGGGTGGGAGGGTGGCCACTGCGACATCACCCAGAGCCTTCTCCATAACAAACACCTACTATGCAGGGGAGGAGACTCCCCTGGGGCCTTAGACCCCCTGTGGAAAGGGCATCCCCCCAACTGACCTTCCTTTCTCACCTGAGGAATGGGGGAGGAGTGGTCACAGCCCCGGACACAGGCCCACCCCCACGCTGAGATGTGCTCATAAGATCACAAAAACTCCCTCTCCCCACACCTCACACCACACCACACCAACAGGACTGCAGTGTCTGACAGTGGATTCCAGCCAAAAGAGGGGCAAGACACGGATTACCACTATGGAGTTCTTGGGGAACCCCCAAAGACAAAAATGAGGAAGGTGGAAGTCCCTGACACCACACCAGCAACAAACAGGGAACAGCCCCTCACAGGTGAACACACAACCTCACACACAGGCCTGGCCACACCAGTCCCTGTCGCCCAACACACGTCCAGCTTTCTACAAAAGGATAACAAGGCAACTCAAAGGTCAGGGGGGAAAACGGTCCAATGATGTAACAGCTGCATCAGGCCCAGTTACGACACAGGAAGGGAATTTAAAATAACTGTGGTTAACACGCAGCTCTAATGGGAAAAGTGGACAGCGTGCAAGAATGGGTGAGTAACATAAGCAGAGAGACGGAAACGCTAAAATGGAATCAAGGGGAAATAACAGAAATAAAAAGCTACAACAAAAACAACGAATGCCTCTCACAGGCTCATTAGTGGCCTGGGCACAGCCAAAGAGAACAATTAGTGAACTTGAAGGGATGTCGATAGAAACCTACAAAACTGAAAAGCAAGGAGAAAAACACTGAAAAATTACAGAACATACAAGAACTGTGAGACAATTTGAAAAGATGAAACACACATGTGATGAGAATTCCAAAAGAAGAACGACAAGAGCAGAAGAAACAACCGGAGTTCTAACAGAGGAGCAATTTTCGGCATTAATGACAAACACAAAACAACAAGCACAGAAAACTCAGAGAACACCAACAGGGTAAATATCAAACGTCTACACGTAGGCGTATAATATTCCAATTGCAGAAAAACCAAAGACAAAGAGAACATCTTGACAGAAGGAAAAAGAATACCTAATCTAGGAGGAACAAGCACAGGAATCAGAGAAAACCTCTCAACAGAAACTATGCCACAGGAAGAGAGCAGAGTCAAACGTTTCAAGTGGTGAAAGAAAAAAGAAAAAACCCTCCAACCGAGAATTATGTAGCCGGCAAAATTATCTTTCAAAAGTGAAGGAGAAATAAAGACTGTCAGACAAACAAAACCAAGGAATTCATCACTGGTTGACCTGCCCTAAAAGTAACATTTTTAATAGTTCTTCTGGGAGAAGGAAAATTATATAGGTCAAAATTTTGGATTTACAGGGCCGGCCCATGTGGCTCAGGTGGTTGGGGCTCCGTGCTCCTAACGCTGAAGGCTGCCGGTTTGGTTCCCACATGGGCCAGTGGGCTCTCAACCACAACATTGCTGGTTCGACTCCCGCAAGGGATGGTGGGCTGCACCCCCTGCAACTAACAACAGCAACTGGACCTGGAGCTGAACGGCACCCTCCACAATTAAGACTGAAAGGACAACAACTTGGCTTGGGGGAAATCCTGGAAGTGCACACTGTTCCCCAATGGGGTCCTGTTCCCCTTCCCCAATAAAATCTTAAAAAAAAAAAAAAGTTTTTTGGATCCACATAAAGAAGGAAGAGCAATAGAGAAGTAAAAAAAAGTTTAAAAAATTCCCTGAAAAGTTCTACAATAAAAGTCATCAGTCATTTGTGATAAAAGTCTGATGAACCAGGAAGTGAAGGGACTTCCCGCCGAAGGCCTAACTCTAAGTACCCGCAGAGCCCCGCCAGGGTGTGCCTGCCGCAGGAGCCCCTCCCCCGTGTGGGTGGGACCCGTGGCCTTGACAAGCTGTCACTCTCAGGATCAGGTGACATTATATGGCAGAGGTGAAGGACTGTGCGCATGTCATCAATTTCCCAAGTTAGTTCCACTCACACTTATCTACAGGGGCACATCCTGGGGGGTCTGAGCTCACTGCACAGCAGGTGGGCCTTTTAACAGAGGGCCTACAGGTCAGAGACTGGAAGCAGAGGACTCCCCCCGCCGCCACCTCAGCTCTGAAGGAACAAGCTGCGGGGAATTTCACGGCCCCCAGATGACTTCTGCCAGCAACCTGGGGGCGCTCGGGAGGAAATCCTTCCCCATCGGTCCCCAGATGAGACCGCAGCCCAGAGCGCCCCCCCGCCCCCCCGAGCAGAGGGCTCGGCTAGGGTATGCCCAAGTTCTAGCTACAAAAGCAGGAGACAAAAAGTGAGTGCTTGTTTTAAACCAGTAAGGTTGTAGTGATTTGCTACACAACACAGAAAATTAACACACCTCCTAATACCATGAATATGCATGGTGTGTATAATAAAATAAGGATTACTTTAAACATTCTTGGTTTTATTGTGGTGTGAGGTCTGTGGTAAGGATCTAACTCCGTTTGCCTGAATAGTAAGCCCACTGTCCTACAACAGTGTGTGACACGGAGAGTCCTTATTCCTAAAAGCTGCCGTGGGGTCCATACCTGGCCCTCCCACCCCCCAATAACTAGCCTTATCAGATATTTATTCCTGTATTCAAACAGACAACTCTTAACGTTTCCTTAATTTACTGCTTCTATGGTCTTTTTTTATTCAAATATATTTGGGTTTATATTTATCCTTCAATGTTCCTTCCGTTTATGCCATAATTCTGTAATTTAGCTTTTTGAGTGAAGTTATATTTCTTGTTTAATAGCAGCAACGTTGAATACCAGAACTATTAACACCACACACACATTCACTCCTCACCCCAGAGCTAGACCCACTAAGGACAGGACACCACAACTTCTATGGAGGGTATTAGGGAACTCAATCCAAAAGAGGAAACAATTAGAGGTGTAACAGCTGGAAAGGATGCAGTGAAAGACCCGTATCCGACAATGACATGACAGGACATCTGAAAACCCAGGGACTGAGCCATCAAACTGAAACAAACAATAAAAGAATTTATGAAAAGTAGCAGAATGAAAAATCAAGATACAAAAACCATCAGCCACTATTAATACAAACAACCAGTCAGATGTGTTGGGAGAGAAAATGCCACTTACAACAGCAGCAGAAAAAAATAAATAAAAGTTAGGGATAAACTTTAAAACGTGGAAATTTTGTAAGAGAAAGACATTGAGCCATTGCTGGCAGAGACCAAAAATAGACTGGAATCAATGGAAAGGCTCTTGTTCTCAGGGAAGATGACTCAGCACCATAAAACCATCGTTTATACACCAGGTGGGTGTATAAATGGCACTGTCCCACTACCGCCACCAATAAGTGACACACCCTACCCAGATAGTTGATGCTAAAGTTCATGTGAGAAAAATAAACTCTGACTCAAAATCCAAACACCATTTCTAAAAAGAATAATACGTTCAACTACTATTTTAAAAAACAACAACACACAAACAAAAAAACAACAACTTATGCATGGCAAAAAACCATAAGCAAAATCAAAAGACAAATGTCAAACTGATAGGAAATATTTGTAACATAAATCACACATAAAGAGTTAATCTTCCTAATATTTGATGAACTCTTCAAAGTCAAGGTAAAACAACAAAATATGTGATAGAAAAATGGGCAAAAGGCCTACAGAGGCATCAGGAAAGATGTGCGAATGACCTTCCAGGTGTGAGACGCCATCTGCCTCCTCTCCAGGTGAGAGCGGGCAGTGGGCCCCCCAGGGGAGGCCAGGGACATCCACGCTCACATGGGTGTTTTGCCCAAAATGAACAGGAAGAAAGACGCAGAGTAGGGCCAGTGGTCTAGACTCCTACAGTGTCAAGGTCAGGCAGAAGGGCGGCTAAACTGACAGAATGAAGACATCCCCCCCAGACGGACATGTGGGCCCATCAGCACATGCTAGAAAAAGAGGAGAAGGAAGCACCATCAAGGCCGTGGGAGGCGATTGGGTCAACGTGACTATAAACTCTACGCGGGTATCTGTGCATCAGGGACAAATGGCCCGAGTGAGGACCCCACGTGTGCAGGTGGAAAATGTCCCCTCTGTGGGGTGCCTGACTCTGTGAGCCCCACAATGTCTGCAATTTGCTTTCTAAGGGCCTCCCCACCCCACTCTGCTCCGCAGCCCCCGGGAGGTGGCCTGTGCCGTGGACATTGGCCAGCCCCACCTGCAGGGCGGGGCGGCCAGGGTGTGGCCACAGCCCTGGGCAGAGAACTCCGCTCTCCAAGCTCCAGAAACTGCCCCCACCGAACCCAAGTGGTCACCCAGGTGTGACAGCCTGGCCAGCCTGGCACTGGTCCTGGTGGCGCATCCTGCCCACACTGGTCAACAATCTGAGTGACCGTCCCTCCTAGAGCCCCTCAGGGCGGGCCCCGCACGCTTCCCAGGCATCCCAGTTCTCCACCGCTGTGTCCCCACGCCAGCTCCAGCAGCACCGTCTCCCCACCCCGCAGGCCCCGCGTGCCCACGCTGCTGCCCACTTTACCCCACACCACCCTGCTCTGGGCCGTGGACAGGACCCTTTCCAGAAGGAATCTGGCTCCGAGAGCAGCAGGGTGGGACTCAGACACCAGCTGCTCCTACCGGGTCCCAGGACATACCGCCCCTCCAGCCCAGCTCCCAGCAGGGACAGGGTCACCCTCTTCCCAGGAGAGATCCAGACCACACGAGAACACAACTCGCCTGGGAGGTTCTCTCGACAACAGCACAGCTTCTCAGCCATGACAATCACGTTTCACTATTCCAAACGCCACTTATGTCAGCCACCCCATGAGTTTTGGAACATTGAGGGCTCTTCTCAATTCAGAGATACTAAAAATGTGAAGAATGCACTCCGTAGAATCCATGAAATAAGAAAAAAATGTTCATCTCAGACTCCATGACATATGATAGAAATGCACGTCTCAGAATCCATGAGATGTGCTATCAGGACTCTGAGTCTCCGTGAAAACTGCTTCGACGGCAACGTGCCCGCATCCCCCACGGCGCACCCATCCCCACGTGGTCTTCCAGTGGGTGGAGGCTGCGGGCAGCCAGACGTGGGGTGGGGGCTGAGTGTCACCCTGGACCTCCCAAACACCACACACGCACACACACACACACATGCACGCACGCACACGCACACGCATGCACACGCCTGGAGGGCCAGAAACTACACCCATCTCTGGTCTGTCCTCCCCCAGCCGGGAGACAACAGTTTGTGCAGAACCTCCCAGGCCCCCCTGTCTCAGCCTTGCAGGCAGGGAGCACAGCAGGTGCTCAGACACATCCCGACTGACTGCAGGTGTGTAGTTAAAACCTGAAGTTTCTGAAGGAACTTCCTAAGGAAGCCCCCACTTACTGCGAGAGCACTGCAGGGGAAGAAGGTGCTGGAAGCCCGGGCAGTGCAGAAGGGAGCGCCCCCCTCCCAGGGGCCGGTGGGCTCAGGTGGCAGGGCTGGGCAGGGGCAGGGCCACTCCGGCAGGATCACCTTCTGCAGCTGACAGGCCCAAGGACACACTTCCCCGGGGGCTCAGGATTGGGGGACCAGGAACCCCATTGTATGGTCCCTTGGCCTCTGGGACCTGCCGGAGGGGAAAGAAGCCGCTGCTGACTGGCCACACGGAGCTGAGGTGTCGTGGGAGCACATGACCACTGTCAGGAGGTCTCCTTGGGTCTGGAGGGGGGACATGCAGGCAGCGCCCGAGCTGAGAGGCTACCTGGTGCTGGGAGCACCTGCATTCAAAGACCAGTGACCTTGGGACCTGCACAAGCGCACAAACTCATTTTCCTCAGGCACTTGCTTAACAGGTCCAACATAAGTCATTTAAAGCAAACGCCCTGGGGTCCTTAGCCCTGCAGGGGCCTCTGGGGTCCGTGAGGAACGCTGCACAATTCCACAGGAAACCCTGCCCAAGTGGCCTGATTGTCCCTGCAGGAAACCGGTCCCGCTCCCCAGGAGGGAAGCCTCATCTGTGTGATCAGAAGTCCACTGAGGCTAGAAATCATCCTTAGAAGGAAGTGACAGTCGGCCTTCTGCCCAATGACAAGTGGCATGGCGGCCGGAGGTCCACGTGTCCACCTCCGACACCATTCCTTTAGCTACACCTGGCACAACAAGAGAGAGAAAGAGGAAATGAACTAAAAAGCCAGAGAGGTCTTCCCCAAAAGGTGGCTCAGAAATGGCGTCCTTTCCATTAAAGAAAAAGCAAAAGCCCACTTAAGTCCCTACAGATTAGGCCAAGGCTCCTCCAAAGACGTGTACTCAGAACCTGAACCCACTGGGAAGAAGGGTTTGGTGAGTTTGTAACAAAATAAACGTTTTCCCCTAACAGCTGCCCCAGAATATAATATATTTAAAATAACAACACGTCATCAGACAGGATCAAATTCCAAGAAGCAAAGCAAGTTTAACTGTGAACTAACTGCTATGAAAATTGACATCATCCACTTCCGGGCACTTTGTGGACAGCGGCCATTGGGCTGAGACCAAACCGTGAGCCCCAATTCTCAACAGAAACCAGTCCCGCTGGGCTCTGAGCGGCAGGTGTGGAGCCGAGCAGGAGGCAGAAGAGCAGGCTGGGACCTGGGACACTCGCACGCCTTGATCTCAGCATGTGGCCCGGGCTCGCTCCCCCAGCACCAGGCCCTCCACCACCACCGCCGGCCTCCTCCATGGTACCTTTGGGCTGGAAGAGCAAACAAGCTGTGCAGGACCCACAGCCGAGGGCCAGGCAGCGCTGGCAGGCGGGGCTCCTCACGTGGCCCCTGCCACCCATCTGACCCCCGTGCGTCCCCACAGGCCCACCTCGTCCCGCTGCCTCTGTGCCACGAGGGAACCCACACCTCAGTTGCCCCCCTTCCATCCTCCATCCTTTGTCATCTCAGGCTGTAGTCTTCACACTGGTCCTCTCTGTTTTCTTTCTCAGATGGGTCTATAAACAAAGAAGACTGAGAGGAAGTAAAGCCAGAGCGCTCGGGGGGCCACCTGCGATGACGTGCTCATTGACGAGGCCGCCCAGGGCCCCGAGCAAGCGAGCGGGAGGAGGACAGTGCAGATGGTCCCCACAAGCTCACAGGTGCTAAAATGAAACTCCACGTCCAGGACACAAGCTGCCCTCAGAAACCAGCAGCACGTCAGCAGCAACGTGCGGAGTACGGGGTGAGCGTCGGGGAGACGAGGCCGAGGGGCGCCGCTGCCCAACTTACAACCAGGTTTCTTTTCAAAAGTGGGTCATATGCATGTCACACATCTGGGGACATTCAGCAAGGGGGGAGCACAAAACCAAACTGCCGTTGCCCACAGTGCCATCCCCCACGGCCCTCGGCCCTCATCACGGCCCCAGAAACGAATGCGTGGTCACTGTCACCTGCCTGACCCTCCTGCAGGCCATCCCTGTGACAGCCAGTCGGCCGGCCTCCAAGGCCCCACGTGACAAGTTATAGATCAGGGCACACAGCTGGGTGTGCCTCAGCGGGATTTCTGGGGGAAGGTGTGCAGCTCGCCACAGAGCTGCCGCCACCACAGCCCACGTCCCCCACGAGGAGGTGGCCACCCGCAGCCTGGCAGGGGTCCTGAGAGCCCCAGGGCCGCCTCCCGTCATGGAGGGCACCCACTTCTGCTGGAGATGGAACCCGAAGGGCTAAGGAGCAGTGGGAGAATGTGGAGGCCTGGAAGAGAGACAGGGACTTCCGATGGTGGCCACCCTACAGCACGGGCGCAGCCACCAGCACGGTGAGGCCAGGCTCAGCATGTTCCTTCCTTAAATGACATGCTCGACCCCATAAGTGACAGGTTTCCACACTACTCACCATCACCAGTCCACGGATGGCAGCAGAAGTTGGGTTTCAGGGACATGTGGCTAGTTCCCAACTTTGATTCCAGTGGAATGAAGTGTCACCTGGGGCTCTGCCGGGACCCACAGGGCCACGTCTTTCTGCCACAGGCTGGAAAAGGTGTCCACAGAGAAAAGTGGGTCTTGGTGGGTGAAAACCAGCTATGGAAGGAGAGAGTTTCCAGGAGGGAAAGCATAACATCAGTGCACGGACTTTAGGGGAAGCAGTGTGGGTGTCTGGAGAAGGGGAACAGGATGCCACCGAGGTGGTGAAAAAGCAACGGCGAGAACTCACCCCGGGCAGGTCAGAGCCGGGTGCCCACGCGCGTCCACCCACCTCGCCACACTGACGGGCCAGCCGAGGCAGACACTCCAGGAAACGTGCAGGTGGCAGAGGACAGAGACTAGAGAAAACTGAAGCTGGCTCTTACACGGATCAGTAAAATGGATCAACCCCTGAGTAGGATGGTCAAGAGAAAAGGGATTCACCTGGCTGACCCAGGAATCAAGGGTCTCCACGCAGACATTAAAAAGCCACAGGAGAATCTACGAACAGAGCCGACAAATGTGTCCACTCAGGTAAAATGAACAAATTCCTTAAAACATAAAATGACACACAATGAAACAAAAAGCTTTTATCTATTAAAGAAATTGGGCTTGTATCTAAAACCTTCCACAAGACACTGATGGTTTCACTAGGGAATTCCATGAATCATTTAAGGAATGATTAATCCACCACCAATCTTCTGTGGCTCTTTCAAAACACAGAGGACAGACTACTTTCTGGTTTGTTTTAAGAAGCCAGCATAACCCTAATACCAAAAACCCTGACAAAGACACGGCAAAGAAAAAACGTTACAGACCAATGTCTCTTATGAGCATGTACACGTACCAAATGCAGAAATATGTACAAAAAAAAACATAACATGACCAAGTAGGGTTTAGCCCAGAAATGCTAAATTTGGTTTAACATTAGAAAAATCCATCTAATTCACCAAATTTATAGACTAAAGGAGAAAACCTATAGGATCATTTCAACAGATGCAGAAAACATGTTTGTTAGCATTCAGCATTTTTCATGGTTAAAAAAAAACTTACAGCAAATTAAGAAATAAAAGGAAACTTCCTCAATTTAATAAAAGGACATCTAAAAAACAAACAAAACAACATCCAGCTATCATCATCCTTACTGGTGGACGGAACAGTTTCCCCTAAAACAGCAGGACAGAGGCCCACACTCCACCGGGACGCAGGAGGAGTGGGAGGCCCTGACCAGCACAGAGAGGCTGAGAAAGAAAGGCGGCACCAAGTTTGCAGAGACAGGTGGCCTGCTGGCTGTTTGCAGATACCGCTGTTGACATAATAGCCCTACCGACTCCCCAAAAAACTACAATTTTGCAAGCTCACAGAAACTCATTTGTGTTTCTAAGTAACAACAGCAAACAACTGGAAAGTGAAATGTTTCAAAATACCATTTACAATAGCATCCCAAGCCCATAAATTACTCAGGAATACATTTAAGAAAAGCTATAGGAGACCTCTGTGCTGAAAACTACAAAACACTGCTGAGAGAAGTTAACGACTTAAATAAACAAAGTGACTGTCGTCTCAGTAAGAAGAAAACTCAGAATTGTTAGGGCAATTCTCTCCACACTGCTCTGTGGATTCAGTGGGACAATAGCGGTAATCTCAGCAGGCATTTGTAGAAAATGACAAATTGGTCTAAAATACACGTGGAAATGAAACGTGTATTTCCATTTTGGATTATTTTGGATTCCTAAAATATCCAAACAATCTTTAAAAGAACAATAGAGTTAGAGGACTTACAGTGATGTCATTTCCACAGCGCTGCAGTAACCAAGACAAGTGTTCCTGGAATAAAATTCTACGAGACCAACAGAACGGAATGGAGTCCGGAAAGAGGCACACGCTTACACTTTGATTTTCAACAAAGGTGCGAAGCAATCCACTGGGGGAACAAAAATCTTAAATGCTGGTGGCCTAGCTGATGTCCACATGGAAAAAAATAAACCTCACCCACGATCTTGTGTCATACACAACAATTAACTGGAGGTGAACGAAAAACCTGAATGTCACAGGAAAACTGTAAAGCTTCTAAGAGAAACAGAGAGGGAGAATGTCTTCATGAGGTGGTCAGCAGTAGGCCAAAATTTCTCAGGGCACCGAAAGCAATAATCATAAAAGAATCATAATTGAAAACTTCCGGTCACTGTAACCAGCACTAAGAAAATGAAGAGGCAGAAAACGGGTGAAAAACCTCTGTCTGAAAAGACTGCTGTGCAGGACACAGAAAGAAACCCCACAACTCGCAAACAGGTAATGAGATAAAAACAGGCAAAAGCTAGGGCTACATATCAAAAACTAAAAAAAAAATTGCACAAATGGCCCAGGATCACCTAAAAAGACCCTGCACGTCAGCAGCCATTAGGGAGACACATGGTGACCCCAGTGACACCACTTCCACCCGTCAGCAGCAGAAGGCGGGGACGAAGGAGGAGCACCCCATGCCCGCTGGCTGCGAGGCGAGGCACAGTGGCGTGGGCACCTCGGGAAAGTTCCAGCAGCTGCTGATGGAGCGACACACACGCCTACCTGTGACACACCGACCCCACTCCCGGGTGGAACCGCCCAAGGCAAACAGGAAAGGTTTGTGCGGCAGCGTTCAGTGTCTGCTCGCAGCAGCCACACGTGACAGTAGCCCCTTTGTGCATGCCCAGGAGACGAGCCATGACCGCGGAACCGTCAGAAACGCTGCACGCGGAGCTCAGCAACAGAAGGGAACGGACTGGTGCAGGCGGCAGCACGGACCAGCTTCACAGTGTCTGCCAAGACTGAAGCCGGCAGAGCAGACTGCCCACGTGGGAGCCACTGACCCAACGCCCCAGGACAAATGGGGGGCTGGTGGGGCTAGGGCCGGGGCTCCCTCTGGGGTGACGCTCAGTGTCTGTATTCTGATGACGGTTTGGGTTAAACATAAGCATTTGTCAAAACTCAGCAAATATACACTTAAATGTCTACATTTCACAGTATGCAAGTTTTCCGTTGAAGAAAAGACGAGAGCCATACTGAACTAGCTCCGCTGGCCCTGCCGAAGAGTTCCGAGGGACGTGAGCGACATCTGCGAGTCACTGGGAAACACAGAGCCAGGATGATGCTGGGTGGGCAGACGGGGAAGTGAGGGACAGGATGCGTGTGACAGAATCTAGGCAGTTGATACACAAGTGTTAACGGCAAAATTCTTTCAACTTTAATCTTCTAATAAAATGTTGGAAGAGTTTAAAAATAAAAGCAGGAAGGGCTGACGTCGACGGTCTCTGGGTCCTGCCTGTGGCCGCACATAGCACGTAATCCGGAGACGGCAGGCAGTGCCGTCCCTCTTCTCGCAGAACCCGCTGAAGTCGCCACGGGATTCTCCTCGGGTTCTCCAGTGACAGTCAAACCGGCAAGACCCTAGCAGCAGGAAAGCGTCGCCACGCTATGGGGTCTTTCCAGGAGGGGGTCTCTCCGCAGCTGTGGGGCCCACAAGGGTGGCCAACAGTCAGGAGCCACAAAAAGACAGGTCGTGAAGCAAGAAAGCCCAACTGTCCCTTCTTCACAATCAGACATGCTAAATAATTCAGAGTCTCAGGAGATTTTTAAAGGTCTTAAAACTCAGGTCCAGAGTAACTTCAGGTTATAAGTAGGGCCTCTGTCAAATAAGCACGTGAGAGGGCCTCTCAGCCGCCCCTTCCTTCTCACACGCAATCGGAGCCGGGCGGCATCCTGAGCAGGATTCAGTGTCCCTTCCCCCTCCAAGCCTGGTGGTCCCCAGGCTGCAGGAGAGGACAGGCCCTGAGAGCTGGGGATGCGTGCGAGGCCCCCTGCTACAGGTAAGGCTGATTCTCCAGGGCAGCTGTGATCAGGCGGGGGCGGGGCCATTGTCTCCCCAGGGTCTGGCTGGGAGCAGTGGGGGACAGGGCATCCCCTGGGGAGCAAACTCGCCCTTCCCGGCCGTCCGGGCACACCGCAAGCACTGGCCACTGGACCCTCACCTTGGGGAGTGCAGGTGCCCAGGGCCCCTCTCCCTAGGGTTCCCCACGCAGGTACCCACCTTCCCACCCCCATCCCTCTGGCCCCCTCCCACCCATGGCTGGAGCCAAGGACCACCCGGTCACCTGACCCAACAGCTTTCCACGGTGCCTGCTGTCAGCGGTCAGCTGCAAACCCCAGGGCTGGTGTGAGCTCAGAGGATGGGAGCCAAGTGTTGTCTGCACATGAAGCTAAGGCACATCCACCTGTGCGATGAGGACACCGAGTCTCCCCCAACACAGCGCCCGCTGCGCCCAGGAAGAAGGCAGGCAAGGCCGGAGCCTGCAGGGCCGGGAGCAGGAGGTGGTGTGGGCAGGGAGGGGCAGAGCCGGCACCCCTCTGACCATCCTCGTCACTGGCTCAGGCTCCCCCAGGAGGCTCGGTGCTGAGCGCTCCACAGGCCCTGCCCATGGTCCCCAAATCTTCCTGTGGCCGTGACACACACACGCGGGAAAACGCATGAGGGCTACACACACTTGGTCTGCCCTTGGGTCAGACAGGAGCCCCTGCCTCCACGTGGCCCCCCATGCATACCCCCAAGCAGGAGCGCTGGGGCCAGTGTGGCGCTCACACAGTCCAGTCAGGAGCTGGGACGGGGTGGAGCTGGGCCCCTTGGTCAGACGCGCTCTCTTCCTACTGAAACGTGTGCCTGCACAGAGCACGGGCCCAGCACGCTTCCCACGGCCAGGTGTGTCAGACACAGGTAAGTCTGCCACACGCAGCACACAGGCGGGATGCGGGGCCTCCTGGCGCCTCCCTGACCCCAGGTCTCTCCAGAAATTTAATCTCAGATGCAGACTGCAATAAGCTTCACGGTGATGGGAGTTCACCAACCGAGCTCCACAAAGCGGTCTGGGCCTGTGAGCGCGGCACCTGGAGACCGGCCACAGTCGGCGGTGGCCTGTGGTGCTGCTTTTGTCCTCAGTGTCTGCAAGGGCAACGGCCCGCCTGGTATCGCCTGCTATGCCCCTCGCCCCCACTCTCCCTCCTGGGCCACAGCCCCCCCATTCTCCCGCCGCCCTTCCCAAGCATCCCGAGCCCCCAGGGTCCACGCAGCTGGAACCAGCTCTCCCAGCTGCAGCTCTCAGCCCTTCAGTGGGCTCACGTCAGTTTGGCCAGTTGTGACCAGTTTGGAGGCAACAGGCAGAAGACAGCAGACGCCAGCAGCGCCCATCCAGGCAGCACACGGAGGTCTCCGTTCTGAAACGGAAGTCCCGCTGTGGGAGGGCGGCCAGCCCACCTCCTCTCGGCACAGGAGGTGTGAGCTCCAGCAGGACCAGGCGACACACCTGTCCATCCAGACGTCTACTTAATTTAGAAGGTAAATAACGCTCAAACGTAATGCAGACAGGCTCATGTTCTAAGATAGTCTAGAATATTCTAACACGCATACCACTAACCAGCTGAGTGAGAGGATAAGTGTCTGCACTGTGTACCATTTAGGCCCCCAAAGCAGGTGGAGTGCCGGGAGGGAGATGGATGGAGGGGCAGGGGGGACAGCCCAGCCTGGACCCTCTCCAGCCACCGAGGCCCTGGGCAGCTGCCCACAGCAGGGGGCCGAGGCAAGGGTTCCTGCCGTCTTTCCATCCAGGACTGGGTCCCAGCACCCAGGGCACTGACCAGCACTGACCCATCACCTCGTTCTCACCCACGCTTTACCTTGCAGAGACAGCCAAACCCCACAGACTTGGAAGTGTCCACTGTGACCCCGGGAAGGCACATTCAACTAGCAGAGGAGAGGCGCAGCCTCAGGGGGCGGGCACTGGACAGGGGCCCGCCTCTGCCCTGCAGCCGACCCTGACGTGGTCTTCATGGCTGTGCACACAGCCCGGCATCTGCCAACGTGGCCGCAGAGATGGGCAGAAGCCAGGCTACCGGGCATGGGCACAGGAAGTAGCTTGGGAGACAGCGAGAGCAAGACGGCATCTGGGGTGCAGGGAGAGCGGTAAGTAGTGGGCAGCCCAGAGAAATCGTCCCCCAACGTACCGTGGAACCGGGCAGAGGGCAGCCACATTAATCATGGCAGATGGGCCCCTGGCAGCAAGTGTGAGAAAGAAAGACAGGCAACATTTCGGGATCCCCTACACCCCAGGACCCTGGCTGCTCGACCGCAGGGAACTCAAGGTCAGTGGGCATGAGCGGGGCTGGCCGGGCGGGCGGCGCCCGTGAGCCAGCTGCTTGAGTTCATTCCTGGCTGCTCCTCGTCAGTGTAAACACAGAATTCCAAATAAACAGATTTCTGCGGAGAGAAGCCTAGAAGCAAAGGCACACGGTGCTTGCGGCGCTTTGGGAAGTAGGCCTTGCTGGCCTCTCCCCGTCTCACTGGTTCCCAGATGACTGTGGTTGTGGTTAGATGGCTTTGCTTACTAATTTTACGGTTTCGAGCCAGATCGATACGCTGCTGGCAACCTCCATTCAGGGCCCTTCCTGCTGGTTCCATAGGTGCCTCTGCCACCACTCCCTCCCCCCAGTGAGATAATGGGGCGAATGCCAGTCGCGCCCTCAAGGCCACCTGGGACAGGCCCGTCCCCTGTCAGCTCCTGGGGTTTCAGATTGACCAGGCTGGCAGGGCCCGGGCCAGCGCCAGGCTCCACGGAAGAACGGACACGTGTCCGCACCGTTCAGAGGAGCCCAGACAGCGGCCCTGGGCCTGGACCCAGCTCTGCCAGGTCTCACTCCGCAACGTGGTGGCCCTTGGGTAACGTTAAAACTGACCAAGGGGCTTTTACAACTGCGGAACACAGCTGTCACCAGGCATGTGCTGGACAGGAACTTCACCTGTTGCACCGACACTTGCCGCCATTTCACCCGTGGGCCTGCAGACACAGTCCCATGCCACACCTGTGACTGTGGGGTCCTCTGTGAGGTTCCCAGACTGGAGCCCCCCCGGACAGCAGCCCACCTGCCAGTCACCCCCATGCCCGTCGACCAGGGCTCCCCTCTGCCCAGATCTGAGGGCACATTTCAGACGCCTTTAAATTAAAGGGAGAACCAACCGCCCAAGCCCCCGTTCACCTTCCTGTGCAGCCCCAGGTCCATCAATAAACAGAAATGACGGCCCATCCTCAAGGGCTCACATGACTTGTCTCCTGAGCCCAGGCGCTCCCACTGCCACCAGGTCCAAGTGGGGGGTGGGGGTCGGGGTGCTTCCAGGCAAAGGTGCTGGACTCAGTGAGGACGGTTTACAGGACTTCCTGAGTCAGCCGCATACAATAAAGCATTTTAAACAAAACCGAAATTGTTTGTAACCAGACAGGACTGATGACAATCCAAAAGAAAAAGGTGCAGAAAGTACCGTGTTTCCCCCAAAATGAGACCCAGCCGGACCCTCAGCTCTAATGCGTCTTTTGGAGCAAAAATTAATACAAGACTCAGTATATTATATTATATTATATTATATTATATTATATTATATTATATTATATTTTAGACCCGGTCTCATATTAAAATAAGACTGGGTCTTAATTTTTTTCTCCAAAAGACTTATTAGAGCTGATGGTCCGGCTAGGTCTCATTTTCGGGGAAACACGGTATCAGAATTTAGCACCATCTACTGTGATTAAAACTAACCAGATATTTTCAGACGTCCAACATTTACAAGAATTTCAAAAAAGAGTACGAATTAGAATGTACCACTGCAGTCTTTATCGCCTCACTTTTTGCAAATACATGCAGAAAAGTTACACATTTAGGGCAATAAAATTTCAGTCCTCATTATTTTGCACAAAAATTCTTAGCAATTTGCTTGAAATGAAAAACTCAGGCTTTAATTACAGATACCTTAATAATTTTGGTGATTTCATGGAGCTGCTAGGAATGACTTAGGAAATAATACAACTCTACTACAGTATTGTGAAAGGGTTTCGGGAGAAACACGCACGTGGATCCATGACTGGCCCTGACACAGCCGGGACCATGTGAGCACCAGGACAGGTGTGTCCTGCAGAACCCGCGTTTCCAGACGCTGTAACTGAACACTAAGCTAGCACAAGGGCACGCCCAAAGCGGGGCACAGCTCACAGCATCTTTTCTCGGTAAGCTCTGCATTTGGGGAAAATTACGCAATACCTGTGAAATAACCACGTACTGATACAAAGAAGCTGGAAAGTCAGCTGGACCACACGCCTTACGCCTTCACCACAACAGAGCGTCGGAGGGAAGTGAGCTTCACCTAGACCCTGACTGGACACATGCAAAGACTGTCTGTCGTCTCCCCAGAGCCTGGCATGGTGCTGGGACATGACAGACACGTCAGCACCTGTGCAATGAATTTACTGAGCTTTGCTATCATGACTGTGGTCTGTGTGTGTGCAAGTGTGTGTACGCATGCGCGCGAGTATGTGTGTGAACATGAGTGCGTGTGTGTGTGTGTGTGTGTGTGTGCATGTATTACTAAGAAAGGTCTCCTCTATGCCAAGACTTTTAATTCTTTTGGCACTTTTTCTGTTTCTTTTCTTTTTGACATTTAATATATTTTATCCACTTCCACACGCAAATTTTCCACATCTCTGAAATCAGCAGCTGCCTCACCTAGAAGCATCTTGGTTACATTCAGGCATTGGTTTTCCTTTTCCTTCCTGAGAAGTACAGAAAATAATAGCATGTCCCACAAACGACACTTCTGGGTCTGATGAAATCTGGTAAATCTCTAACCCAGTTGTAACAGAATCTGCTGGTGAGGGAACTGCAGAGGGGCTGCTGCTTTGCTTCGAGCAGGGCTACGCACTGCGTCAAACACACACTGAATACGCCGTCTTCTCCAACTGATGAGCCACGCGCATCACACGCCAAGCTCACGTGCTTCTGTGTCTCTTTCTATATTCTAATGTGTCTCACTGACCTCTCTCTTCTTCCCGCTTTACTGAGATTAAATGGACACGGAACACTGTCTGAGTTTACAATGCGCGATGACACATATTACAGTCATGGCTGCATAATGATGTTTTGGCCAAGGCAGCCCCCACTCCGATGGCTGCCTTGGGTGGTCCCGTCACATCAGAGCTGGACAAGTCCTGCCGTCTAGTGACATCAACGCATGACTCGTGCGTGTGCGGTGCTGGTGTGAACACACCTACTGCACTGCCCGTCGTGACGTGCACCACCTACCACCAGGCGCAGTGCATGACACTTGATGATAAAGGAGCATGTCACTGGTTTATGTTTTTCTGTACTTTCTTCGTTATCTTACAACGTGCTCTCTCTTCTTATTAGAAAAGCAACACGCCACTCATACACACGTTGTGTCTACTTCGTGCCTTGATGGAATCACTTTCTCTTGTGCAGATTTAATGTCATGCCATTTTGTACAGTGACGTGCTATGCAGGCCGTAGCCCAGGAACAGCGGGCTGTGCCATACGGCCCAGGTGTGTGGTGTGGGCTGTGCCGTCTACGTTTGTGTCCGCGCCTCTGTGATGCTCACACGACAACAAAATCTGCCCACGACGCATTTCTCAGAACGTGTCTCCGTCGGTAAGTGGCACATGGGTGTGCCATGAAACGATCAAAGTTAGTTAATATCCATCACCTCATAGTTAGAAATGCTTTCCTGGTGATAAGAACTTTTAAAATCCACTCTCATAGCCACTGTGAGGTGGACGGCACGTGTGGTGACTCCAGCCATCCGCCCACACCCCTGGGCACTACTTCCACATGCTTCGAGTCCCACAGCTTTGTGATGCATTTTCTGTACCTGCTAACGCAGTCCCCTCCCGTTACTCTTCATTCTCAGAATTTCCCTGGCCTCCACTTGCGTGTCCATTTGCCTGTGCTGTAGAGATCTGAGACAGGGGCCAAGAGCCCAGCTGCTTGCAGATGTGGACGTGCCTACCCAGGGGTGACTCGGGCTCGGTCCACCGGCCGCAGCAATCATGCCTCCCTTTGCCTCCCTGGCCCGGGGCGTCCAGCAGCCGCCTAGAAGAGACCTGGGAAAGCTGGTGTGGCTTCTGGGAAGATTTCCTCCGACAGGAAGCTGCCCGGAAGCAGGAGCCAGATCCTGTCTCCAAACACCACCCTCCAGCAAAAGCAGCAGACTCCTTGGAGGCCTAGCCGGGAGAATATGTAATGAGCTGCCGACGCGGCTCGTAGTAGAGCCAGAAAGGCAGGACGTCAGAGAGCAGCCAGGTGGGCATGTCCGGGAGCTGAGACTCCCAGGGCCTGAGCTGGGGAGCAGAGCAATATACAGGGTCAGACGTTAGCCCACGAGTGACATGAACGTGCAGAGTCCACACTGACAGAGATGGACAATGCAGTGAATAAATAAACGGGAGAATTACCGAAGAATCCCTAACACTCAGATGCCCCCGGCGGTGCAGCTTGGTCACCCCGAGTGGGGCGGACCTGGTGACTCCTCTAGAAAAGTGTCCTCAGGCATGTTCTCCAGAGTCTGGCCTCAACCCCCATCCCACTCACCCCACATGACAATGACAGCACACATCGTGCCCACAACTAGCGGTCCCTGGTCTGCCACTGCTCAGCTTAAGAAAAGACTGCAGCCTGTCTCTGACCCAGGTTTTCTCTTCAAGGATGGAAAACAAGACAGAGGGCGACAGGATCAATGTTTAAGGCCTTTGCACATCCTGAGCGAATTCCAAACCATGTTCCCAAGCCCTTGGAAGCCTTCTGGGGCCAGTGACGTGTGAGGCGGGCGTGCACAGAGCTGCCATTGTGCAAGAGACAGGCAGGGCCACATGCGACAGACACCCAGTCACACACCGCCCATGGGAGGAGCGCTGCAGAGAGGCAGCACCAGAGGAAGGGGACACAGCTGACCAGCCCGGACAGCCACTGCGGGCCCAGCTGGCCCTGGCAGCCCAGGATCCCAGGTGGGCAAACCAGCCTGTGGATGACAGCCCACAGACACTGGCCCCACATGCTTGCTTTGAAGCGCTCTGGTAGTGGACTGGATTTGGGGTGACGGAGAGTGACAGCTGTCTGGTAAGTGCAGGAGTCGCAAGTGAAGCATGGCAGGTGCTGTTGGGACCAAGAACTCAAGTGTGGACTGGCAGGCCAGGCTGGCAGGAGCTTGAGAAGGAGCAAGTGGCCTCGGCACTGCCCCGCTGGCCTGTCCTCCCACCGCCCCGGAACCTGCCTGGGGCTGAAGCCCCTTCAGAAGGAACGAAGGCGCACAAGCCAGGGGCAGGGTGGGAGGGGCTCTACGAGGAGAGGAAGGGCAGACTGGCTGCCCGGCTGAGGCCACACTCAGGGGACAGAGGGGGTGGGAGCACCAGTGAGTAGGGGACTGCCCACTGGGGCAGGTCGGCAGGGCTCCCACAGGGAACGACAGTGTGCTTGGAAACCGAGTCACAAGACATTCAAGTCTGTAATTTGTTCTCAAAACAAAAATAAACAAAAATGGGTACGACCAGACAAGCAGGGCCAGGAGTAGCTCTCATGCTCCTACAGCTGGAAAACTGGCTGCCTGAGCCTGCAGCCTCGGTGGTCCCGACGGGAAGAGGCGTTGAGCCCCCAGACCAGCCCGGCCATCCTTCCCAGCTGCGAACTGCCACAAATCTCGGGGCACCCCAGAACTCTGCACATCTGGGCACCAGGAGCGTGAGAGCTGGTCCACACACGAGCACAGGCTCATCCATCCCTGCCACTTCCTGCCAGCACAGTTCACATCCGGCTCAAACGGCAACACTCCAGACCCGTCAGTACAGGCCCCGCTACCCCTCAGCCTGTGGGAGGCTCTCTGGCAAACCTCCAGGCTCTCAGCTGGCAAGCAGCATGCAGGTACCAGGGCACCAGCCCCAGCCCCAGGAGGGCACCCCCACGGCCAAGCGAAGGGCAGGAAGGCCCTGTGACAGCTGACAGCAGGAGGGGCTTCCTGGTGCTTGGAGATGGTGCATCAGCTGCTGGGACGGCTGCTCAGAGAACCCTCTTTCCTCGGGAACACCCTCCCTTGTCCCCTCCTGGCAGTGGGTGTCACTGCCCTTTTCTTGAAGGCTGGAGAGTAGAATGGCCAGGCCAGCCTCCTCTGTACCCCGTCCAGTTCTAGGTGGGCACAGGCTCCCCCACAGGCGAAGCGAGGCCCCCGTGGCTTCCAAACCAGCTGCGGTCGCCCCAGCTGGGGAGGCGCTGGAGAGTCAGGAGGGGCCGTGTGGTTGGAAGGTCTCCCAGGGCGCAAACAGGAGGACACAGAAGGCAGGCTCTGGGGTGCAGGGGAGGCAGCGTGGGCGCCGTGGGCAGCCTCTGGGAGGGGCCCAGAAAGAGAAGGAGAGGAGCCTGTGGGGCTGGGGGTGGGGGACTCCCGGCTCCTACAGATGCTGGGAGCCGCCCTGCCGGCTTTGCACTACGGCCGGAGCTCCTCCCACGTCAGCAGCTGGGGCCAAAAGTCCACGATCTCACCCTGGGCCACAGCACCACCGCATCTAACCCAGAAGCAAGGACCCCGCCACGCCTGGCACCCCGCTCCCATCTGTGACGCAGACTCGGGAGGGACCCAGGGACAGGCGAGCACTTGCAGTCCTTGCCAGCCCATGGGACCCCTCTCTACAATCCGTGCTCGGCTCCGTCCCTCACTCCCTGGAAATGAAAGTCACAGCCTCACAGAGGCTGTCACTTTACCGCTCACGTATTTTTAAAACCAATGTACACTAACGAGCGATACACGGAAAGTAGTTTATATTATAACAGCGCCTATTTACATGTGAACTGTTAAATTCACACACGCGCACGCGCAGTCTCCATCTTGGCCCTGTAAAAATCCCAGCAAACACCATCTTCACACATGTCAAGAACGTGAAAAACACTGCGTGCCACCCATCGCAGGGCCGTCGGTCTCTGCGGAGAACATCCAATCAGACAGAAGTCATGAAAATGAGCATTTCCATGCTCTGATCCTTTTTTCTTACATTTCAGCCTCAAACACCTGGTTTCAGACTGCTAATGACAAGCTGTTGGAAAAGAATACTTTGAGCAAAAGTATTATTGTCGTGTAGGGGTGACCTTAATTAAAAACTGGGGCACTTCAAACACCTACAACTCCGTGCTGGTGGGGCGGCGGGCGGGGGTGGGGGAGGTACAGACACACCCGATGACATAACATGGGCTTGGTGGCAGCCAGGTGGCGGGTGGCTCGGCTCCTCCCAGCTCTGCGCCTGGCGGCAGCAGGACCCATGCCACCATCCTTCTGTCACTGCAAGTTCCCTGGGCTCCAGCCCCGACTCTGGATGCCAGGAGGCCGTGCCTGGCACCCATCTCAGCAAGGGCAGGGCGTGGGTGTGGGGACAGCAGCTGTCAACGGCCTCCAGGCGGGTCCTCTGCCCAGCAGCAGGCCCCCGGAGGCAGGGTCAGAGACGGCCACTCCTTCCCTGGGCCCCTGAAGCCTGACCCTGGACGCTTCCTAGGAGCCGCCTGTCTTTAAAACTTCCTTTTCTGATTAAACTAGCAAGAGTCATTCTGCCTAGAGCCCTGCACTGACAAACAGCTAATCCCGCCACATCTTCCAGGCCCCACCGTAACAGGGCTGCCCCACTGCTCGCTCTGGCACACAGCCTGGTTAGGTGGGGATGGTGCCACTCCCTGGGGCACACTCCACCCCCGGTGCAGCAGGGCACAGGGCAGAGCTCTCAGTCTTTGGGGGCGGGGAGTCCCCGTAGAACCAGTGAGCACCCCAGATCCTGGACGTGGGTGCCACGCTCACCCTGGGAGCCAAGATTCCGCTCTGCTGAAAGTCCCCCGAGGTGAGGGCCAGGGCACCGCATGTCACCCGGCAGGGTCCAGGGCTGCTGTTGGCAGAAGCCACGCCCACCATGCCAGCCGAGCCCCGAGAATGGCCTGGCGACTGTCAGCTTTCAGCTCAGGCTGCCTTGGATCACCCCCAAGGGCATTCCATGACCTTGACCTTCAGGGGCTCCTGGCAACTCAGCAGCAGCAGGGGGGCCACCAACAGCCTCATAGGGAAAGAAAAAAGTGGGGGACACTGACATGTCAGTGATTCCACAAAACGCTCCATTTCCCCCCAGTTTGTCCTGCTCACACTGGTCCAGACAAAGCCTTGGAGAAGCAGCTTCCTCCTCGGCAGCCACGGAGGCGGCAAGTCAAGGCACCGGGGGCCACACACACGCATGGGGAAGGACCCCAGGGCTGGCGGCCACCGTTGGCCCTCACGGGTTGAGGCAAACTGCCCCGAAGTCAGCAGTGTCCACACGCCCTGGGGGCCAGGACCGGCCGCAGATCACCCTCTGGGATCAGACAGGTAAACTGAGCTTGCGCCGTACAGGTTAATCCAGGGCCAACCAGAGCATCTGGGCTGCGCTGGGGGTGGCTCCACGAGAGCTGAAAAGTGGGAAGTTTCTAAAGAACATCCTTCCCAACTCTGCTCCTGAAGATGGTCCCATGGACTTGCTGGTCTTCCTACTGTTGGTCGCAGGTCAGGAGGAGGCAGCTCGCCCGAGCAAGGGTAGTGTGCTGGCCGGGACACGCTGACCACGTCCCCGCACGCCCAGGGCTCAGTGACGGCATCGGCTCAGAGGAGCGGCCGCTGGAGGCTGCCTCACGCCTGCTGCACATGTATTCAAGCAGCAAAGTCGAGGAACCTGGAGGGGACCCCCACCCGGTGCCTGGTGCCCAGAGGAGACAGCCCAGAAGCGTGGTCGTACAGGAGAGGACACCCAAAATCAGGGCCACACGCCACTGTGCCCACACAGGTGATTGAGGAGAAGTGCAGCTACATCGGCCTGTCGCCAAAATGCAGTCTCTGCTCAGGAACAAGTGGGAGGAAAGTTCGGGGTTGATCAAAAACAAGGAGAAATAAGGCGAAAGACAGAGAATGAAATTCCTTCACCAAAGGTTACAGCAGTGACGTGATTTTCAGGAAAACCTTCTGTCCAATTTTATTCTCAATGCAGCCAATACAAAAAGTAGGAAAAACAGCAGAGAAAAATAAATGAAACCCAAAGTTGGTCCTTTAAAAACAAAACTGACAAACCTGTCGCTAGACTGACAAAAAACAGCAGCCTCCAATTACTGAAACTGGGAATAAAAGAGCGAGCATCACCACCAACCTCACACACAGAACGCGCTGGACCACAGTGGCCAACTGGGTAACCTGGACGAGACACACACTTCCAAAACTAACTCAGAGGAAATGGGACATCTGAATAGACCTGCAGCAAATAAAAACAGTAGGAATAACTTAAACAAAAGAAGCGCAAGACTTTTTTTTTGCCTTGCAAGATGTTTTTGAGCCTACAAACATCATTGAAAGAAATTAAAGTGGATCAAAATAAATGAGACGTCCTGGACTAGAAGGCGTAATGTGCAATCCCTGTGGGAGTCCCAGCGGTACCCCCTGGGGGTTGACAAGCTAATCCTAGAAACCACGTGGAGATGGAAGGGACAACAGCCCCAACAATCTTGAACAAGAACAAAGCTGGAGGACTCCCACGTCCTGATGTCAAAACTTACTACAAAGCTACAGTCATTGAGAGAGAGGTGCTGTCACAGCACAGACGTACAGATCACGGGGACGGGACTGAGAGTCCAGGGCAAACCTGGGTGTTTCTAACCAGGGCCCAACAGTTCCGTGTGGGAACAACAATCTTTTCCACAAGCACGCTGGGACAACCAGAGCCTCATCCCAGGAGACAGCATCCTACCTCACACCATACATAAAAGTTAGAACAGAGCGAAGACCGAAATGTAAGAGCTAAAACCATGTCTCAGGAGAAAAGACACGGCTAAATCTTTGTGACCTTGGATGAGGCCCTGGGTTCTCAGATACGCTCTCTGAAGCAGACCCAAAAAAAGTAGATGAAGTGGACTTTATCAAAATTTAAAATGTCTGTGCTTCAAAGGATACTATCGAGAGTGTGAACACACAGAATGGGAGAAAATATTTGAAAATCATCATCTGACAAAAACCTAGTACCCAGAACATATAAAGAAAACTTCAACAATGTTTCTTAAATTCAAATGGGCAAAGAATCTGAATACACCTTTTCCAAAGGAGATGTATGGATGCTCCAAGCAAATGGAAGACGCTCACAGCATCAGCGTCTACTGTCCGGGCCGTGGGGAGACTGGCACCCCCGCCACGGCTGGTGGGAACGCCAAACAGTGCGGCCACTTTGGAACACAGTCTGGCAGGTCCTCAAAAGAGAAACAGTGACCATGTGACCCAGCAATTCCGCTCCCAGGGACGTGCCCAAGGGAAGGCTCACACAGAACTGTCCCCAGGTGCCCACAGCAGCACTGGTCCTAATAGCCAGATGTCCATCCCTGAGAGCGGACAAGCACAGCGTGGCCCACCCACCGAGACCACGTTCAGGCAGAGGAAGGAATGGAGTCTGAGAGCCAACACGGACGAGCCGCAAGCCGCTGGGTGAAGGCGTCAGACACACAGGACGCATGCTGGTTCCATCTTTTACGAGACATCAGGACAGGCAAATCCATCAAGGCAGGAGGCAGGCTGGTGACTGCCAGGGTTTGTGGGGCAGGAGGAATGGAGAGTGAGTGCTAAGGGTACTGGTGTCTTTTAGGGGAGGTGAGAATATGCTGGAATTGGACGGGTTCGACTGCAAAACCTTGTGAATATACGTACGAAACACTGAACTGTACAAACTAAAAGAGTGAATCGCACGGTATCTGAATTTCGTCTCAAGTTTTAAATCAGTGCAGCCAGTGCAGACTTCCAAATGGAATGCCTTGCTGTCCAGGGCGGGCCCTCGTTCGGGGCCCTAGGGGAAGGTGCCGGACGGAGGGCCGAGTCAGCCCCGTGACAGCCGTGCCAACGCCAGACGCGCCGTCCCACACGTGGTGACAGGTACTTCCTCCCAGCCCAGAAGGTACTTCTCCCCCTACTTATACCACTGCAGCAGTTCGGAATCAGAAGACCACGCAACAGCGAGAGGAAGGGGACTCGTGAAGGCACCAGGGTGTGGCCAGCACAGGGGCCCACAGAAATGCACACCTGCCGGCCAGGCTGCTTCTTCTACCAGCTGAAGTCTCAGTGGCCACGTGCGCGTTGAGTCACCACTGAACTTTTCATGCATGGCAGGCGAGGACCCGCTAACTTTCCAGTGACAGCAAGTGTGTGGGAAGAGTATGGGCTGCCTGTAAGCAGGGAGGAATCCTGGGGCCCTGGGGGGTTCTGCCCAGCCTGGCCGGGCCCCCAGGATGGCGGCTGGGCAGTGGCTACAACGTTCTTAACAGAGACCTGGAGTGAAAGGCCCCTTTTAGGCTGTGACCCTGCGCACACCCATCTGTGTCAGACAACTGACATGGCACCAGAGCCCCGGGCGGCCCTCCCCTCCTGGCAGCCACTCTCGCTCTCACTCACATCTTAACTGAAGCGTGGTCTGACCCACAACGATGATCCCACGAGCCGTCACGGCCTGCGCCATGGTCACCTCAACTAAGGAGCTGACAGTAACCTGGAACCCTCACTCCACACCCG
Organism: Rhinolophus ferrumequinum; assembly: GCF_004115265.2. NCBI lineage: Eukaryota > Metazoa > Chordata > Mammalia > Chiroptera > Rhinolophidae > Rhinolophus > Rhinolophus ferrumequinum. Next base: position 691,967 of record NC_046299.1, read on the forward strand.
GACTCCGAGGAGAGGCTCTTCCCGGGGAGCCGGGGGGGGGTGTGCTTGCTCGCAGCAGGGCCGCCGTCCCAGGGTACCTGGCCCGAGCACTGGCCACCGACCAGGCGACCAGGGACAGAAGTTTGCGGCGTTACACCACAGCTCTGCACTGGCTAAGGCTGCCCAGGGCTCAGCTGAGGATGTCTGCACATAAGAAACAGAACCGCCCACAGACCAAGTGAGGACCACCGGCCATCTCAGGAGGGAAGGCTGGCCGGACCTCTGGTATCAGGGCACATGGAAGAAAAGACGCATGGGGTGTGCACACGCTGAGCCACAGAACAGACGGCTCGGTCGGGAGCCCTGGCACACAGCTCCCTGCGCAGACACGTGAACGCAGCCCTGAGAAGGTCCAGGACCCTGCAACAGTGTCAGAGGACCCAAATGGAGCCCTTCTGCAAACCCTGTGATTAGTCATGTCCTTACCAAAATAGATCTAGTGATAACTTAGATACAAGATCTGTAAGGACTGCACAAGTCTAAAATAAAAGTCCTAGAAACGCCAAGAAAAAAGTCTCAAAAATGATACTACAAGTAACCAGGTAAATGCAAATTACATGACAACAGGTGTCATGCTACATCCACCTGAGTGGCCACACTCAAAGTCTGAACTCTCCAAAGTAGTAGAGACGCAGAATAGCCAATGGGTGTCTACGTGTGTGCTGTACACGTAAAGACGTCAGATGAGGTGCACACAGATGTGGGACCCCACGTACGTGACTCTGCTCGGTCACACTGGACAGCAGCTTGCACCAGCCCGAGGGAGCCTGTTCTCCAACAGGCACCCAGGGATTCCGTCTACGTGCCCGGGAGGTGAGTGGAGGGCTTGGGGCTCAGCACTTGTGACAGCAAGAAGCGCTTGTCACTGCCATCGGTGTTCCGTGAAGACGTTTCAGCATGATCACTCAGGGGCGGAATGGCCACAGCAGAGGGGCGGAATGGCCACAGCAGAGAAAATGCCAAGTAAATCTCACAGTGTGAGGGGGAGACAGAAAACACAGGACAGGAGAGGGTGACTGGCGCATGAGCGCGCTGCTGGTGGGATCTATGGATTTAGTGACCTCAGCACAGGGGACGCAGCAGCCTGCATGGGACAAGGACGGGCTGCTCCGGGGCTCCCTGTGCTCCAGGATGCCCGGACGCTGAGACAGACGTGTGCATGCAGGGCACTGCTTCCCATTCGGGGCAGAGCAGACCCAGCACATGCATGCGGGCCTGGCAGCCACACAGGGGCCCAGCCAACGTCACCCGACTTAGGAACCGGACTTTCTTCAGGAAAAGCAACAAGCTGTTGGAGTCAAGTTCCAGGAGGTAAGTGCGTGTTTGTTCTCTTACAAAATGTGAGAACTTGGCGCCTCACCGTCGCCCAGATCCCGAAAGCAGCCACTCTCGAACGCTGACGGCACCTGCTGTGCCTGTGCTGGCTGCGTTCAAGTTCAAATGCCACGCAGAACACGGCCGAGGCCCCCACAGGCTTTGTGGGTCCCTCACGTGATTTTCTCATTATAGGAAACTGTAATTATCAAGGTTATCAAGGTTCACAAACCTCAGTATTCTCCCAGAAACGAGGATAAATGTTGAACTTTCTCCCCAAGTGGGATTTTATTGTATTAAAGAACAGAGATGGCAGGTACACATGCTGGTGCTTCTGAGGTTGTCGTCCGCGGCTCCTGGGAGGTGCTCCACAGCGGACCCCTCTCAAGTGCCATGCCGGGCACCTCGGGGTACACCCCCAGCACCCATCCTCTCTGACTGCGTTTCCCTGAGGGGCTCTGGGTTCCTCCCCCGATGCCTGGCCCCAGCCCCCTCTTCCCCTTCCGGTCTGACTCACTGATCAGCATAGCAGGTCCGGAGGCCCGAGCGAGCGTGCAGGAGGGAGCTGGCCATCTGGGCCCACACCCGAGGGGGACAAGGGCAGGACCCCAAAGCTCAATGCATCTTTCCCAAGGCTGCAGAAGTGGGGTCCTCAGTGGCACCCCCAGTGTGCCACAGGACAGGGGTTCGAGCACAGTCGGCTTCCACCCCGCCCACGCTGGCCACACAGCTTCCCAAGCAGGCCCGGCTCCACTTCCTGCCTCTGCTCCTGCCCGGAACTGACCCCAGTGGCCACCCCTTCCTTACGTCTCTGGTAGCCCCCATGCGCTAAAACCTTTGGGCTCCGGCCCTGGCCGCTTGCTCTAAGAGGCCATCTGTGGTCTCCATACCCAGGGCACCTCTCAGTGTCCTAAGGCACCCTCAGGTCCGTCTCCTGCTGTGCCAGGCTGCCCAGGTGCAAGGGCCCCTCTGTCCTGAAGGTGGGCTGTGCCTCATCTCGGGGAGACCAGGAGAGCAGGAGCCCCTACCTCGGAGGGGTACAGTCCTGAGGACGTGCAAGGCACCTGGGACCACAGCTCTGGTCTGCCAGCTCCTGGGGCTGTCCAGGGCCCCACTCCTTGTACCCCCAGCATGGCCTTCATGAAAGTGCCCTCCCCAGACTCCCAGGATGCCCCTCCCAGACCCCTGGCCTCAGCCCAGGCCCCTCCCTGCTGTCTGCTTTTGCCCGTGACATCGCCTCCTCTCCAGGCTTATCCTGCAGACCCTCTGTCTTAGACCAAGACTGACGAGGGAGGCATGGGAGCAGGGAAGGCAGCACATACAGAGTCTCGAGGCCTCCCCCAGGGGCCTGCTCCCAGCGCGAGGCCGCTGTGCCAGCCAATTTAGAGAGTGGTACTGGGAGTACGGTATCGGGAGGCTCCAGAGTGCTGCCTGCTGTGCCTCCAGCTCCTGAAAGGAGCCCTGCTCCAAGAAGGCACTCACTAAATATGAGTGGATGGGAAGCCCAAGGCCACCGGGACGAGATAGCAACAGTCCCTAAAAATGAGCTTTCCTGGCCCCTCGTCACACACACACCTGCAGACACTGCCAAGGCTGAACCTGGCCAGCACAGCAGAACCCCCTGAAGCCTGGAGGCTGGGAAAGGGGGGCCCACCAGGCTGGTCTGCATGGAGCTCCAACCCCCTGCCTCAAGAACTCCCCTCTAACAGCCCCAAGTGTCCCCCAGGGTGACATGTGTAAGGACAGAGCTCTGCAGGGGTTCAGAAACATAGATGGTCCCCACCTGGTCCTGGTGACCATCTCAGACAGTCATCAAATTGGCCACCGGGAACTGCTTTTGTTTCTAGCTTGGTCAGTCTCCACTGCTCACCCCGTCTGCTCGCAGCATTAATAGCTCATACACACGCACACACACACAATGCACACATGCACACACACGCACACCAGATGCACGTGCACATGAGCACACACGCACATACAATGCACACACCGCAGGCACACGTGTGCACATGCACACACACACGCAGCCCAGCCTCCCCTCTCCCACCTGGACTATGCACAGTGTCTGCCGCCTGAGTGCAGCACCAAGAGTAAAGACAGCGTTACAGCAAAAACAGGAAGTTGCAACAGATCTGAAAAACCGTAACAGTGATGAAGGAGAAAATAAAAGCACCACGTGTGTCCCCACAAATTTGTTTGTTACTTGAGCAGATGTCATACTTAACATAATGACTCTATCTGAAAGTAAGCCCCAGGTGACCCCAAATCGCCCCAAATCACAACACGGCAAACAGATGGTGCTCTGTGCTCAGGTGTTATACGTTTGCTAAACTGGACAGAGCAAGTACCCACTGGTGCTCCCCAGTTCAGCCTGGGACCCAGAACAGGTGCAGGGCACCAGGAGGCATCTTTGGGCAAACCAGGGTCAGTGGGTCTGTGTGCACCTTCCCCTCCCAGCTGCTGTCAGGCTCCGAGGACGCTGCAGAAGGAGGCCTCCTGAGAGTTGGAGAAACCAGTTCTCGGTCCACACACACAGGTTCACCCACGGGGTCAGAGCTCCCGACCCGACTCCCCACTCTCGCCACTTACAGAGCCAGCAGGTACCCACCAACGGCCACCCAAAGGCCTAAGGAGGCAGGGCAGGGTGCTCGGAGCTGGGGTCCGTGCTGGGGTCGGGGCGCTGCCCCCACACACATCCTCAGGACCCCATCGTCCTTCATCTGCTCTGTGGACCCTGAGACGAATGAGCACTGTGGCTGATGAAGCTACGGCCCAACGGGACCCGGCACAGCCCCTTCCAAACAGGCAGCCCCACCCCCAAGGATGGCCAGGCCCAACAGGGGAGGGCCACGTGCCCAAAAGTCTCCCTGAAGGCCACCTGCCATGGGGACCAGCAGTGGGGGTGAAGAAATGACCATCGGCTGTGGAAGAAACAGTCCCTGAGATGCCAAATCCGATGGCGACAGCTGGAGGCCAGGCCTGGCCAGCGAGCACGGCCTCTTGAGCCTGAACGCCTGTCACCTCCATGGTCACGAGAGGTAAAACGTTTTCCCTAAATGAAGAAACAGGACCCAAGTAGTGCCTGCTCTTGTTCTTCTACTATGAAGTCGCTGGGAGCAGCGGGTCTGACACCTGCCCTCCCTCATCCTGTGATGGCATCGTCCTCACCAGATGACAGCCCAGACCAGGACAGCCACATGCCTCTCTGGAAGGTGACAGACCTGCTGGCCCTGCAAGGCTGAACTTCCCATCCTGTGCAACTTCAGGAACACAGCTGCGAATTCACAGATACTCTGCACGCACTGGCCAGGTGAGTGCACTATGGGACAACCACCCCACGGCAGCAGGACTCCCGGAGGTGCCTGTGAGCCCCGGACCAAGCTCACAGCCACAAGACACCCAGGAGGAAAGGCAAGTGGGAGGGCGTGGGGACAGCCCAGTGAGGAGGCCGTCATACCCAGTGGCTGGGAGGAGAGAGCTCCCCTGCGAGGAACTCTGTGCCCCAATCACGGTTGGTGTCCAGCCGTCCAGGGCCATGGATACCCAAGTCCCTTCCAGGGAGCCCTGCCTGCCACTGCCCTCTGGTAAGGACCGATACCGCCAGAGGGATCCACACCTCTCCCCACTGTGTGGAGGACTGAACGCCCCTTCCCCACGCTCTGACAGGTGGTCTGTGGACCTGGACACAATAGGGCTCAAAGTTCTTTCGATTCCCTATAGCTGTGTCCACTCTGCGCCCACACCCACCCAGACCCACAGATCCCACCCCGCTGCTGTGGGCCAGAGGCCAGCACACCTGAATGGGACATCATGTGATGAGAGCCACATCAGCAGTGAAGACTAATGTGACAAAGGCACAAAGCTTGTCATCAGTTCAGGATGGGGAAGCAGAAACCGCTACACAGAGCTGGTGACAGTGAGCTATCCCCGGAAAAGAGGGTAAAACCCTGGCTGTCTGAGGAAGGGGTTCCCAGACAAGAGCGGCTTGGGCACAAGTATAGAGATGGGACCGCGCCTCCTGTCCAGCCACAGAGGGCCTGGCATCACTATAGATGCCGGGTGGGACTCGACAAGACCATGCCATCGGCCACAGACAAGGAAAGCCCGCGCTCAGGGGCAGCTGATGGACCACCCCGGCAGCCTGAGCACAAGTGAGCACGAGGCTCCCACTTCAAGGAGGCCCTCGGCCGGGAAGCGGGGCACAGAGACCCTGCAAGGGAGGGGACCAGGCTACCTGACATCACCAACGCCACACACCTGCCTGGGCATCCATTCCTTCCAGTACCTACTACAGCCATCGTGCCAGGTGTCATTCCTGCCCTCCTGTTACGCAGACTGCAAGAGGGATCATACGTGATAAAAGGCAGAGCTGAGCCCAGCATGCACACTTTCCTGTGTCACTAAAGGTCCCCACAGACCCTGAAGTGTGGCCTCGCACTGGGCGTTCAAGGCGGAGCTCCCCTCCACCGAGCTGTGGGCCCGAGCCGTGCCTCTTGCTTTTACATCTCCCTCCGCTTCTAGAATAACTGCTGAGAGGTGGGGCAGAAAGGCGGGCTGTCCTAGCCCAGGCCAGAAAGCCTTGAAACCAGAGCCAGGCCTGGCCCCCGCCAAGGGGAAAACAGCGCCCCCAACCTCCAGGTACAGTCCCAGACACCAGCTCCCAAGCTCGCGTCCAGGCCAGATGAGCCAGGAAGGCCTGCTGGACAGGAAGTGACCAGGGCCCGCGTGCAGACAGAGGAGGGGGCAGATTTAGTGTGGGCTTCACGGTGCCAGGGTGGTGCCGACGGGCAGTGCAGACAGCAGTGCAGATGGCAGGGCAGATGGGTGGTGCCAATGGCAATACAGATGGGCAGAGCAGATGCGGTGCAGACAGAGGCAGGAGCTCGGGGAAAGCTAACGCAACCAACAGGGCATTCTGCTCAGACTGGGAGGGAATGCAGCCTGCAGTCCCCTCCCCACGCCCAAGAGGGTTCCTAGGCCTTGTCAGGACCTTGACGACCTGAAAAGACAAGCCCAAGGTCACGATGACCCACAAGTAACAGGCTGGCCCCAAGCCCGTGCTCCCACAGATGAAGTGGATGTCTCATCTGATCCTGACCTCCTTCGGGGACCCGGGCCAGCTCCACATAACCTCAGGTCACGTGCACACACTGCACGGCCACACAGGTGGCGCCACTCCAGCCTGGCATGTTCTGCTCGCCTCCTCCCTGTGTGGAGCCCTTAGGCCCCTTCCACATGTGCCATTTCCATCTCCCAAAACAAACCTTGTAAATTCAAATTTTACAGTTTAGAAAACAGTGCCGGCAGCCTCGGAGCGCCCGTCACCGGAGGCAGGGGCAGCAGTGAGTAAAGCACCTGGAAGATCGCGGAAGTCCCGACCGAGAGGCTTTCCCCAAACGGAGGTCCGTGTGTGACACCACCCGTGTGAGTGTGGCCCAGCCCTCCGCAGACTGACGAGGCACAGGGAACCCCAAGGCCTATGGAAACACGGGCTACCCGAAATCTTCGAACTTCGGGTTCACGTGAAGCACCCATCACATGGTGACATTCCTGGACTGATCTTCTCACCTCCTGCAGAAAGCCAGGGGCCTCGGTGCTGCTTCCACGTTTTAGATACAACTGGGGAGCTGGTGCTTTATCCTCACTCCTCGTTAAACTCTCCTCAGCAGCTCTGCCAGGATGCGTGTGACTCGGAGCTCTCCCACGAGCTCCAGACCACTCTGGGAGCAGACTTGCCCTCCTGAGGAGAGGAGTTCAGTGTCTAGACACTCCCCCAGTTCAAAAACACTGACATCGCATCTGCTTCCCCCCAAACAAGGAGGTCCCTGGAGGGGTCTGAGCCTCCCGAGTTCTCTGAAATCACTCTGCAGAGAGTAGGGGACCCTGTAGGCCAGGCCGGGAGCTGCCCTCACAGCAGAGGCTGACACCCCAAACAAGGAAGCATACTGCGGAGCCCCCTCCTGGAGGCCTGGCCAGCCAGGAACTGGACCTGGAATCCCTGACCCAGCTCCTCATGCCACAGTCTCTGGAGATTGTCACAACAGGAAGTCCCAAGTGCCCCAATTCACTGCAGCGGCCACAGAAGTACGATGCAAAAGTCACCTTCAGTTCACCTCTCAGGACCCACTATCCTTCTCCCTGAGCTCACTCACGTCGGAAGGGCTCGCACATCAGCACAGGGAGGGCAGGGCTGTGTCCCGAGAAGTGATGGCCAATGGGTGGCTGAGACACTGCTCTGACCGGCCTCCCACCCAGCCCTGTGTGGACCCCCCACCGACTGGACCCCATTCCTGGAACAGGCCACCTCGAACAGGAGACCCCCTGCCACCCGCCGGTCCTCCAGCCCCGGCAGAGGCTGAGGCGGTCAGTCAACCTTTAAGAAGCCATCACCATATAGTCCCTTAGTGAGCCCTGCCGCGCCCCCAGGCAGCCACCCCCTCCATCATGCCCTCTCCCACTCCCGGGTCAGTGGGCTCCATCAGGGCAACCCGCCGCAGGCAGGCCTGGTCCGATTTCTGTCACTTCCGAATCCCCCAGGCAAAGGCGTCTTCCCCGAAACCTGGCCAAGGCTACCGCAGGTGGACGCCAGGGGCAGTGCGGGCCCTCCCTCTCCCCTGTCCCCTCCCCCAGGAAAGGCTGGACGTCCACTGCAGGCCATGTGCTCATGGGGTGCACTGGGAGGGCATGCAGGCCCCAAACTCAAGTGGAGGGACTTTCTTGGGGCGTGCCACCATGGCATGACTTCTCGGAGTCACCCAGGCTGAGAAACGGTAGATGTGTCACTGTTCTCCAGGGATGTCCAGCAGAATGACCCGCAGGGCTCACTTCACTGCAGTCAAACAAGCAAAATATTTAATACTTTAAATCGAAGAAGGACCTCCCCCACTAGTAATGTAAACCCTCCCACAGCGGCTGGAGAACCGATAAAAACAGGAAACCCCGCAGATGAAAATGTGAGCTCTCGGAGGCCAGCTGACAGTGACAGACAGCATGGCGGTGACATACAGGACATGGGGCAGTAGGACCAGGGGGCAAGTATGGCTGCAAACAGGTCACCACCATGTTGCTTTCTAATTCCAGCCACATGAAAGGCGGGCATGGCGTGATGCTTGTGGAGGGCGGGAGGAGGTGTGCAGGGTGTACCCGTGGTTTCCTGAGGTGGAGGAAACAGCACCCAACCGTGCCCGGCTCAGGACCCCCGGCTTATTTGATCCTACCACCGTGGGGAGGGGCGGGTCCCCATCTACAAACAGCCCCAAACTCGGGCAAACAGACTACATTCCCCAGAGAAAACATACTGAGATCTCAGGCCCGAGGCGGCAACGCTGAATAGAAGACTGCTGGGACCGCTCCAGTGACGGCCAACCCCATGGGACAAGTGGCCAGGAGAGCACGGTGGGGAGGGCGCCTGTGAAGAGCACAACTGGCCAGCCGCCCCCCTCCCCCCCCACACACACACACACCCCAGAGTCGCTTAGGGCCTGTGTAGACAGCGGAGACCACTGCTTCCCCATCTCTGAAGAGAGCTCTGCCCCGCTTCAGGGAAGGGGCCTGTGCCCTGGGCTTTCCCAGGTGACAGCACTGCACGCTGGGCTCGGGCCTGGCCTGGGGGTCCTCCCTGCCTCCTGGGTGTCCACATAGAGAAGGTACTGGAATTCCCGAGTCTCGGTGAGCTCCCCAGGAGGTAAGTGTGTCTGGAGAAGGGAGGTGAGGTGAGGATGAGCGCCCACTGCAAGGCGTCCAGGCAGCCAAGGGAAGAGTTGTTGAAAAAAGACAGATAAGAAGAGCTGGGAGGAGGTGGAGACACGGGAGCCTGGGACAGGCCAGGGGCCCTGCAAAGAGGCAGCCACTGCGGGGAACAGGCAGCTCTCCTCAGAAGCTCAACATGGCGTCCCCAACCCCTGCAGTCACCCTCCCAGGTATGTGCCCAGGTGTCCACAGGACGCACACAGCAGCAGGGTCCCGAACAGAAGGCGCCACCACGGAGGGCGGGTGACAAACACCGGGTGTCCAGGCAGGGGACTCGTTCAGTCCTAAACAGGAATGCAGTGCTGACACATGCTACAGCACGGTGAGCTCAGAAAACAGGCCACATATATGATGCCATTTGTGTGAAACATCCAGGATAGGCAAATCCTTAGGGACACACAGGGGACTGGCGATTATCAGGGCTGGGGGCTTCGGGGGAGATGGAGAGAATGGGGAGGGAGGCTGCCAAGACACACAGAGTTTCTTGGTCAGGTACAAAAAACACCCTAAGACTGGCTGGGGGTAGTTGCACGACCCCGAATGCACTAACACTGGGCCGGATGCTTTACCTACATGGTGAAGTGTATGGCGTGTGACTGCTGGCTCGGTAAAGCCATCACTAAACAAAACTCCCTGAAGAAGCAGAGGACCCAGCCATTAGAGGCCGTGCAGAGCAAGTGAGGAGGACGGGAACGGGTCGCTGCCCTCCAGCCCAAGGCCCCGGTGGACCCGCCGGGTCCGGACACAGAGGGCTGGGGGGAGAGGGCTGACGGTGGCCAGCAGAGAGCACCCTGCAGACAGCGTGCACTGCAAAAGTGAGGGAGCCCCGCAGCAGCCGGAGGGCCACATGGGGTTCAGGGAGCTCTTGAAGTGGGACTCAACGAGGGCAAACTGATGGTGCAGGACGGAGGGGGACAAGTGCCTGAGGCGCTGGCCACCAGTGGACACCTGTGAGGATCGTTAGCAGAGCCCACCGGCCTGCCACCCCCGGGTAGAGGGCTGCTCAGGGGCTGACCAAGCAAAAAGGGAAGCCAGCTCAAAAGTGACATTTAGTTCCGAGTACAGCACAGGACAAAGGCAGAGTGAGCTGTGCTCTCAGAAGCCTGAGGCCGGGCTAGGTCTCCTTCCCAAGAAACAGCCTTACCACGTAAGGGTGGGACTGGCTCCAAAACGTGGCCTGGGAGAAGTCACCTCTCAGCTCATTCTTAGCGAAAATGTCGAGAGCCTAAAGCTGGAAAGCTTACTTGTCAAAAACCCAGCCATCTCAAGCAAAACAATTAGGTATGTAGCCCTGCCACCCCCTTCCAGGCAAAGGGTAGTGACAGCAGGAGTCTGATGAGAGTTACAGAACAGCCACAGGGCTCTCTGGGGGGACTACGACCCTGGATGTCACAGGCACCCCCAGCCTGGGAGATGGTCGTGTGGGTCCGGGAAGGGCACAGCTCGGACAGAGATCCTAGAGTGAGAGCCCAGGAGACCCAGTCAGAGGCTCACTCATCACAGTTATGTTCGTCATAGCACAACACAGTGAGCTCCCTTTGCTGGCCTCACTGTCTCCTGAGTAAACGGGGGCACCTTCCAGAGGGTGTATGAGGCGGGATGACGTCACTGTTCTGACAGCTAGTGCAACTTTCTCAGGTCCTACCTACCAGTGGGATAAGTACTGGTAGTCATAACCCTCAAAACCAGTAACTCTTTGGGGTTCTCCATAATTTTTAGAACGTAAGAGGGAAAACTTTGAGAACCAGTGTGTTGCACGTATTTACCACACCCTCGTCGCTGACGTCACAGAGTGGGGAGCAACCTGAGGGGCCCTCCTTGGGGACTCTTGTGGCCCGAGCACTCTGTGGACACCACAGAGCCAGGAGTGCTGACGAGGTGAGAGCAGCCTGCAACACAACGTGCTCTGTGGATCGCAGGACGTTGGGGCCAAGCCAAGGTGAAAGTCTGCACCAGGGGCCACCTGCGGTTGGCGACCAGGTAACAAGGGAGCACCACAAGGCTACAAAAGCAGAAACACATCACCCAGCACCCTGCACAAGAGCAAAACGGTGTCTTCACAGCACGGCGCGTCGGTTTCTAACTCAGACACCCCTTCTCCTCAGATCCGTACCCCTCCAGGGACAGGCCGATGCCCTTGTTTTCTGACACGGAAACCGGGCAGAAAGAATCCCTCCCCAGGCCTCAGCACCGTCTGAAGAGTGTTGGTCAGCATGGCACGTGTCATGCAAAGACAGAGCCACCGAGCAGATCTGAAGCCTCCTATAAACCGAGGAATTACCACTCCTTTCACTCAAGAATTCGCTGTTGTCATTGGCCCGGCTTCTCTCCCACAAGCACACCACCAAATCTCAACCAAGGAAGGCGCCCGGGACACAGGTGCCACCGGTTAACGCCCACGCCTGCTGCTTCCACGCCAATGAAGGATGCTCCTGCCCTCGAGACCAGTCCACACAGTGAGAAACCAATGGGTCACCGGCCGACACCCGCCTAGCCCTTCGATCCAAAGACGGCTTGCAGAATTAACATGTGCCAGATGTGAACATAATGCAAAGTTCCATACAGCCGTTAGGAAAAATGGAAATTCAGAGAGCGTGTTGCTAAACAAAAGTAAATTAGCTTACCCACTTACTTCAGTGTCAACAGAGAGGACTGTGTGTGTGTAGCTGAAACAACAAAAAATGCTAAAACTCAGAATCAAAGATTACTGGAAAGATGCTTGCACAGCACAATTCTTTTCCCTTTGAGACTAAAACGCCCCAGCATGCTTACTTTTCCTGACATTTCTGAGGCTCTGAAGCCACAGCTAACGGATCTGAATCATCCGAGCAAAACCATGGGAGAGTGGCATGTTACTGGAAAGCCGAGAATAGAATGCTAAATATACAGGCACACACCCATACCGGGCACTTTTGAAGAAAAAGATCAAACATGAAACTAGATAAAGTTATCTGTAACAGAGTCAGGGGGAGGTGTCCATCAGGAAAGTGTAACCCATGGCGCTGGAAGTGAAAATAAGAAATGCACAAAAATAGCGCCTACCTTTTATTACTAAAGTCAAACCTAGGCAGTACATGACTGAGCTTACTGAAAACCTCACCCATGGTTGCTGCCGGCAAAGGAAGGATGGGAAGGAGGAAGGACCTCCGTGAATCTAAGTCATGCAGGTATCAGTGGTCCTGGCCAGGAACGGGCCGCACCCACTGCTCACCTGGGAGGGAAGGGGAGGACAGTGCCAGGCTGCCACAGGCTCCATCTGTGTCATCACCCTTTTTCTTAAACAAGCACACCACTTGGAGCTGCATTCTGCTTTATTTAGGTTGGAGTTTAAGTACCAACAGCGGGTGGCACCGCGGCTGAAACGCTGAACTAGGTCAGCCTGGGCCTGCGCCGGGAGCTCCCCGTGCCTGGCCTGGGCTCATCCCCCAAGGGCGGCCTTGGGGGCCTGGGTGGAAGGCCCCTAGAAGGCGAAAGCCTTGGGCAGTCAGCATCCCTTTTCTGACCATAGAGAACCCTCAGCATCTTTTTCCTTAAAGAAGAAGGAAAGTCGTCCAGGGTTTTCAACAAGAAGCCCCTTGTTTGGGAACTAGAGACACTAAGTTACAGGGTAAAGTGAGGTGCCCACAGCTCTGGGCTTAGTCAGCTACAGACAGGGAGGCCGGCAGAGGGGCCAGGGGCCAGGGCCGAGGGTCAGCAGTCAGAGGGCAGAAGTCGGGAGCTGGGTGTGGGGACCAGGGTTCGGAGTGGAGGTTTAGGGGTCAAGAATCCGGGACCAGGTTTGGGGCTCTTGGACTAGGGCGCTGGAGTCTGGCTTTGGGGACCTTGGACAAGGAGCAGGACTGGGGTTCAGAGACCTGAGTTCAGGCGAGGGGTTCAGCCTACGGAGTTCACAGGCTGCAGCTGGGGGACTAGGATTCCAGGGTCCGAGTCCCAGGGTCCTAGGGAGACGGGCTCGGGGCCAGGGTTCAGGGTCGATATCCCAGGGCTCAGAATCGGGTCGGGGTCCGGGGTTCCAGGGCTCGGGCCGGGGTTCAGTGTCCGGGGCCGGGTCCCGCGCCGCCGAGGCACTTACGTCGTCGAAGAGTGAGCCCACGTTGGCCGTGACCAGCAGCACCGCGGTGCTTGGGGCGGCCGCCTTCCCCGCCATCGTGGCCTGGCCGGCCGGCAGGGGTGTCCACGGGCCGCGCGTCAGCTGCGCCGCGGGGCGGCCCCGGGGCGCATCGCGGGCTCGGCGGTTCGGGCCGGGCCTGGCCGGGGTCCGGCCGCGCGCTCGCTCGCTCTGGCTGCTCCGCGGCCCGCGCCCGTCGCTCTCCACCCGCGCCTCACCGCGGCCCGCGCGCAGCCATTAGGAGCGCGGCCGCCAGAGTCCCGCAGCGCCGCCGCCGCCGAGAGCTGAGCGGAGGCCCGCCCCGGGCCCGGGACAGGGCGTGCAGGGGCGGGGCGTGCGCGGGGGCGGGGCCCTGGGAGGCGGGGTCTGAGGGGGCGGGGCTGTCAGGAAGACCTGCGCGGGGCGGGGCGGGGCCCTGAGAGGGCGGGGCTGCTCGGGGCGCTCCTGTGTCAACCTGGGCCGCTTCTTGGCGGCGCTCCTGTCAGTCAGCGGCCGCCCCACCCCACCCTGGCCCGCCCCGCGCCGCGGCTACGCGCTGACTCCGCCCCCCGCGTTGCTATGACGTCACGGCCCGGTTCGGACGGCACCTCTTAAAGGGGCCGCGTGCAGCTCCTAGTCTCCGACCGGGCCACGGCCTCCCTTCCGCGGCTAGTGGTGTGCATTTCCTGCCGAGCTTGGCGGCACCCCCGGAATCGGCGTATGTGTCCCCGCGCCTGCGGGTCTGGACCCTCAGAAGTGGAAGAAAGAAGAGGCCAGGCCGGGGTGGGGAAGGGAAGGCCGGGACTGGGTGGGGCTCAGCGCGGACCGTGCAGCCGGGACGAGGGCACAGGTGGCCGGGGGTGGGGCACAATATGCGCGGCAGGTGGGCAAGGCCCTCCGCTAGGGCGCAGGGGCAGGAGCTGAGGACCCTCTGGCCCATGCACCCAGCGGCCCCTGGAAAGGCCCCAGTTTGTAATGCTGAATGTCCCAACAGCTACATTTGCAAAAGGTAACACTTGCCAAAAGTAACATTAACGATACACTTTATTCAACCCGAGAGATACAAGTATCATTCAACATGTAACCAGCATTTAAACATTATTAGTGCGCTTTTCCACAGCGAGACAATGAACAGTACGGGACACTCGCAGCCCATCTCAGTTGGCATAGCGCCTTTCCAGTGCTCATAGCCACACGTGGCGCGGCTACCCAGCTGGATAGGATCGCTATTTTTGGGTGGAGAGTGGCACAGAAAAGAACAAAGCCCCTGGCACTGGACTCCAGCAAGGCCGGCCTTCAGCTTTTAAGTAAACGGCAGTGCCCAATGGCATCAGGCAATGTGAATGCTGTTCTATTAAAGCAGAGGTTCAGACACCACCTGCTGGGGGGGGGGGCGGGCACTGCTGAGCAGGCTGTGTGGGCCACCTGCCCTCACTAAGGAAGGCACCACCTCTACTTGTCAACCCACCTGAGGGCCCCGCTTACAGCAGCATTTACCCTCAACACCAAAACCCAAAGTCCAATTCAGTCAGCGGATGTGGGCAATGGATTGAGCAGTGTCCCCCTAAAATGCATAGGTTGGGTTGAATCCCCAGCCACCAGTGTGGCTGTACTTGGAGATGGGACGTATAAGGAGGCAATTAAGGTTAAAGGAGGTTATAAAGGTGGGGTCCTTTTCTAATCGCATTAGTGTCCTCATAAGGAGAGATTCCACAGCACTTGTGCGCCCCCCACACTCTCCCACCCCTGGACAGTAGACAAAGGAAAGGTCATGTGAGTACACAGCCAGAGGCACCCCAGGAAGGGACAGCCCTCTCCAGAATCCCAGCCCTGCAGGAACTTCATCTTGGACAACAGAGAAACAAGTTTCTGTTACTTAGACTGCCCTGTGTGTGTGTTCTGTTATGGCAGCCGGAGCAGACTACCACAGCATCTCTTATTTTTCTGTTTTACTAAATCAGCACATGCCAAGGATGTCATTGGTAGAAACCAAATGTAGGGGCATCATGGACGCCTGGGACCTGTTTCCTGAGAAGTGGCATTGTTGCCTCCCCACCCACAAGCAGGCTGTTTTCTACCTTGCACCCCAGCATTCCCTGGCAGAGAAACAGGCATGCACACCTGCTCATACATGCACACACACGCACAAATTCGCTTACTCTGAGACTGTGCCTAAATTAGAGAAACTAGAGAACCCCTGGCCAGACCCCAGGCACCCCTCAGATCTTGGGGCGGCTTGACTAGGCACCACCCCAAGACCTCATTTCATCCCTTCCCCTCTCTCCAAGCCATCACCAGGCCTTCCCCACCTGGCGGATGCGCCTTGCCCTTCACCAAGGAAGAGCTTGTAGTCAGAGAGCTCCCTGCTGAACCAGCAGGCCCAGTCTGCTGGCTACTCTTTGCTTCCTCCACTCTGGCACCCTTCCGGGGTCATGCCATCAGCTCACATGCACGCTCCAGTCTCAGATCCTACAAAATCCTCCTTTGCCCTACACCCCTCCATTTTTCTCCCCTCTCTCCACTCCCTTCGCTGCAAACCTTCTCCTAAAAGTCACTAGTCTTTGCCCCCCAGGGCCAATGGGCCTCTCTCTACCAGCCCCTCGAGCCCACACCTCACTGGGGCCGTCATCAGTTACCATTGGCCCTTGTTTCAGCCACCCACCCTCACCCATGACCTCCCCAACTTTCCGATATGATTGACACACCTGTTTCCTTGTAAGAAACGGGGTCTGCCTAGAGACCACAACATGTGCAGGCTTGGTCCCCCCCTCGCAGCCTACCCCCTTAGCCTCCTCCTTTCTTGGCCCCTTCTGATGCCTCAGCCCAATCCTGGGTCCCGGGGTGGTCCTGGCCCCTCCTTCCTCTCTCTGTGCTCCCTGGTGGCCAGCCTCTGCGTACCCACACCTGCGCCTATCCAAGCGCCTGCCTGCGTGCTCCAATGCACCCTCTGGCTGTTGGTGGGCCCCGGGCCCCGCTCAGAGGCATGGCAGCTGTGCCAGAGGTGATTGGACTGGCTGCTTCTGGCTCTCAGGCCTCTCGAATGCCCTTCCTCCAACAGACTCCCTGCCCATACACTGCACCCCACCTGCCCCCTCACGTCGCCCGCTTCACCGTGGAAATCAGGCTCTGCTTTCCCTCCGCCTCACAGGCACAGCCTGCCTGCTGGCCTCTGCGGTCTGACGGAGCTCGCCCCGGAGAACACCCAGAAAGTGTGCATCACGTGAATCGATGACACGCCAGACCACCACCGTGCCTGGGGCCAGTGCTCCCTGACTGTCAGAGACACACTGAAGGCCAGTCTCACCCACGTTAGACAATCGGAGTGAAAAGGAGGCTTGCTTTTGCTGTATGCCCTTTTCACCTTTGGAATGTTGTCCCATGTCTGGATGTTACCTTTGCCAAAATAATAACAACAAGAAAGCCCCACTCACACAACTGTAGGAGAGGCCTGGCCCCTCTCGCATCTGGACCCCACTCTCAGTGCTGAGGGCAGATGAGGGGAGGCAGAGGCAGCCAGAGCTGTGACAGGGATTCCTCAGAAGGAGCCAGCCTGCTTAGCCAGACACTCTCCAGGTTCCCAGGAGGGACCAAGTCTTTTGTTAAACAACAATATGTATGCGGTAAGTTTTTAAAGGGACAGCACATTAACCACTAAATATCACATCATTGCTCAGAGTGGAATAGTAACCAACTTATTTATGGTTCAGATTATAGACGGTTGAGAGCTGGGATTCCACAAGCACACTTAGAAGTCACCCTTCAATGGATGGGTGGATAGTGGGTGGGTGGGTGGGTGGCTGCGTGATGGATGGATGCCTGGATGGCACATTGTAGTTGCAACGTGTGTTTCAATTATTTAACAATCAATTTTCAGTACGCCTGCCAGGTGAGTCAACCTTATTCCATTGTATATAAAAACACTGGTTAAGTGACTCAATTATTTTTCTGTAGGCAGAGAGCCCGGCTAGACACACAGTGAAAGGAACCCAGGGCTGTGTCATCTTTGTGAGGGGCTGGATGTGGTGGCTTTAGCAGGACGTATTTTTGCCGTTACTCAGTTAATGGGCAGCTTATAACTTGACCTCAGACTCAACTGGGGGAAGGGAAGTTTCTTTCCCTCTGAATTATTTGGGCACTTTCCTCATTAACCCACTTAGTAACAGCCACCACTCTGCAGGCACCGTAGTGGGAGGGGCTTACAGTTCTTCTCCGTAGCCTTCACAGCAGTCTTATGAGGCATGTGTGTTTCATAGTTAAGAAAACTAAGGCTTCAGGGTTACAAAGTGTGCCAAATTTACACAGCCAGTGGGTACACAGCCGGGAACATGACCAAGCCACAACTCCAAGCCCCACTGGTCACCAGCAGCACCATACAGCCTAAACCTCTGTCCAGCTAGTCATTCATTTACTCATTCATTTCTTCAGTCAGCAAATATTTATTGAGCACCTTCTCTGTGCTGTGCACTGTTCTCAACAGCGGGGGAGATGGTCAGTGTCCTCAGGAAGCTGACATTCCGGCAGCAGAACAGACAAGAAACACATGAGGGTCAGTGTGACTCGGGGGCATTGTGCCAGCCTCCTGGACATTTCCTTATACAAGTCCCATGTTCTTCACAGAACACAGCACGATGGAGACGTCCGAGCGTAGGACGAGAGGGACAGTCACTCGTAATCTCACTGCACGGGGACGGAGCGCTGCTGTGGAGTGCTGTTTACACTCAGCCCCATACTTGGCACCCTGGTCATGCTCCATGCACAGTGTTGACTGTTTTTTAAAACACGACATTATTATGTAAGCGCTTTCTGGTACAACTGAAAACTCTCCCTGAATGTTGTAATGCCTGTGTCATCGTCACTGCATAGACCCGTTGTGGTTTACCTAACTGGTGACACCCAGTGTGGTGAGGTTAGCTGGTTTCCAGCTCTGCGTGATCGGGTCAATACATTCAGAAAGACATCTGACAAAAACTGAACATCCTTTTTACGATAAAAACTCGCTGCAAACTAAAAATAAAGGGAACTTCCTACATCTGATAAAGGGCACGTGAAAAGTTTCCAGCATTTTGTGCTGACAGGCTGAGCGCTCACTTCCAGGGTCTAGAGCAACATGGCAGTGACCCCTCTCATGTCTTCCACAGCCTTGAGCTGAAGAGCTGTCTGTGTAACAAAATAAGAAAAATAAATAAAAGACACCGACTGCGGAAAGAAAGAAGTAAAACTGCCTTTGGTTTCCGGCAACATGATCATCTGCATAGAAAATCCTAAGGAATCCACAAAAAAATACTACTAACTAAGTGAATTAACAAAGTCAGGGAATACAAGTCGATATTGAAAATTTTATTGTATTGTTGTATATCAGAAAGGAACATTGGACAACAACTTGAAATCGTTTTCATTTACTGTAATGCAAAAGTTAAAATGTGTGGGGACAAATGTAACAAAAGATGTACAAGACTTCTGCCGCGGAAACCACAAAACAAGGCGGATTGAAGTGGAAAAGACCTGCGCAAATGCAGAGGCCACACTGTGTGTCCTCAGACCTCAGGTCCTGCTGTCACAGGGCCCTCAGTGGTCTTTTTGGTTTGTTCTTTGTCATTTCTATCAGATTAGCGCGCCAGTAATTGTTCCCCATGGGCCTGAGGTCCCCATTCAGCCAGTGCCTTGCAATCTGGACCCCTGCCTCGGCCATTTGCTCTGACAGCACTGGCCGGCCCAACCATCCCCTTGCAGCCCGCACGGCTCTCACTACACTTGACTGTGGAGGAAATTAAAGTGATTTGGAGGTTCTGGGCGGTGAAGGCCTCTCCTTTGGCAGAAACAGGTTGTTGGCCAAATATTCACATAAAATTATGCAGGCAGAAACTGTTGCCACGTACTGCTGTTCAAGAGGGGAGGGGCTGTTCACAGCAGACGTGCTGGTGACGCCGCCCCTGCTCAGGCACATGTCCCAGCCGCAGCTGACACTTTGTGTCCAAAAGGACCCATAGGTTCCAGAATCCCTGAGCCCCAAATGATAACTAAAACAAGGTCAGGAAAGTCACACCAGGAAAATCTGTGTCTGACTTGGCAACTCTCCTCTAACAGTGTCAGAGCTTCCAGGTCGCTCAGCTCGTTCTGAGAGTAAAGCGACAAAGCTGGGATTTTTCTCCCGATGACAAAGTTGGAAGAAGGGCCAACTCTTGCTCTAATTATCAGCGTTGCTGTGTTTGTCAAGGATTCTCAGCTCAGCTGCAATTTCTGTTTTGCAACTTTGTATTAATGAAATCAGCTTTATGAAGATTCCTCTCCATTGTCCATTGTTTGAATCTGCAAGACTTCACACCTATCCTAACATTGTTTTAAAAGAAACCAACAAACAAACCCCACAGCAACCTAGGCCCTTAATCAACAGTATCTTGTGAGCTCACGGCACCTTTTGCCTGAGGCCGGTGCGCAGTGGCTCCACTTACTGGATGCAGGGAACACAAAGCGTGCTTGATACACGTGGGCACCAAGTGGCATGGAATGGAGGGGCGGATAAGCAAGTGTACCCATGAATAAATGATCTCACTAAGCTGAAATGTTTCAATGAGAAGATGCCATTCTATTAAATTTTTATATTATGTTGAGTAATAACCCTGTTCAGTTTAAGTGTCTCAACTTACACACACCACATGTTTCTCTCTATTAAAGTCAGGTCTCCAGTGGTTTCTTTTGCACAACCAGCTACAGTTTTGCTTTGGTGGAGCTGATAACGCACTGTCAGTGCGTCATTTCCTTTGTTCTAAGGAAAGTGGCAGAAACGGTGGTATGTTGTGGTCAGCAGCACCAGTGGTCAGTAGGTTTGAGTGCTGGAAAAAAGTCCGGTGACACAAGACTGTTTCAGACTTAGCTTTGGCAATCGAGGGTCATTTTCTCTTTCCGCTGAGAGCAGTTTTAGCAACAGCTTGGGGATGCTTCCCTGAGACTTTCCACTCAGAACTGATCCTGGAGGGAAGGGTGATGGGAAAACCACAGGACAGGAACGGGAAGGCATGTGTTGCAGGGTGGGAGAGGCATCGCCTGGCTGGCCCCAGCGGAGCAAGTGGGAAAGTGGCCATCAGCTGAAAGTCAGCAGCAGGGGGTAGGGGAGGGGTGAGAGCAGCAGGGAGGTGGTGGCCCAAGTCCTTGGAGGGACTCACAAAGTGGCAGCAGTATTTGGTGCACTGATGAATGAGCAAGAGTCCCCCAGGCCACGAGAATTCAACTTGGCAGGCAGACGTGTCAGACATGGAGTCAGCCTGAGGCCTGCAGGACCCAGAGGGACCTCAGCCTGAGGCCTGCAGGACCCAGAGGGACCCCACCTTAAGACACAAGCCAGTGGGACATGCATGTGGGCACGGCAGGGAGTCTGGCCTACAGGACATGTGGCCCTCCTCGCTGTGTTTATTTCACTCACCACGTTCACCGGTGCACAGTGTCCTGTGTGCTGCTGGGTGTAGGCTAACGCCAGCCACTCTGACTGTACTTCAGATAGATTTTCTGAGTTTAGAGGCAGGAAAGAAGGTAGGAAGGAAGGGAAGAAAAGAGGGAGGGAGGAAGGAGGGAAGGAAGAGAGAAAAGGAAAACAAACTGGTGGTCTCTATGACCTCTGAGATGATTTTTCATATTTGAGGACAATGATGTAATTATTGCTCGAGCCCCAGCTACTTATGGCCAAATGCATGCCAGCTTCGTCCCGTGTGGCTTGTCCTCTTAGGGTGAACCAACACACCGGGCCTCACCTTTACTACAAAAGCATTGTGTCTTCAAATCTCTTTCTATCTAAAATATTTATGTGTTGGCAATACTTTATTTAAACAGGTTCACTCCTAAAAACGGAACGTCGTGAGCATAATTCTAAGAAGGAAACCCCACCTCCCTCCCTGACACGAGCTACTTCAATCCACCACTGGTTCGTAGCGAAGGATGTCAAGTCTAATAAGAAAAATTAGTAAAAGCCAAATATTTCATTTTCTTCTTATATGTATTTATGGTTTTTCTTATCTCTTCAATGAAACAAAAACATATTGTTAGTTCTATTAAGGGTATTCTGATATTATTTATTCTGATATTATTCTGATATTAATACATGCATTCTTTTATTTGGTAGGAAGTTTTTATTATCCTTTTAATTATAAAGTTAAAATATGTTAATATTTTAAAAAACAAGCCTTTCTATTAATGCAGGAATTCTCATATATCCTTCAGTACAATTTCCTTTTTTAAAAAAAAAAAAAATGTCATGCATCCTTCTTACATTTATTCCTGGGTATTCTAATCTTTTGTATTGTCATTAGAAATATGATTGTCTTCTATCACATATTCAAACTAGTGTAGTTTGTAAATAGAAATGCTACTAATCTAAATATATATTTAGCATTTGAAAACTATTGCTTCTCGTTTTCTCTCTTTGATGACATATTAGACATTCTCTTGGATTATTCAGGCAGGCAATTGCATTAACACATTTGAAATGAAGGTTTTGATGCTATTTAAAGCTAAATTAAGATAAACCCGAGAATGGAAAAATACATGACAGA
The DNA here is from genome assembly GCF_004115265.2 of Rhinolophus ferrumequinum. Classification (NCBI taxonomy): domain Eukaryota; kingdom Metazoa; phylum Chordata; class Mammalia; order Chiroptera; family Rhinolophidae; genus Rhinolophus; species Rhinolophus ferrumequinum. The sequence continues at coordinate 713,696 of NC_046299.1, forward strand.
TGTTTTCAAATCACAAATAGATTTAATTAAACCATTTATTTTTTTCAAAGTATGAGTCAAGCAAAATATTTACTTTAAAACATGACCTATCATAACTTTTTAAATTGTGCACCTTCAGGAATAAACCATTTCAAGAAATCTTTAGGAAAATAAAGCCCTCCTGCCAGGTCCTGGCAGCGTTGGGGGGCAGGTCAGGGGTGAGGGGTGAGGGGGTGAGGGGCTCAACCTTCGGGGCTCAGCGTCTCACCTGCACCATTTCTTATGCTTTTCGTGTTTTGTTTTTCGTGGACACAGTTTCCTTCTGCTAACACTAACTTAGGCTGGCAGGAGCAAATTGCCCAAAATTTAGCAGCAGAATTGCAGATGGAACAATTACCCACTCAGCAGCTGGTGATCTCACCTTTCAACTTTAAAACGAGTCTAGGACCAATGAGTGGAACGGCTGTGTTAATAAAAGATTCGTTCAACTCCAAGCCTGCCTGGAAACTGCAGTCTGCCTTTTCCAGCCAAAGCCCAGAAAACAAACCAGATAGTAGCCCTGAAACTTCAGGGCAGATAAAGACCCAGCACCCCCAAGCCTGTCAGAGCACACGCTTGCTGCCCGCCTCGCTTGGGGCCAGCTTCTGTCTGTGGTCCCTTGGCAGCTTGGTGCTTGCCCTGCACCCGGGAAGAGGCCTTTCTCCCTCCTCCCTCCGTCCTGGTGTTGGGGTGAGGTCTGGGGCTCCCAGGACCCCTTCTTCCTCCGTCCAGACATCTAAGGTCAGGAGGACAAGGGACCACACCAGGATGACACTAGACAGATTGAGGGAGCAAAGAGCAGGGCCGGAATTGGGCAGACTGGGGTCATCCTAGAGCACAGAGACAGAACCTTCTGGAATAGGCAATCGACTCCACTTCTACACACACACACACACACACACACACACACACACACTCCCAGTCTTTCACACACACGACACACAACTACACACTCCCAATCACACACACACACATACACGGCGACACGATTTAGAGTCTGGAGCAAACGCCCGAGCCCGTCAGCAGGACTCTCTGGACCCAGCTCCTCATCCAAGCCATGGGGCAGACAATGGTCCCTGTGCCTCTGCCCTGCTCGCCAAGGGCGCTGTGAGTCCCACTCCTCCGGGGCGGAGGGCAGAGGGCAGAGGGCGGAGGTAATCCTGAGGCCATGCACAAGGGTTCTGTTCTCCCACTGACCCTGGGGAGAGAGGGACATGGGCCTGGCCTCGACCCGCCTGTCTCTCTCAGTTCACTGGCCTCCTCCCAGGGACACGGCTGTGGGTGCCCAGCCAGGCCGGAGAGGGAGGGGGGTGACCTTACACTTCCCTTCAAGCTCCGGGCTCAGGCTCTGCTGGGTCCTTTTCCTAGGGGACCTCCACCCCTACTCTGCTGGTTCTGTGGGGGTGCTGAGCAGGGCTGGGCAATATGCAGGGGACTTTGCTGCCTGGGCAGGGGCCAGAGGTAAGGACGTGGGGTGGCAAGCCGTCTGCAGAAGGAAAGAAGATGCCATCTGCAAAGACAGCAAAGCAGGAGTCAGACACATAGATGGACAGAGGCAGGCCGACAGAGCCTGAGAAAGCTGAAGTCTCAGACCCCGGTGGCCTGGTGACATAGCCGAGCCCTGCCTGGAACCCGGCCTGGGCTTCCTGATTTGGATTCTCCCACAACCCGTTCACTCAGGGTTCCTGACAGTTGGCGGCCGGGTGCCGGTGCCGGCCGCCTCATCCCAGCAGTGTTCTTGATGGGTGGCAACAACTCACTGGGCACCTTGTACAGGTCGGGAGCTGGGGTCGAAGAGCTTGACCACTCATCTGAGCGATCACATGACTTTCTTGGGGTGACAAGATCAGCGATAGAAAGGGGTAGGGGAGGCAGCCGCTGTCAGAGGAGAAACCATGCAGTTCTCGGTGTCCAGAAGCAAAGGACCAGTGCTCATTAAGCAGGATATGAGACAGTCATGAGGCAGAAGCAAAACCTTCCTAAGAATGGGACTGAGTGGATGGAGGGACGCTACTCACTGGGTAAGTCACACCTGTGCCAACACAGAGGGGCTGTGGGGGCTGTCAGCTTGGATCTTTCAAGATGTCCCCCAGATGCAGGCAGGCGATGGCACTGGGGGTCAGGGAGTGTGACCAGTCCTGCAGGAAGAGAGGAGGGAATGGCCAGACCGGAGCCCAGGGACCACTGATGAGGGCCAGCGTCACACAGCCCAGGGCAGGAAGGGTGGGAAGGACTGGTCGTGCCCTTCTCTCTCTCGATGTGCCGTGGGCTGGACCCCAGTGGAGGTCAGCAGGCATGTCTGGGTTCAGCCTCAGGGGCAGAGCAAAGGGCCGAGAGGGAGCGGGCGGCACAGGGGGAGAAGGAGCGTCGGCCACCCCGAAGGCCCCTGCACAAGACAGCAGATGGATAAGTGGGAGGCCTGGTTTCTCGGTTTCTGTCCGTGCGTTTTCCTGCAGACCATGCCCAGGACACAGGGTGTGGGGTGGCCTGGCCTATGGGACTCAGCTCCCATCAGCCGCACAGCACAAAGCCCTGCTTGCCTGTCAGAAACCTGCTCCAAGACTCGGCCGCCTCTGCAGGGACCGCAGGCCCAGCCAGTGGGGCCACGCCCCCTTTTCCAGGATCGGGGTTTGCATGGCACTGCCCTCCCCATGAGACTCTCTGGCGATGTCCCTATGTCCTGGTTCTTAGGGCAGCTCTCCGCAACCCCCAGCCCCAACAATGTGCCCTCAGCTAAGTCCTGGGAGAGACCTGACACCCCTTCCCCCAGGCTGAGGCTCACTGCCCACCAGGTGGGTCAGTGAGGGCCAGGGTACGGCCCCAGCAGCAGGGCACAGGGAAGACCTATGGGGTCAGCAGCACCCAGCCCAGCTGGCCGTGGGTGGGGAGAGAAGAGGAGGCAGATGGAGAAGGAAGGGTCCCAGGAACCTCCCCACACAGACCGCAGACCAAGGGCCATGGCTCCTGCCTCCAGCAATGGGGGATGAGGACACGAGGGCGGCCAGGCCCAGGACGGGGAACTTAGGAGCCACCGGCCTGCAGACACTTGGCCACCCTGGCAACACTGTCAGCCCCATGTGGGGGTGGCATGAGGGCCCCTCGTCAGGCCTGCACAGACCCTCACAAGTGCCCCAGACCCCAGCTGGTCAATGTCCAACCCACTCTACCTGCTCTACACTGGACTCTGAGTGGCACCTGCTTCTGGGCAGCCTGGGAGGTCTCCTTGGCGTCCAGGGGCTACTTGTGACCAGCATAGTTAGGGGCTGGTGCCTCACCCTTGCCCTGAAGGGCCAGCTCACCCGTCACCTGCACCTCAGGGCCCAGGCCCTCCTCCAGCTGGCAGATCGGGGTGGAGCCTGAGGGGCAGCGGGAAGCTCTGCGGGGCTCCTTTTTGAACCCCAGAGACAGTCCTGTCCACATGCTGGGGACAGGAAGGAGAGCTGGCCTGGGACCCTTCCCTCAGGAAATTGAACTCTGGAGGGTGGAGGGGTCTTCGGGGCTGCCTGCGGTTCAGCTTGACTCTCTGTGGAGGAGGACCTGCCACCCTCCCCTTGGGGTGTCTGGAGGGGTGGCAGCCCTTCTGGGAGGCTGGGTGGCTTCCAGACCTTTCCACAAGGGATGCAGTCCTGGCGTGGGGCTGGGCGTGGGGGCTCCAATGCAACTCTGCCCCAACACCTGTACCCCCAGCCTCGACTTCCCCATCGGACAAAGGCGCGGCAGCAGGGGGGGCCCGCGGACTGTCCTGAGAACAGAGGTGTGAAGATAAGGACGCTGCCAGGTCCTGTGGGGCACCCGGTGGTGCTGAGTGCCACCCCCACTTAGGCTGCGCCTGCCGCTGAGGCGGGAAGGGTGACAGAGGAGCGGTCCCTGTACCCCCAAGACCTCAGCGCCTTCCTGCTGCATTCTCCCCGACACGAGCCCTCCGGCCCAGTATGTACTTCGCTATCAGAATATAAGCATTAAGACACATGTTATGTAAAAAGGAGAAGTGCTTTCTGGCTGAGCCCCAGCTGACGGTGCAGAGCCAACCACTTCTAACCTCGGAAAAGGCAAACCAGAGGGCCCCGCTCCAGGCTATTTTAAGCGTGGGCTTAAAAAGTAAAAGCAGCTGTAAAGTGAAAAGTTTTAGGAACATGCCATTTCCTGGAGTGATGGAACGGAGAGTTGGCCGTGGGGCCTGCGCAGCTGGAAGCCTCCCCTGGCAGAGCCAAGGCACCAGGCCCCAGGCAGGCAGGCTGTTCTGCCCACCATGTAAGTGCTGGGTTTCAGTGATTCATGCGGGTGGGGTGCTGGGCAAAAGCCATGGCGGGCGTGTCTGGCAGGGCCCCACCACAGGCGGACTCAGGAGGAGAGGACAGCCCTGCCCACGTGGCCCCATCTCCCCCACGACCGTCTCTAGGGCCCAGGCCAGAGTGCTTGTCAGGGCCTGGGAGACCCTCCGGCATTTTCCTGGCCCCCGAAGTGCCTACCCAAAGGACTCTGGCTGGACTTCAGGGACAGACAGTGCTGGGGGGGACAGAGTGAAACTGTCCCACTGTGGGCAGAGTGCACCCCGCCAGGCAGCTGAGCCAACAGGCCCAGAATCAACAGCTACTGCCCTGGGGGCTTTACACCCAAAGACTGAGCTGGGACCCCCAGGGTGCCACCCCTGATGACAGCCCTTCAGTAAAGACAGAGGCTTATTTCAGCTCTCGTGATGAGAAGCAGGGGAGGCTCTGTGCCCCGTTCATGAGCACCGTGAACACTGCCTCGGTCTCCCCGCTCCAGGCTCCAGCACGAGGAAGGAGGGACTGCAAGGTGCAGGCAGCCGCAGAGGGTCCCACACCTGTGTGCCCACCCACCAGGCTGGTGGCTCAGGACCTGCTGCTGCTGCTGCTGGGCTGGGCCCACTCCTGTCCCCTCAGCCCCAGGCTGGGGAGAGGACAGCAGAGCGCCAGGAGGCGGCCTCCCTCTCCCTCTCTGTGCCCCCTCCCCTGCCTGTGCATGGTCCCAGGCTGGACACCTAGACTCAGAGCTCAGGGCTCAGCGTGGGGCCTGCCCAATGGAGAGCTCAGTGAGTGCCCTTTGAACCCTGTGTCCAGATGGTGGTGCTCAGGGTCCCGTCCCAGGTTTCCCAAGGGCTCCTGCAGGTGTGAACCCAAATGTTACCACTTGGCTGCCTCACACAGGGGACACTGAGCAGGTGGGACCCACCGAGGGGCAGCTTGGGGTACTCGGTGGTCCCCCACCACCAATCTCTTTCTTAAAATATGTGGGGGCCAATTTCTGTGCTCCCAGGCCAGGGATTTTCCCACCTTAGGCACAGGCTTCCCCAGTTTGGGGCCTGACTATTGGCCTGTGGCCCCACTCCATGCAGAGTGGGCTCTTTGCCAGGGTCCCATCCCCACTGGTCCCCACCCAGAGCAGCCACATCCAGATGAGCCTGGAAGGTCATCTATTCCAGGCACCCAGGCCCTCCTGGGGAGGGACACACAGTGGTCACTGCTTGGTGGGCAGGCTCCTGGTCCGTCACCTCCTAGCAGGTGGAGGAAAGCGGGATGTGCACACATGGCTGCCACCAGCACCACGGCAGCTCCGAGCTCCTGGATGGACTTGGTCTCGACAATGCCCCACCAGTGTCCCGTTGGTGCTGCAGGCCCACCCTGCTGTGCCGGGTGCCACTCGTCAGTGCAAGAGAGCACTGCCGACCTTGTGCAGAGCTGCAGTGCACAGCAAGGGGACCTTCTGGGGAGGGGTCGGCTGTTTAAGGAGAGGCCTGGACACCACTCCTGCATGTCATCTGGGCAGGTCCTGCTGTGGGGCACGTGGAGCTCCGCCTCACGCTGTCCTCTGTAACCAGGAGAGGATGGCCCTGCCGTCGCTATGCTCATGGCCTAAGTAGCTTCAGGCGACTTAGGGGCACCCCTTGTTAGTGTTTGCTAAGTCATAGCAGTCCCCACCCGGCCCTGCGGATATTCCCGAGGGAGCGCTGTTTCCCTGCTGGCTTCCCAGCCAGGCTCACCATGGGGGCGGGGTGGGCCTCCCTGGACCTCTCTCTTTCTTTCCAGAAGTGGAACGGTGGCCCTGACCCAGCACAGCCGACACACTGTCCCGCCGAGTCCAGAAGTTAGCTCTGGAGCGAGCACTTCCTTGCTGTGTAGATGCAGCTCTAATACCAGAGATGAGCCTCGTGGGCGGGACGGGACAGCCCTGCTCTGGGGTGGGTCCAGCCTCCTCAGGGGGCTGGCTGAGCTCTGGGTGTGCACCGGGGCTCCCTCCATCTCCACGGCCTCCCGCTATAAAAATGAGGTGTGCTGCAGTGGGAATGACCCGGGTCCTGGGTCACCCTCCATCCCAGAAGGCCAGCACGCATTCCCTCAGGTTGGCCCCCTTTCTGGGGGCTCAGAGGTTAAGTGACACATTTTCACGGGCAGGGCCTCAGAGCACAGGCTTTTATTGGGGTCGGGCTCATGAGGAGCTGCATCTGTGGGCCATTTGCAGAATGACCATCCTGAGCTCCCTGACGTCATATGAATGGCTCAAGGTGACCGGAGAGGGGCTGGCCTGGTGGCTGTCTCCCCCATGGAGATAGACAACAGGCTTTGGCGTGTAGGGGACCCCTGCACCCTGATGTAGCTCAGGCGCCTGCAGGCTCTGCGGCTGTGATTCTCTCCTCAGGTAACAAAATGACCCCTGGGGACAGGGTGCAGAATGGCTTTCTGGGGTGTGACCTGGGCAGTCGCACCAGACACCTTGCTCAGGAGAGCCCAGCGCTTGTCTTGAAATTCTTACTCATTTCCGAACAAGGAGCTGTGTTTGCATTTGCAGCCACATCCCAGGTTCTCTGGGGTCACTGTGACCTTGTGCAGGGCCAGGAGCCCCACAGGGCACTGTGGACAACAGAGGAAGGAGCCTGCACTGGGTGGGAGGAAGTCGGGCAGAGGGACTCCAGCTCCTGCGCCCAAGGAGGGAGGCGCCAGGAGGAGGGGCTGGGTCCCAGCCCAATAATAACAGGCACTATTTTTAGAGCCTAACCCAGCCCCCACGTGACTCAGCAGGGCCCAGAGCGGGGATGGGAAACTCTCAGGATGGCCAATGCTCCAGGCAGCCAAGCTCGGGCAGCCTGGACCCAGGGACACGGCCAGGCCCGACCAGCAGAGTCCTCCCGCCTTGGGCCTCTGACCGCTGACGCTCAGACAGGACAGCCTGGGGCCCTTGGCCGCCCGGCCCACCCACTGCTCCCTCCCGGTGTTGCGGCTCCACCCCCAAGCAGAGCATGGAAAATCTGATGTCAGAATTCCAGCTTCCGCAAAGAATGTGGCCCGACCTTCACCTCCCAGAGCGCAGAGGCCCAAGGGGGTTGGCCGGGTCTCCACCCTCCCTGCAGGGGCCCCGGTCGCCCTGAAGGCCATTGCCCTTCCCCGCTCCCCAGCCCCCCAGGGCAGCGCTGGCCCCAGTGGCTCTGGCACTCTGGTCTTGGCACTATGCACCTGACAGGGTGCCACCAAGTGAGTCTCAGGCTAGTCCTGCCCCCAGCAGCCACGCGGGTCTGGGGGCCACTGGGGCACTTGTTACTGGAAGGGCTTCTAGAGCAGGTCACCAGGGAGGGGCACAGTGGGGGAAACAGATCCCCACCCCAGCTCCGTGTCACTGGCCAGTTCAGGATCCCCTGATCCTGTCCACTCCTCCAGGAAGCATCTGAGGGGTGGGGGACGGCAGTGGGATCAGCAAGCTGTGGACACACGTGTGCTCATGTGTTGCTGTGTGTGTACATGTGAACATGTGGCTGTGTGTACCTGCACGTGTGTACCTGTGCATGAACATGTGTGTTGTGTGGGCACGCATGCACATGTGGGAGCTTCAGTCCCACTTCTACAACATCTTTGGTCGCGGGGAAGCCCCCGAGTGCTGTGTGTGCTCATTGCCTCGCCCCCCCCCCCCCCCCGCTCAGCCCCGGGCCCTCAGTGCCCCAGCTGTCCCTGTGGTGGGGGCTTGGAGGGCTTGGCTGGTCTCAGACCAGCACGGTGGCTCTGTGGGGACACCGGTCTCTGCAGTGGAGAGGGACATTGGGGGTCCTCCTCCAGAACCTAAGACACCCTGCAGTGGGCGGAGACTGAAGTGACGGGTTGCCTGTAGCTGGTGGTGTGGCTGGACTTGGGGTGCCGGTCAGACCCCAGGACCCTCCCTGCTGAACAGGACAATTCTTAGCAGCCCCGGCACCTGCTTTCCTGCCATTTCCCTGTGACTGTAAGCCAGCCACGCCTGTGCAAATACGCCAGGAGACGCCAGATGCCAGGAGAGGGACGCGGTGGGAGCACCCTGCCCCAGCTTCCACCTCCACCCGTCCCCTACCTGTTCCCAAGCTCCGGCTAAGTGTGTGTGTGCCTTTTATGGTGGGTACGCACAGCAGCTCACCTCCCAGGCTGGGGTCGGAGGAGAAGCAGCTTGCAGGTGCCAACTTCGGAGTCACCGCCTTGGGAGATCAGCTGGCTGTTTTGTTGGCTTCAAGTGTTAGGGTGCTGTTATATTTAGGGAAGAAATTGCGTCCCAAAGATAGATAATCGCAGTAAATTATACCTTGTTGATCCAACATCTTTTTTTATTCCCTAGATTGTCTTTAATGAAGTAAGGGAGAATAAAAAGATTTATAAAAGCCATTTTCTAGAATGAAAGCGCTATGCTGTTTTTCATTAACTTCAAAATCACTTAGGAAAAGGTTTCCTTTAAAACACCTGGCTTGCTGCTCCCGATACATACTTCCTCTTAAACTTCCCATGAAGATGCGCTTGAAGACAGAGGGACCCAGCAACCCACCCCACCCGGGAAAGCGCTCTGCTGTGACGACCTGGCAGGGATTCCCGCTCGCTGCAGTGTGACCAGGAATGCGACAGCGGCCGGCCCGGGCTGTGCCCGCAGCCACCAGGGGCCTGCAGCCCAGGAAGGAGGGAGGCCAGTGCCAACCCACTCTAGGATTCCCCCTCAGGATGCCAGCCCGTGCCCCTTGGAAGCCTGAGTGGCCACCCCAGCATGGGGGCCACTTCCTGAGGAGCTGCTGTCCCCCAGGGCCCTGGGAGGCCCCGTCCTTTCTGCACTGGGCCAGGAACTCGGCTGAGACTCCAGGCGAGTGAGGCCCACGCCAGGTCCTCTGCAGACAGTCTGCGTGGTACCCAGAAATGGGCTTGGCCGGTGGGCCTGCAGGGCTGCCTCTTGCCCACCAGCGCCCAGGCACTCCTTGTGGGGCCTGGTCTGCAGGGGTCTCTGGCAGCTTGTGACTCACAGTCATGTCACAGGAACCTGGATGCCTCGGTCCTGCCCTGGAGGGTCTGGGGTGTGGCCTGGACATGAGGACTTTTGAATCTCCCACGTGGCTGGGACTGACACCCACGCTGGGGCACCTGCTCCTTTTGGAAGTCAGGCACTGAAGGCCCTGACCTTTCTCTCGTCGCTTCCAAGTCCATTTTGGCCAGTTCAGCCCGCCTAGGTCATGTATGCTGGGTACGCTAGGTCGGCTGGGTGATGTACAGGCGGGATTCTTTCGGAGTGAAGCTGCAGTCAGGACGCTGCCCTGGCAGGTCCAGCACCCCTGGTTCAGGGGTCCTGGGAGGGCTGACCTGGGAATGAGTACGACCTGAAGGGCCCATGGGGTCCAGCTGTGTTGCCTAGAGCTGCTATCACCCGTGCTGCGTGGGCCACGAGCTTCTGGGAGGCAAGCATTTCCCCGGGCCTGTGCCTGGGGGCGGAGACAGCAGCGTGTCCTGGGAGGGGTGCCCCACCCTTAGCGAGAGGGCCCTATGCCGGGCCAGCTGCAGCCCTTCTTGCTGTCACGGTAGGGCCTGCGATGGCTGAGCTGGTCTTCAGCAGGCCCCTGGGTGCACAAACAGGGCCCCCGCACCTCCCAGAGCCACCTGTTCTGACGAGAGGAACCTGAAGCCGGAGCACTTGGCACAGTGGCTCCATGACCGCCCTCTTTCTGACGGTTTCCAAAGGAGCCTTTGTCCCTCTGCCCAGCGTCCCAGGCCTCCTCTGGGATGCTTTTTAATATCCTCGCAAATTGAGATGTGAGCCACCTACTTACAATCAGAACAGCACCCTGCCCTGGGACGCACGCCCTCGCTCTATGGAAGGACGGTTCCATCATTCACATCTTTGCTAAGCTTGAAACCATGTCCATTTCCGCGTCAGGAAGGGGCCAGCAGGTGTAGTGGCCATCGTGACAGCATTCACGTCACGCCCCAAGCTCATGCTGTGCCTGCGGCTGCCGTGATGACTCCCACCTCAGTGTCCTGTCGGCACAGGCCAGCCCCGGGAGAGGTGCCCTTCTCCACGTTCCTCACTGTCAGACTCGGGTTCTGGGCCATGGCAATGCTGCCAGGCCAGGCTGCCTTTAGAAAGGGCCTAAGAAGACCCCGAAACTCAGCTCTGGAGTGGCGATGACATCTCAGGGGCTGCGCTCACTGGGGAGGGCAGGGATGGTCATCCCTGGTGGGCACCCAGTCTGTCACCAGCGCTCACCTCCCACCCAGGCCTCTCTTCTTGCTTCTGCCTGGGCTCCCTCCTGCAGATTTGCACTTCCCAAAGTGCTCCGGGACCTCCTGGAGGGCTTCAGGAGTAAGCAAGGGTGGGAGGAGTTGGGTGAACCCTAGGGGTTCCATGGAGGCTCTCGGGGGTCACTAGCCACCCTGCTAGGCCCTCTGTTCTGCCTCCTGTACTCACAGCTACAATGCAGCCATTAACCCCCAATGCAGCATTGGGGGACCAGGCCCTGGAAAAATTGGAACATTTGTTTTTCTAGTGGAGATTCAGACCACCTACTAGGAACAAGTTCCTGTGGCACAGACCCCACACCCTCTACCATCGTCAGCACCCGGGGGGCCCCGGAGGCCTGTGGCACAGCTCCTGGGCACCCCCACTCTGCTGAGGGGAGCAGCCCTAGGCAGAGGGGCGCTGATGTGGGCCGACAGAGCCTCAGCAGACCTGCGAGACACTCTGGCCTTCCAGGGCCTGTAGGAGTCGTTGACTCTCGGCCGGGCCCAGGCCTCTGTGTCCTGCATGATGGGTCACTTCATCCGGCCCCCAGCGCTCTGGGCAGACACCTCCCCGAAGTGTCCACTGGATGGAAGTGGCTACTCTCAGTTATAGAATGGGGCTCCTAGGTGCTCCTCCCCTCAGCGCACTGGCACCTGTGGGCCCAGTGTATGGCTAAGGCACATGGTAGGTATTCCTGCTGTCCTCCAGATCTAGGCCTGGGCTGGCCCTTCCCAGAGGGAGGGCGTGTGGCACCAGCCAGTGTGAGCCTGGGCCAGGGACAGAGGCAGAGGTATGATGAGACGGTCTCCAAGGTGATGGCAAGGACCCTCTCGGGGCTGGGGAGAAACCCTGCAGGAGCCCACTCTGTGGGGTGCCAGGGTCTTGGAGCCCCTGGCCACAGACACTCCGTGTGCCTTTCCCCTCGGAGTCCAGCTGACAGAAGACAGGCAGCTGAGTTCAGAAAGCACTGTTGTTAGCGGGGTTGCTTTCTAAAAACTTCCCTGGGACTGAGTGTGCGGTGTGCGTGACATTCCGGGCAGAAGAATTGAAGCCTCACAATTATTACTGATGCCTTTTTTTCAAACAGTGAAGGATTAACCCTCATCCCAGTCCCACCCCCGTTACCGGCTGTATATTGACACCAAGCAACGAGCTTACTCTGAAAGACTCAGAAAAACATTGTCCTTAATAACTGACCTTTTAAAGTCATCATTACAAGAGATACATCTAAAAAAAGGCTCCTTTTGCCATTGACTCATCTTGGCCTAAACATCGTGGGAAGTTTCCATGACCGCTCACGTGTGACACGCCGAGTGTGCACAGACTCCACACGGAACTGGAAACGGGACGGGAGAGGAAGGAAGGCTGGACAGCAGACCGCGCCGCCCATGCGCTCAGTGCTCAACCTGGCGCGTCGCGGGCAGTGCTGCCTTCCTCACGTGCAGGCCAGGCAGAGTGACCGGGACCCTCGCTGGCCGGAGAGGCTGGAGAGGCCGCCCAGGTGCGGCGGTCAGGCTCATGCCCTGACCCGCCTCGGCCTCGAGAAACGTCTTCTGAGAAAACGTTCTTTTTGGGGGATATTTCCTCTTTTTTTTTAAACAGCTTTCTGGAGACAGAGTTCACACAAGTACAATTCAACCACTTGAAGTGTATGGTTCAGAGCTTTTGGTCTATTCGCCATCAGCAGAGTCAATGTTTGATCATTTTCAGGCCTTTAGTCCTCAGCCTGTTACAGCCCCTCTGCTGCCTAAGGGGCCGCCAGGCTGCGTCCTGTCCCCCTGTGCATCCCCCAGGCCGTGTCACAGGACTGACTGCAAGCACCACACAGTGTGTGGCTGGACATCGGCTTTGACTTTATCACTGAACGTGGCTGTCCCTCCTGCACCCAGGGGACTTATAACTCGAGTGTCTTTCTTTGAGCTCTAGGAATCAGGTTTAAATTAAGCATGTGACAGAAGGCTCACTTCCCTTTACAAGTTCAGAGACTAGAGTGGCCCTGCACACCCACTTCACTGGTTTCCAGGTCCTGGAGAGGTTGCCACTGTGCCTACGGGGTGGGAGGCAGCCTCGGACCCCACCTGCAAGGTCGGAGTTGGCTTCTGGGTGCCATCTGTGATCCGGTTCCCAGAGCGAGGTGGACCGCGGCCTCCCCCTCTGGGACCAGACAGCGTACTTCCCTTAGGAAACAGTGCCCACTGTTGGCAGTCCTGCCCCCAAGCCTCGAGGCCTGCGCCCAAGCTGGCTTCCCACTCACTCGTCCACCCCTCCCCTGTTGGCCTCTGCGCTGTGAGCGGCCCCCAGAGCTACTGCCGAGCTACACTGCGGCCCTGGACTGCCCACCTGTTAGGAAGGGAGCACGAATGTACAAAACGTCCAATTCCGTCAGTCCAGCAAGCAGGATATCATTCAGGTAAGGTAAGCATTTTCGAGTCTCTGAAGGTTCAAGAGCCAGTAGGTTTTATGTAGAAAATGAAGTAGCAATTCCCCAGCAAAACTCACCCTTGAAATGGACCCTCTGGTCACAGCCAGTAAGAAGACTGGTCCTCAGATGAACGAAACGTCACAAAGTTAGTTTCTGGGGCTCTGGCTTAGATGTGGCCCTTCTGCTGTGGTTCAGTCTCAAAGACAAGAATGAGGAAGAAAGTGGGACCTTGGCTGGACCGGCAGCGTCCAGGAATGGGGGTGGGAGGGATTGCAGGGTACAGGCCTCTCGAGGCCGTGAGAAGGACACAGCAGGGCCAGCCTGGGCACAAGAAGCAGTGGTTTAGGCAGAGACTTGAAAGGAACTAGTCGCCCATGGTAGACCGAGGCCCCACCCAGGACGGACCCGGGATCAGCCCAGGACGGACCCAGGCTCTGCCCTGGCAGCTTTTGAAAGAGGAAACTGAGTCAAAGTAGATTCAACCCCATTTGGACTCATGACCACTGACACCTGTTTGACAGAATAAGCACAGACTTTAACACACTAGAAATATACCCGACCTGTCTTAAAACTGTTTAGAGGCATTCTCCACGTTTCCTGAGATCAGTGGAAAAGTCCCCAGCAATCAGTAAGTCTGGGCTGGGAATCAGGGGTGCTGAAAGCGGAAATGGTCCCAGGCCACAGGCGACAAGCCCACAGACACATTCCTGGGAGTGAGTGGAGGCACCCAGTGCCTGGGGAGACTTCCCTCAGCCGAGCACCTTCTCCTCGGCCCACGAGCTTGCGGACTCTGCCCCGTCCCACAGACCAGCCTCTACAGAGCCCTCTGGCCCTGCTGAGCCTTGCCCTCAGCCTCTGAGACTGTCCCCACAGCCTCTCTGGATGCTGACCACGCAGGCTTGGATGGACCAACCCCCTGTCCCATTGCAGACAGCATGGGGGTGGGGTCTGCGGGAGGCAGTCGTCTCACACCAGGCAGGCTGTGGGCAGGATGCCGGGACCTGGAAAGCCCCACTGTGTTCCGGTAGCAGATGCAGGATCTGGTCCGTGGCCTGGACAGCTGTCCCCCACCCTGCCAGACTCCCACATGCCTGTGAATGTTCTAGAACACTGCTGTGGGTGCTGCCAGTCTCCAGGCTGAAGCCACGTTGCCAAGGGACTCAAAACCTCACATAGTTTGCTGGCCTCTTAGACAAGACACTGGGGTCTGGGGGCATGTTTTGGCAGCCCATGATGGGCACAGGGAGAGGTCGCCCACCCTGTTGCAGTCAGAAGCTCTCTGGCCGCCAGCCCCACCCTCCTCTGCATACCCTCGTGAACTCTGGGGTGCAGGCACAGGGCCCTTTGTCCCATCCTGGCCCATCCTTGCCCTGTCCTCCTGTGTGTGAGGAGGGGGTGGGGTGGGCATGGCCAGGGGTGGAGCTCGTGTTCCGAACGCAGCATGCAGTGTGGTCTGCAGGGGGACTGAGCCTGTGGCTTTCTCTTACGTGAACCACAATGTTTGCAGCTGCTCCAGACGTCTGGGGACCACGACAGCCTGCGCAGTGCACTCACAGGGAGCAGGTAGAAGGAGGAGCTCACCCAGACTTGCACCGTTGCCACACTCACTAATCACACCGGGGCTGCTCGCGCCCTGCTCTGGCTACGGGACACTCAGCGTCCTAAACCCTGAGCTACCGGCCTGTGGGCAGTTGCCCTGGAGAGGCAGACCTCACACAGCATGTGGGCTCTGGGCCTGGCTGCAGCACCCGGTCCTTCCTCCCGGCCCTCTCTCTCGGACATGCCCAGCTTCCCTTCCAAGTCCACTGCAGAAACCAAACCAGCCTGGCGGACCCTGCTTCAGGACCCCCCGCACCCCCGCAGGCCCTGCCTGCAGGAGGCCTGCCCACAGTGCCACCCCATAGGGACAGACTGGAGGGGCGGCGTCCCCTTCCCCACCTGGCAGCACGTGGGGCCCACTCAAGCCCTGAGGACAGCGGGGGTCCCTGTTCTCAGGGCTTTGGCATGGTGGCTCCTCTGGCTGGTGTGGTGCCCTCCTGAGGCCGTGCCTAATTTAGGCTTGGCTGCTTCCCCTACCCCTGCTTTCTGTTTGGTTCAAGGTAGAGGATGTCACTGGATGGAACAACCTTTGATCCAGCTGGAGACGTTCGTTTCAAGTCTAAAGCTCGTCTCAATGTCCCTGTTCTCCTCTGTGAAACAGTTCTCAGAATTCCTATGAGGAAGGATTTAAAGCTGGCTGTCCGAGAGCTACCGTGAGCCATGCCCCAGTTCTGCCAGCCAGAGAGGAGGAAGGTGCCCCATTTGAGCTTGCTGGCTGCCTGCCAGGTACTCCCATCTGCCCCCCAGGGTTTCTGAACCTCTTTCCAGGACCTTCGGCCTCGAGGGCTGAGCACCGTTCTCACTGCAGGGACCTGGGCTACGCGCCTGCTCAGGGTTTGCGAGTTTGGTTCCAGGAAAATTCCCAGGGGGGTGCTCCCTAAACGACCACGTGGCATCAGCTTGCACCCCTAGGTGTCTAGGAGCCATTTGAGGTCTGAAAGGAGTCCCGGCCCCACCACCATCACCACCACCCATCCCCCCCACCCTACAGAACTCACTCGGGGCTGCTCCCCACGACCACTGGACGGATGCCTGGCTGGAACCAAGAAATGGCAAAGAACATGCCTTCCTGCCACTTCCCACTGCACAGGGCGTTGTTGGGCCACCACGAAACAGGGGACTGAGCTGGGAGCGACAGACCATGCCTGCCCCGGGGGCTTCGCGATCCCAAGGGCAGGGCCTGTGATATGGAATCACAGCCCTAATAAATGCCAAGGCACATGGGAGTGCCAGGACACTCACTAGGGTGATGTCACCTGGGTGGGGGTCCCAGTGGCTTTTGGAAGAAGACACTTTTGAGGGGTGACCTGTAGTGTGAAGAGTCCAGGCTGTATGGCTGGCCCTCCCTCCCCTGGCGTCTGATGGGCGTGGCCGGTCTCCTGGCCCACAGACCCGCACAGACCCCAGGAGTAGATTCCTGCAGCACCTCCTAAGCTGCCAGCTGGTACAAGTTGTCCTGGAAGTTGCCACGTCTACTATGTGTTGGGCCTCGGCGAGTAGTGGTGTGAAGTGACACCTCAGTTGTTCAGCTTGGCTCAGAGTGCATTTGCCTATGTGTGTGTGTCCATGTGTCCATGTGACTGTCACAGGAAGCAGGACCCAGGAGGAGCCCCTGTCAGCTCACTGCGGCTCCACCGACGGGCCCTGCAGTGTGCCAGGCCGGGAGTCCTGGGATAGGGAGTGATGCCTGAGACCCTGTGACCCAGGAGTGGGCTGGGGTGGGGACTGCCAAGGTGAGGGCAGCAGGAGGCGAAGCCGTGGGCTGCTGGAGCCCAGAGGAGCCCAAAACTGCAGGCCGTGAGTGAGGGCACTGGGACTGCATGGTCAGAGGCGTGTGCTACCAGGAGGAGGGCGGGGGGTGAGACCGGGTCAAGGTGGAAAGAGGGGACGAGGAGCAGCAGCAACGTGAGGGTTGGCTGCCTCCTGAGGATGGCAGCAGGAGGACCCCGTTCCCGGCCTGAGGATGGCAGCAGGAGGACCCCGTTCGCGGCCTGAGGATGGCAGCAGGAGGACCCCGTTCCTGGCCTCTGGGGTCCCAGGAGCTGAGGCGTGCTGGCCAGGGGCCCCAGCACTGCCAGGTCTTCAGGGGCTGTGCCCCCACCCCATGCTTGCTCTGTGGCTCTGAGTGGGACTGGCTGGTAGAGCCCATCTGCAGGTGACAGGAGGACTCGGATGGCAGCCCCCAACCCTTGCCAGCCACTGAGGACCTGAAGCCGCTCCTACGAATGTTGAATGTCACGCTGGCTTCAGGACATGCACAGCAGGCGGGTGAGCGAGCGGGAGGCTGACAGACGCAAAGGTTGCTGCTAATACTTTGCTGCTGAAATACCACAGGGCCAGGGGAGCGTTCCTCTCTGCAACTGTAAATGGCTTATCGATCTGGACGGAGGGAGCGCCAGACGCCTCCAGACTTCAGAGCAGAAGCCAGAGACTCCCTCCCTGTAGAAGGGCAGCCCACCTGCCAGCAGCCCCCTTGGGGGAAGCGTCCCAGCCAGTCCCAGCCGGCCCAGCACAACTGAGCTCCAAGGAGATCCACCTGGTCCATGCCCACTCTGGGGCTTGGGTTCCCAGGCCACAGCCTGGCTGGAGAGGGGGGGCTTCCACCCACATCCCCTGCTCTGTATGGGACACTGAGTGACAGCAAGAGCTCTCAGTCACTCTCTGCAAGGGAGAGACCAGCACAAAGTGGCCACTCGTATGCACTGAGGTGGAGAGCTGGCAGCCATCAGGGGCAGTTATGTGGGGAAGCAAACAGCACGAGGGGAGTCCAGAGGGTTTGTCTCACAAGATGTTTGCCCTCCAGGCCTGCAAGGCTGTGGCCACTGCCTCCTTCAGATTAGGTCTGAACAGGGAGGAACTGGCCGGAGGTGGGAGGTTGGAGGACAGGGCATGGCGTTCACCTCCTGACTGGCTCCTGTCAGCTCGCTCTTACGGAGGACTGGGGGTCCCTGCAGGGGTCTCTGCAAAGAGCTCTCCTGTGGGGTCCCCGCACACACTCTTGTTCCTGCAGCGAGAGTGGCCCACACATCCTGGGGAATGCCATTTCCTCTTGGCTTCCTTTAAGCCCTACCCACACCTTCCACTGCCATGACAGAGACCTCTGTCCCATAACAAATAGTCATTCAATTATCACTGGATAATTGGTTAATTACTTGGAGAAAAAATAAAGTTATATCTTCAATTCCACATGAATTAGAGTAGTGAATAAAAAATAACTATGGTATAAATTTAAAAAGTGTACGTAAGTGTGGCACCAATTTTGAATTTGGTAAGAACTTTCTAAGCGTACACCCACAGAAGAATCATCAAAGGCAAATACAGATGAATTTGAGTGTATACAATCTCGTATACGAAAATATCTTCAATAAATTAAGAGCCAAGTGACAAACAGGAAGAAATATTTGCAACAGATAAAAAGCTCCAAAACTAATTTAAGACAAAGACCCCAAGAGAAATGGGCAAAGATAGGATCAAACAATTTCAATAAAATAAAGCCAATGTCTGAAGTGAAAACACTTAACCTCTGTAGTCATCAGAGAAATTAAACGAACACTCGAGGTGGTTTATCAGGGGCCAAACCACCAAGCTCCCCCCTCTCCGATGCCCCCAAACCCCCAAAGGGGCACCTAATAACTTGACTTTCAGAACCTCTGGCCCCACGGGAGGCCTTCCTTCACCCAGGGCCACTGGACTCATGATTCCTGGTCCAAACTGTGCCCTGGGATTTTCCCTTCAGAACCAAAAGGACCCTTGACATATTTTCCTAAACAAATTGGCAGTTGCCCCTGGAGGCAGACCTGACAGCCCCACCAGGGCAGGGAGGGCTGAAAGTCAAAGCACAGCAAGCACAGTTGGCCCCCTGCCCCACCGCGTCGGCCCTTCCTCACCCACTCGCCCACCTGCCCGCCTGCCTCCCTCTGCCCTGGCCTCCGGCTCTGCAGGGACCCACACAGCCCCTGCCTGCCGCGCCTTCTCCGTTTCTGCCTGGGGCCTTTGCACCTGCTCAGCCCTCTGCCCAGGACAGCCCCCCCCCCCGCCTCCTTTGTGTGTTCAGCTCTTCTGCATGTGTTCCCTCCTCAGCTGGGCCCCCACCTGCCAAGCCAGCAGCCATCGTGCCAGGACACCTGCCCCTGGCACTCCAGACACCACCCCCATTTCATTCCTGGGGATGACTGATCTCACCTGCTCACAGGTTGGACGTGGCATGGTGACGGGGACTGTGTATCCCAAGGGCAGGCACAGACCTGGCAACAAGGAGTGTGGGGACCGCCAATCGTGCGCCGCTTGTGGGTCACCACGGTTCCTCTGGCTCTGGGCGTATGGGTGGCGTGGCACCCGTTTCACAGGTGTCCCAAGTGCTGAGAAACAGGTCGTCACTAGAGAAGGTGGCACCACCCTGTCTGAAGGGGCAGCAGGGCCAGACGAGCCCGCTGAGTTCCCATCTGGCAGACACTTAACAGAGGAAGGGCCTGAGCACAAGGACACATCCAGGGGCCTGCGTGCAGGGCAGGGGACAGGCTGGCGCCTCCCAGAACGCCTGGCATGGCTCCTCCTGGACGAGGGGCCATAAACACCTCCTGCCTGCAAGTGTCTGGTTGCCAAGGGCAGGCAGCCAGTGCCCAGCTCTGCGGGGCTCGGTGACAGCCCCACCTGCCCAGCCACACCCAGCTGCTGCCCAGGAGGCAGGAGGTACCGGCAGGGGCAGGGGCAGGGGCAGGGGCAGCAGGCCCAGCGAGCCCTCCCCGAGACCAGGACAGAGCTGGGGCCCATCGAGCCCCAGTGTACACGGCTGCAGGTACCTGCTGTCCCCCAACCCCTCTTTTCATTTCAGTGCCGGCCACAAAGAGCCTCCAGGCCCTGACTTGTCTAGATGGGTGGGAAGTGGCCATGAGTCCCCTCGCAGGGCGGCCAGAGCTCAGCCTCATCTCAGGGGAGGCTCTGACCCCTGAGGCTGCACCTGTGTCTGGGCCTTGGCCCTGCCCCCTCCCCGCTGGAGGCCCAGGCACCTCCCAGGGGTGGCCACCCTTCTTCTGATCCTGGAGACCCAACCCTGAGCACAGCTGCCCCTCTGAACCTGGAGCTGCCTCAGGCAAGGCCACTGTCCCCTAGGAAAAGCCACGGGAAGGGGGGGTCACAGGGGCTTGTCAGGTCACCTGTGCCCCTGCAAGGGGTGTTACTCCCGTAGGAAGACTTCAGGGGCCGGCCCTCCTCCCTGGCCCTCCTCCCACCTTCCAGCCAGGATGTTGATTAGGAGGGAGGCCCGATCTCCAGAGCCGTCCTCATGTGGGGGCCCCGTGTGGTTGAGCTGGGAGCACCGTAATGAGGTTGTGTAACCACCGCCTTTCCCTCCGGCAGCTCTCTGGGCCTTTGGATTTAATTGCGAGTATATTTCCAGAAGCAGAATCTGGGGCACCGTAATGACAGCGGGTCTGCGGGGAGGGCTGGGCTGCGGGAGGCACCAGGCCAGGGTCTCCCCCTCCCTACTGCCAATGTGCTTCTCCAAACCCCGGCACCCAGGCCGGCAGGTCTGGGCCGGGGCAGCGGTCAGCTCAGGCTGGATGCCCCCGGGGCTGGATGGGCGGGCAGGCGCACAGTCCCCTCATATCGAAAGCCCAAACCCAGGAGGCCACAGTGACTGCCCCTCCCCTCCTCTGGGCCTGGCATCATTCTCCTGGATCGTTCCTTCACTAGGCAGATCACTGGGCACATGGTGACTGTACCATCTGCGTAGGCCCACGACCTGTTGTTCAAGGCCTTCCCCGGGGTTGTCACCCAGGCTGTCACCTGCCATGTGCCCTATCCTGTCCCTGCCTGCAGAAGCCCCCAGCTCAGCTATTGACAGGACATGATGGCTGGCTAGGGGGTGTGCTTCCGTTTCCCAAGTGCTGGGGTCTCCTCCCGGCTGCAGTGTTCCCAAGAGGGGACAACAAGAGGGGCTGATCAGACGAAGCCCTTGGCTGTCTAGGTGTGCGTGGAGGACCAGGGGCTGGTCAGCCACACAGTGGAGCCTACGGTCCACCTCCAGGACTGACCGGTGATGGGGGAGGGGCGACCAGTGGCCTTGACCCGAATCCGATGGCTCCCTCAGTGGATCAGGTGTTAGTCCTATGCGTCTGGCAGGGGAGTGGCTCTGTTTCCTGGGGACCCACTCCACGTGGCCCCGACCCCTCGGTTCTCGTCAGCACAGGGTGTGATGAGGCCAAGCCGGATATTTGGATCTCCAGCCAGGACAGGGTGGGCCCTTCTGGGGTTGTCCCCACCACCAAGAGCAGACCCAGCCCTCCAGGGATGCTGAGCCCATGGACCACTGGGCCCAAGCGGCCATGGGCTCCCAGAGAGAGGGGCCACTTCAGCTCACGGCTGCAAGCTTTCCTCCTGGTGCATATGGACGGCAGCCTCGGGTGGGTTTCGGGGGTGCCCTCGGTGGGCCCCCACCGCCTTGGGCACCAGCAGGGCGGCCACCAGTGACCCTTTTAGAAAGGATTTGATACTAGCTACTTCAAAACAGATGCCAGCAATGCTGTGGGAAGAGAAGAACTCTGACCCCTGCTCTTAGATTTCTGCTTAGCGCTATTTTTACTTCAAGTAACTCTTGGGGGCATCCTAATCCTGCAGAGCTGGGCACAGCAGGGGGTCGGTTAGACCCTGTGTGGTGCCCAAGAGGGACTTGAGCCCAGGCCCCAGGCAGGCCGAACTGGGTGGAGTCGGGCAATCAGAATAAAGAGAGAAGCAGGTCCAAGCTGGAGCAAACTGGCCGGCCAGAAAGCCCAGTGTGAAGCACAACCTCTGACCCTGTATGGGTATGCCTGCCCACACTGCCCTGGGGTTGATCTGACCCACCATTCACAGGGAATCAAGGCTGACAGGTCAGTGCTGAGCCCCCAGCTCCTGGCCAGTGGGCAGCTGAGTCCAGGGCTTGGGCCACAGCCAT
This sequence comes from Rhinolophus ferrumequinum, assembly GCF_004115265.2. Lineage (NCBI taxonomy): Eukaryota > Metazoa > Chordata > Mammalia > Chiroptera > Rhinolophidae > Rhinolophus > Rhinolophus ferrumequinum. The sequence goes on from NC_046299.1 coordinate 735,172, forward strand.
CCTCCCACTGGACCACGGGGTGGGCCCTGGCTGGGTCTGCAGGGTGTCCTGGAAGCTTTGGAGTTGGGAAAAGCAGGCTCCCAAGAATCTGGCCAGAGAAGAAAACCAGAAGGGCGTGCCCAGGGCTGGGCCCACACCACATTTCCCACTTCAGCCAGCGTGGAGCACTGCCCTCAGAGAGGCAGATCCGCGATCCTGCATCCAGGAGGCCTGGGCACTGGACGGCATGGGTGAAGACCCCCAGACCCCATCCCCACCCTGTCCCTCCTGTTCTCTAGGGACAGTCCCCGGGCTCACAGGCATGGACACGGATATGGTGGAGGCTTGACTCATGCCGAGAGGCCCACAGGCCAGGGGCTAGCAGACTCGGGCCAGCTTGACCACCAGGGCAAGTGGCCCACTCCCAGGCCTCGGTTCCCCTTTTGCCGAGCCCAGCCAGCAGTGACGTCCCAGCAGAGAGCTGGCTGCACACCACGCGCGAGAAAAGGCATGGAGGATCTGCTTAGGGCTGCGGGCAGGGCCTTCCCTGGGCCACGTGTGAGGCCCAGGCTCTCCTCGGCCCCTCCCGGAAGCCTGGGCCGGGTCCAGGCTTGGACAGAACGAGCTGGTTTACACCACGCCAGAAAACATGAGGAGCTGGCTGAGCACGCCGGGCAGCCCTTCCAGGGCGTGTGGGAGGGCTGGGCGCCTCCACTGCAAGCTTCCCGTCACCCTGCCTGGGGACACACCAGTGTCAGGCGTGCTGTCCTCACATGAGTGCAAACAGCGAGGGGTCTGCTGGCCAGGCCTGACCCAACTGGGCCTGTGGGACCTCTGGTGGGAGCAGCAATGGGCGCTCCAGCTGCCAGCCTGGGAGCTGCGGGTGGGCTCGGGGTCAAGTCCCCGACGGTGGGTGCTGCTTAGGCCTGGTGACCTGGGCGAGTGATAGCCCTCTCAGTCTCACTTTGCACATCTGTGACATGGGCACAATACAAGCCTCAGAGACACAGCATGAGCCAGCCTGCCAGGAGACCCAGAGGAGACAAATCAGGCAGGGGAGGGGAGGGGATCTCTGTCCAGGGTTCAGGGGTCCCTGAGGACGGGCGCCTGCCCAGGCCTCTGTGCTGGCCACTGGGACCTGTTGGATGACTGTCTCATCAGACCTCTGGTGCACAGGGCGCTTCTCGGGGACCCTGAGATCTAAGCATGTACACCAGCTCCAGGGTGCTGTGCCTGCTCTGGCCCTGGCCCCAGCCCCGCAGTTCCTTGTCCACCCCAGCCTGGCCCAGATGCAGCTATGCCTGTCCCCACCCGCCCTCCACCCTTAAGAGGAGGAGGCTTGGGGCAGCCCAAGCTGAGAGAGGCCCCCACCCCCAGCTGGGGGTGCTGTCCTCACTCAGGTCCAGCAGGGCACTCTGGGGGCAGGCTCGGATTAGCATAATGCCCCACCGCCCCTTCCCCAGAAGGCCCTACAGGCAGGCTCGCTTCTCCTAGACATTTCCTGAAGCTGCTGCAGTCTGTGGGGAAGAGAAGGGAGGAGAATGGAGAGAGAAGGCAGAAGGCAGGGAGAGGGCCCAGGTCCCCACCAGCGTTCTAGCTTGCTCAAGGCATCGGGGAGTGACAGGCTTGACCCGGGCCTTCACGCAGGGACGAAGGACCACCCGGCAGCAGCCAGCTTCCTGGGCCACTGTTCCCGGAGGCAGCACGGAGGGCCGGCAGCACAGCAGTGCTCTGCTTCCTGTTGGACTCCTCCTGGTGAACAGCTTTTCCAGGAGCACGTCTGGCCTTTGCCCACAATTCTGACGGCCACCTGACTGGAAGGCGCTCAGCAGTGCAGCCCGCTGGGCAGTGTGTCACTGGGGCCCCAGCCCAGGGGACACGCTCTCCTGCAGCCCTGCCCCCCTGGCCGGAGGCCTCCCCCCATCAGTCTGTCCCACAACCCCCACCATCGTCTCCCAAGATACTGGCCCTGAGAAGCAGCTGCAGGCCTGTTTGGGCTGGAATGTGACTCCATGGTTCCCAGGGCCCCATGAAGGCCCCTCACCCCCCAGTCTAATTTAGAAACGGCTAATGAGTCAGTTCCCCCCAGAGAAGTGCTGCCATCTGTCCCGGTTTCAGAGGCTGCCTCCTGTCCCTCCAGGAGAAGCTGTGGTAACCTGGTTTACGCACGACCGATTGGAGAGGGAGAGCACGCAGGGCAGGCAGCAGCCAGCAGCAGAACCAGAGGACAGCCAGGCTGCCCCAGTGGGGTGCCCTCAGGGCCTGTCCCTGCCCCCTGGGCTGCTGACCTTGTTCCAGGGGAAACCAGAGACACCTCGTGGAGGCTGGCTCACAGCTCACTTCTGGTCAGAACAGACTCACATCCTCACAGCTGGCGTTTCTGGGTGTCCCCCTCTCTGCTCCCAGACTCTTCCCACCCCGCCCCAGGGAGGCGAGGACACACAGGCTCCCTTCCAGACAGACTGACTCTGAGAGGTCTCCAGTCGAAAGGTCCACCCCAGCCTGAAGATCCAGCTCATGTCACAGGACGGGCCACAGGCAGCCCCACTCCCGGACCCCGGCAGTGTGGGGAGAGAGGCCTGGGGGCCGAGCAGGAAGGGAAGGGAGAGGTTGGGAGGGCTCCAGGGAGGAGGTGAGGTCTCAGCTGGAGAGCATGGGGGGCGGGGCTGGAGGATGCAGGGGCCTAAGGGGAGCGGAGCGGTGAGGGGCAGGCAGGGCCTGGCTGGTGGGGCCTCGAGGGTTCTGGCTGTGACCGTTCCTCACACCAGGCTCCACTCCTGGGCGGGACCCCACAATCCAAGGATCTGGACAGGTGCAGGCAGGACAGGAAGGCAGGAGGGCCCCTCACTGCTCCTGGGGAAAGGGGGGCCTGTCCATACAGGTAGCCAGGGTGACGGCCGCACTGCCCCTTCAGATCAGGTAAAGGAGCCCAGGAATCACTGTGTTTGCTCCGTGTCCACCTCTGTGCTGGCCCATGAGGATGGACCACTCTCGCTTCTCGGGTCCTGCCACAGGCCCACGCAGATGGCTGTTCCTCTACCTCTCAAGCTGAGGCCACTTGGCAGAGGCAGACAGTGTCCTGGATCAGCCCTGTGGTCAGACAACCGAATAGGTAATAATGGTTTTCCTGAACCTCAAAGCAAGCAGAAGTCGTTCTTCACCGTCCCTCAGGACACATCTGTGGAAGCCTTTGAACTGGCCCCAAACCTACGCTGGGGCCAAAGCTGCTGACCAGGCTTTCTGCAACGTGGCACTCTGGCCCTCGTCCATTCTGTGCACACCTCACTCCTCAGGGAAGGCCTGGCCTGGGGGAGGGGGTGAGAGTGGGGGAGGGGATGGGGAGGCAGGAGGGGCGGGGCCTGCAGACACCCAGCCGCCCACCCGTGGGCAGCCTGTGATGGCATCGAGGGAGGAGGGGGACCCTGGCTGGGTGGTCACTGAACTACCCAGAAGGCTGTTCCCACCTGCAGGCAGGCTGGTTCCAGTGTCCGGTGCCCCTGCAGCCCAGTTTCCCTGAGGACGTACTGACGGGCCCACTGATGGCCACAGTCCTGCACAAGGAAGGCAGGGAGCCCACTCCTGAATCTCAAGTCTAGGCAGGCGGTGTACGTAGCCACGCGCAGTACACATTGGATCAGTAGGGCAGCATCCTGGGGTGAGTCAGGCCACCCTGGGAAGACACCCTTCATGGCAGGGAAATAAGGCCCCATGCTGTCCATGTCCTAGACCCCAGGACCTGTGAATGTGTCACCGTAACGTGGCAAAAGGGCCTTAAGGTTGTAGATGAAATAAGGTTGATAATCAGCTGACTGAAGATGGAGAGCTCACCCTGACGGTCTAGGGGGGTCCAAGGTCATCACAAGGGTCCTGACAGGGAAGGAGAGTTCAGAGGGCGACATGACTCCCCTGGCAGGGCCGCAGAGAGGCTGCTGCTGGCTGGGAGAGGAGGGGCCAGGAGCCAAGGGATGTAGAGCCTCTCGAAGCTGGAAAAGGCCGGAAACGGTTCCTGCCAGAGCCTCCAGGAGGACCCGCCCTGCCTGCACCTGACTCAGCCCCGGGAGACTGTGCTGGACTCCTGACCTCCAGGACTGAGAGGATAAATCTATTTTTTTAAGCCACAAAGCTGTGGAAATTTGTCACAGCAGCCACAGGAAACCCCACAACTCCTTCCTGGAGCACGGCCCGCAGCCACTGACTCTGCAGGCAGCCAGAGGTACCGTCTAGACAGTGGGTGGGTCCAGCTGCAGCGTGGGGGGACAGCGGGAACAGTCCAACCCACAGCACTTTGCCCCTCAGCCCCCTGGCCCTGGTGCCCCCGCCCTCCTGGTCTGGTGAACAGTCAGCCTGGAGGCCTCAGAGACCTTGTGGTCAGGCCTCACCTTACAGGAGGTGGCCTGTCTGTGGTCACGGTCACATGGGGTGCACCCCTCCCAGCCCTGCAGGGCTGCCCCGTGGTCAGACCGTCCTGCGTTTAGAGCTGTCACATCCAGGTCAAGGACAAGTCCCCAGTACTGTCTAGAAAGGCGGCTGCTCAGGTTCCAGACTCCGTTTGAAAGGGTGACGATGGTGACGACGATGAAGAGGATGGTGACGACAGACAATGGCAGCTCACCCGGACAGGGCCACGGGCTGAGAAGCCATCGCCTTCTTGTGGACAGTGTGGTGGTGGCCTAAGCCCTCAGTATTGGGCCCAGTGAAACCCAGGGACAATGTAAGGAACTTAAGTGATGACCGGAAAACAAACAAACACACTGCTGCCCCTTGACGAGGACGCCTGGGAGGAAGTCCCGGGGAGGGATGTCTCTGGGTGGGACGCTTGCTTCCTCTTTAAACTTCCTAGTCTTCTGCACAGCAGCCACAGCGTTGTGGCCATAGGGTATCTGGAACAATTTGGTGCAGCTTGCGGGCGACGTGAGGAAAGGGGTCTCCGCGGGTCTCCTGGTGTCGCAGGAGGAGCTGTGCAGGGGGTCTACGTGTGTGTGTGTGTGTGTGTGTGTGTGTGTGTGTGTGTGTGTGTGTGTGTCGCCCTCTGCTGGCAGAGGTGGGCATCGCAGGGGTCTCTGCGGCACAGACCCGTCCTCCGGTGAGCTCCACAGGGGCAGCGGTCCGGCAGGGCCCTGGCCCTTACCGGAGTGGCTGGAGGGTGGGGGTCCCCCTGGGCTGAGGTTAAGGTGGCCGTCACATTTTGGGTGGACTGAGTCAGTTTCTGTGTTACGTGGGGTCGAGTAGTTTTTAGCCCTTCTAATAATAGATGGGCCCACACAGCACGCCCGGGCTTCCCGCAGGGCCGGAAATGCAGACACTGTATTTTCAGTTCACACTTGACGTCTGAGCGCGGCTCACCCGGCACGGGCTCATCAGGCCCCGGGCCAGGGTCGAAAATGCCTACTCTCGGGCCGGGGCATTTCCCGCTGGACGCCGCGAAGCGCAGCGAGGCTGGGCCGGGCTGCGAGCAGGAGCCGCGCCTGCTCCTGGACTCTGGGGCCCCCTGGTGGACGGCAGGAGGAGTGCCTGACGGAGCTCCCGGGGTTGTTCCGGTGGCCTGGGGAGGAGGGGCTGTTTTCATTATGGGCAGAGGCACCCCTGCGAAGCCGGCCTGCGCCCTCTCCTTCCGCCTGCACCGCCGTCCACTCTGCTGCCTAGCTGGCAAGGGCGCTTCCTAAGGACATGGAGAGAAGCTGAGCCGAGGCCCCCACCCCCGAGCCGGGCAAGGGGCGGCACTCCCTGCCACTGGCACCCCTGGCCCACTCCACTTCCGGATTTGGGGAGACTTGTCCCGGCTGCGGGTTATACTGGGGGTGGGGTGGCTCTGGCCTCAGCAGGGAAGCATGCCCCAGAGGGAGACTGGCTGGGAACTTGGTGCCAGCTGGAGAACTCAGGTGTCACTTTGGAAGAGCTGCTGTGCCTCCGTTTCCCCTTCTGTTATAGGGAGGGACCCATCTTGCTTTTCACTGTAAGCCTCTAACACCAATGTACGGAGAGGGCTTGGCCCACCTATCCCCACTGGGAACCAGGGAGGCTCGTATGTCCCTTGACAGGTCCCATGGGACAGGCTGAATTATCAGGACTATCAGGCCAGGGCGCCCTGGGGGACGCTGAGCTGGCCCAGCCAGGCCACAGGGAAGGGGGCCTGCATGGGCCCCAGGCCACGGGCAGGGCAGGGAATGAGGACCCTGAGAGCCAGGTTGGCACTGACCCACTGGGGCACTCGCAGAGGCACTGGGCTCAGGGTAGGTGTCTGCCATCCCCTGCTGCTCCCACCCCCCTTCCGGGGAAGCCAGTCAAGAAGGCCCGAGGAGCCGGGCGTGGAGGGGGCTGGAAGGTTCTGGGCCCTGGGCAGCTTCCCCAGCACAGGCCCATGTCTGAGCAGATGTCACTTTGTGTGGAATGTCCGTGCGTGTCCCACAGCTATTGGACCATCACCATCATCTGGAGAGCCCTGTGGTTGCTATGGAAACGAGTTGTCACCTCACCAGGACAGCAGGGCTGAAGCTTGCTCCTCTCTGGGGACCCAGGCACTGAGTCCTCACTGCATCTCGGCTCCTTCCGGGCTGTCCCGCATCTCTCCCCAGCCCTGGGCTACACAGGACACTCGTGTCTAAAGGGGACTCAGAGCAGCCATGGGCCCTAGGGACACCCTGGGGGGAAGCACGCCCCGTCCTTGCTCTGGCCTAGGCCCTGCAGCCGCTGACAGGCAAGATAGGCCTGCACTGTCTGGAAGCTGGGGTGATGGCCAGTCACTGCACTGTGCCTTGCCTTGCGGTGGCCCGGGGCCGATGCGGCCGCCAGGGTGAGCCACACTCGGATCCTTGGGCCCTGTCCCCGGACTTCCCATGAAAGCTGGAGACGAGCCTCATCCGAGGCCACCCCATTTCAAAGTGGGCCCCTCAGGCTGAGCTAGAGGGACACCCTTCCACCAGGGGTAATGTCTCTACAGCAAAGGAGAGACTAGGGGCCCTCAGCAGGCGTGCCCCCAACCCCCAGCCCCACCCCGAGTTCTCAAGTCCCTCCCCAGACTCTCCAGGGGTGCAGCCTGGCCAGTGACTGGCCAGAACCAAGACCCTCTCCCATCAGCCGAGACCCTGGCTGCCCAGCAGCCCTCACCATCCACTTGCCCTCGCGGCCCTACTGTCTTCATTAGCAGGACTTTGTGTCTCCAGGAGCCTCAGCCCAGCAAATGTCCCAGTTGTTGGTGACAGGGACTTCCCAAGAGTCCGTCAACCCTGCGGTTGGCGCCCTCGGCTTCTGTGAATCTCCCCTCCAGGCCCTCTCCCTCTAGTCCTGGTCCAAGGGGCCCAGTCCTTCCCCACCTCCTGCAGAGAAAGACCCACCTTCACCCAAGCCGTGGGGCTCACAAATGCCGCCTCCCTCCCCTTGAAGCCCCAGTCCTTCTGGACGCAGGACCCAGGCTCATTCTGTCCGGTGACACTGGCGAAGATATGCTGGGGAGCAAGCTTTCGGCACAAAACTTGCTGAGGCGGGGACCTCCCCTCCCAGGCCCTGGAGGCCAGCTGTGGCCATTGTCAGGGGCCACAGGACCACAGGCCAGGGTGAGGGGACTGGAGGTGTCACCAGTGCAAACTTATGGGAAGACGAGGTTTTAAAAGCACCGAGGGCTCAGCCACCTGCCTCCTGTCCCAGTGCCCAGTCTCTGCTCCAACCCCAGTGTGCAGTGTCCAGCATTTGTCCCAGGAGGCCCACCCTGGTCCCTGCCTGGCCTTCCCCACATGGAGGGCCGCCAACGCCAACTCCGGCTGCTCAGACCCACAAAAAGTTTCTGTCGCTTGCAGCCACCCAGAAGTCGGCCTGCCGGGCACTTCCTCCCTGGCCTTGATTTAACAAATGTTTGTGCAGGTGAATGAATGCTATTCAGATTTTTAAAACCTTTACTTTGAGAAGTAATTATGTCTATGTCTCTGGGAACCTTTCCACCTGTGTATAAGCCCTGCCTGGGCCCGTTGTCCCTCCCCAAGGACCCCAACCCTGGCCCTGTGCCAGCCACACTCGATGCCGAGAACTGTGGATAGGTGTCCCTGCTGTACCGTGGCAACCCCTCAAAGGCGTGCTAGGGGGTGCAGGGGGTGCAGATCTGTCCCCAGCCAGAGGCCCTGCCCTTAGAAGTCCCTGTGAAGGGCTTGTGGCCTACTCTCACTTAATTGTCCCCAAAGGGGCACAGTGAAAGAGCAGGTACCCTGCAGTCTTTGAGATGTGTAGAGGGCTGTGCTGTTTGCAGGAGCCTTGCACATCTGGACCCTTCCACACACCCTAGGAGGGGGTAGTAAGATCTCTGGGTTCAGAAGGGCAAACTGAGGCACAGACCAGTCTGTCATTACTTGACCTGGGATGCTTGGAAGTGGCCAATGGAGCTTGACATTCCAGCTCCCCCTTCCTGGCTCCTGAGCCCCAGGTGGGTCACCCCACAGGTGGGTGACACTTGAACTCCGGGCAGCTGTGCTTTGGGGTCCCCAGTGCTGACGGTGTTAAAAACACCGATGCTCTTGGGTAGGGCCCTGCCCTCAGAGCAGAGGCCAGGACAGGAACTGAGCCAAACCCCACGGATGGGCGCGGGGGGGAGGGGGGGGGGGGATTAGGCCTCTGCCCGGGGCCATGCCTGCTGAGACCAGGGAGCTAGGACAGAGCTAGCAGGGGAATGTGAAAGGTGTGGGCCTGGGGGCAGGGAGGGTGCCTGGGGACAGGGAGGGTGCCTGGGGGCAGGGAGGGTGCCTGGGGACAGTGTGGGAGTGCAGGCCACCAGCCTGGCAGCGTCTGTCTTCTGCATCTCAGTCAGCAGAGGGCGCCCTCATCCCTCCCTGCTGTGTGGACCACACAGGCTGCAGGGCTTGGTGCCCAGTGCTCAGCCCACAGCAGCGGCCAGGTGCCCATGCAGGCCCTTCCCTCCGGGCTGCAGCCCTGCTGGCTCTTTCAGCTGGGCTCCAATGGCAGCTCATAAGTGCTTCCAGGGACCAGGGGCTCTGGTGGCCACTCTGAGGACCATCCCCCAGGTACAGCATATGGCTGCTTGGAGGGCTAGGGGCCTGGTGGCCATCCTCCCTGACGCTGACTCATTGGGCTCCCGGTTTTCTGCCTATGGCTGCAGCTCACCATGGGGTCCCAGCACCCCAGCACGCCTCAGGGCGAGACTGGCACCCTGTTCTCCCCAGGCCTCCCCTCCCTGCCCTCCTTTCCCACCCCCTCCTCAGCCAGGTTGATATCCCATTCCTCCCTCCACATCTTATGCTGCCCGCCCCGCCCCGCCTCCCACCCCTCTCTCCTTGGGCCCTGAGCGAAGCACGTGTCCAACATCTGGACAGTCTCCCTGGAGAATGTTCCTTCTGAAGGCACCATGAGCTCCTCTCCCCAACCTCGTAGGGGCTGGCAGCCAGGTGAGAGACTCAGAAGTAGGGGTGGGCAGCCCTCCCCCCAGAGTGGGCCCAGGTCCAGCCACAGTGGCCAATGGGTCCCAATACAGGGCTCAACTGGACATGTTCCTGGGACCTGGTGGCCCACTCTGCTTCACAGCCACCACCTGGGGAGGGGGCCAAGGAAGTGAAGGGAAAGGGGGCTGGGGGAGGGGAGAGGAACAGGTCTGGATTCCAGGTCCAGGGTGACGTGTCAGTGGCACCCTACCATGGCCCCCACTATCCCTTTACCAAAGACCTCGCCTGGGAATCTGCAGGAAAGTCCAAACTGCAGTTCTGCTGGTGGGGTGGGCCCCTTCCCACCCAGAGGAGAACGGGGGGGGGGGGGGGCTCCCCACGCCCTGCCCCCTGACATTCAGATCCTTCCCTGTCTAGGTTCCAGGCTAGACTGGCCAGGAACCCGAGTGGTGGTGGGGTGCCTCTGGGTGCAGGGAGGAGCCTGCGGAAGGTACATGCCATGCCCCTCCTGGCAGACCCCAGCGGGTCATTGGGAGGGGCCGGGTGTCTCCTACTCACTCCTTTAGGCTGCCAGGCACCAAGGTGGAGGTAGGTGGGAAGGGACAGCCAGGAGCTGCTCAGGAGCCCCCAGAAGAGGGCCCACCCACTCAGGAGCTCCCCAGAAGAGGGGTGGCCTCCAGCTGGGCCTCTCCTCCTGAACGCCTGAGCACACCTATCCAAGCCTCTGCATCCTCCTGGCACTTGGGAAAGGCCAGCCTGCCAGGCCCACGCACCTGCTCAGGTGTGCCGGCTGGGCCAGGACAGCTCAGACTGAATGCTTCCTGGGCAGCACCAGAAATAACACTTACTTAGAAAGACTGCGAATATTTATAGACCTAAGCACAGCTTAAAGAAGGATCGAGGTGGGGGAAACAGCCCTCCCGGTCCACGTGTCCCACAGCGGAGGTGCGGCCGCCTGGGCCTGCTGCCCCAGCACCCCCCAGCTGCAACCCTGCTGACCCCACCTGTCCCCTTTGACCTTGTGTCTGCGTCTTCATGGCATTTGGGGCCTTTTAGCAGCTGACCCACCCTGTGTGGAGACAGGTCCTCAGAGCCACCCTGGGCGGCCCCCACCCCACAGGCACCCATCCGCACCCGCCATTCCGGGAGCCTCCCTCGCGCTCTGCGGGAGCTGCCGGGGGATAAGCGGAGCATTCCTGGGCGGCCCACCCCTCCCCCCACCCCTCCCCCCACCCGTGCCCTCGGTCCCTGTGTTCTCCATTTCTCCAAGTGGAAACTTCGTTTTGTATTTTCACTTTTTCTATAATGAGCAGGTTTTATAACACTTTACTTCATTAAAGTTTATAATTCATTTAAAAAACACAAAGCTCAAGATAAAGCCATATTACGTTAGTTCCCAGAAGAGCGTGGGGCCCCGGGATGCACCGCGTCCTTTCTCCAGCCTGGGTGGAGCCAGGGGCGGGGCGGAGCCGGAGGCGGGGGTGGGCGGGGCCCAGGGTCCCTGGGGGCGGGGGGGGGGGCGCGCCCCTGGAGGAGCTGACCTGGGAGATGGGGTCTCATTCTGCTTCTCAGGAGCTTGAGGTTAAACAGCTCCCATAACCCAGCGCCTTGAACTTGACTCTGAATGTCCCTGTGCCCGGTGAACAGCCCTGTTACACTTGCCACGGAGCTGGTGTTGCAGGTTCTCCCCGTGTCTGAGCAGAGAGCCCTCGCTTATGTTGTATTTTAATTAAGGCATTTGACTGGCAGTTTGTTTCCTGCCTCAGCTGGGGGTGGGCCATTAGCCTTGTGAGAGACAGGGCACAGCTCCTGGGCTCCCGGGCTCCCTCCAGGCATTGCCCTGCCTTCCTCCAGGGGCTGGGAGTCTCTTGGTGCCAGTCCTACCAGGAGGCATGTGGTCCCAGTTCACGTGGTCACCTGTGGTCCCCAGGAGTTGCCGAGGAGGGCCCAAGGTGGGAAAGGCCTCCTCTGCCTCCCTGGGGACGGGGCACCCGCCTCTGCCATGCTCACAGCTGCCCCCCTCACTGAGCCCAGAGCACCCTGGGCCTTCCCAAGAGGCAGCCTCTCACGTCCGCATTCCTGAACCCAACATCCACCTGTTAGCACAGGCCGGGCAGGGACAGGGGCCCTACAGAACCGGCTTTTCCAGCTGCCCCACGGCACAGGCCGTGCCCAGGGGTGCTGGGTGCCATGCCAGGAGCGGGCGGGGCCAGCAAGAAGAAGAGAAGGTGGTTTTCCTGGGCTGGGCTTGGCGCTGCCCAGGACCAGGAAACATGGTTCTCTCATCTGAGGTCTGTGTAAGAACCGGAACTTTGGAACTCATGCCAGCTACCCAGAGGCCCTGGGCCAGGTGGTCAGGAAGGGAGGCGGGGAAGGAGGGGCAGTAGACCCTGGGCACCGGCACCCTCAGGCAGGGGCTGGGCAGGGGGGGCTCCAGTGTGACTCTCTCCCCAGGGACCCCACCCCATCCCCTCGACCCCTCCCCAGCTGCTACGCCACCCCCTCTGTCCTCACCCAGGGGCTTCCCTGCCTGCTGATTCTGGTAAGCGTGAGAGGCCGGCACCCAGAGCCCTCAGCTGGGAGCTGCCACATCCCCGCAGCCAGAGGTCCCGCCTCTCCTCCTCCCCTCCCCCTCCTCCCCCACCTTCCCTCCCTGTTCCTCCCCCGAACTTCCTCTGTTTCTCCCTGTGAGTCAGCAGGGAGCTGAGACACATCTCACCAGTCAGTCCAGGGTGTCCCCAGGACTTTTTGTTTTAGGAAGACTCTGCACCTGAGGCTTTCTCAGCATTTGAACAAGGATGGGGGTGGGGGTGGGGGTAGGCGGACCTCACCCCCGACCCCTCCCCCAACCAGGCCACAGAGAAGTCTGAGAGCTGACCCTGGGGGATCCACCTCCTCTTGCCCTCATGCCCACCTTCACCTGGCTCCCAGGCTGGCCAGGGCCTTGACACCCCACACCTGAAAATACCTGCCTCACTGCCTTGAGCCCATTCAGCTGGGGGCGGGGGCAGGGGGCAGGGTGGGGCAGGGGTGGGAGCATGGAGGCAGGAGGGGCTGGGGGTCACTGGGCAGTGCTGCTCTGGCTGAGGCCTCATGCCCTTGCACCAGCTGTGTGAGTCCCAGGGCCCCAGCTCATGTGGGGCGGAGGAGGCGGTGAGGCTGGCCCCGTGCTGTGGGCTCCTCGGCCATCTGTCCCCTCAAGGCCCGGCCCTGCCAGGACCAGGCACAGCAGTTCGCTAACTCGTGCCACCACCTTGGGCCTCTCTAGGAATCTGCTGGAACCTCCTCCCATACTGGGCCCTTGTCGTATGGGGTCTCTGGTCCCACTCCCCGCACAACAATGCAGGATATGTCTAGGCCAAAAAGGAACACCCACGGAGCTATGGATGGGGGATTCATACCAGTACTGTCTCACTGGCGGCTGGGCTGGAGCTACAGGAAGTAGGATCAACATGATCCATAATCCGCGGTCCGCTTCTCTGCCAACCAACCAACCCCACTTGCTAGTTGCAATCCGCCCTTGCTGGCTCAGCCACGGCAGTTATATCAGTGGCCAATGGCTAACTGATAACAGCTGATGGCCAACTAGTCACAGCTGATGGCCGTCTACTACCCGAGCCAGCACCTTTCCACGTGAGGCCGAGAACCTGGAAACTGCTCTCAGGGTCTCTGTCCCCACACTCTATCCCTCCAGGGTCTCGCCTCACAATCTACACGACAAGCGTCTTCTGTGAGGGGCCCTGTGCGAGGAACCTGGAGGTGGATGCAACATGCTGGGCACAGCCAGGGTTCTCAGGGTGCCACCAGACTTCCTGGGCACAGCCAGGGTTCTCAGGGTACCACCAGTCTTTCTGGGCACAGCCAGGCTTCCTGGGCACAGCCAGGGTTCTCAGGGTGCCACCAGACTTCCTGGGCACAGCCAGGGTTCTCAGGGTGCCACCAGTCTTTCTGGGCACAGCCAGGCTTCCTGAGCACAGCCAGGATTCTCAGGGTGCCACCAGTCTTTCGGGGCACAGCCAGGGCTCCTCAGGGCACCATGCTGGAACAATAATGGCTCACAGCCAAGGTGCCCACATATTTTCGATGGCGGCTGGCCGAGACACAGGAAGCAAACATCCACCGGTTCCACTACCTGGTGGTACGTTCCCAAGCAAACAGTCAAGCGGTCCATCAAATCAGGGATGGAAGGCAATTCCCCATAGTCCACAGTCATTCACCAGGCCTGTGCGTTGGCCTCACGTGTGCCCTCCCCACAGGGAGAGGGCTCCAAGTCCTCCCCAACCTGGGGGTGAGGGGCGACCTTGACCTCACTGGCATCTTCCACGGAGGACTCAGCAAGCGTTTCCTGCTGGGACCACAAGTCCCGCATCCGGGCTGCCTCAGCAAGCACTCCCAGCCCGTACAGCTGGCCCCAACGACCTTTGTTTTCTCCGGCCTATGCTGGGAACCGTCCACGTCTTCCCACCCCTCCACGGGAGTCCAGTTCTCCTGAGAACAGTGGCTACCGGGTACCACACAGTGTGGGGGCCACCTGTCCTCCTACCCCGAGTCAGACACTATTTCTACCTGGCTGGAATCCTGCTTGCCACGCCAGGTGTCCGATTGGGTGGAGGCCTCGGTATAAAATGTCCAGAACTCTAGGAGCCCACGGCAGCCGACCACCAAAAGGAAGATGACGCTTGCTTTGGCCAGTAGGGTGGCGTGCCATCTGGAGGCTCCAGAGGACCACCCATGCACCGAGGGAGATACGTTTCTCCCAGGCAGATTGTTTCCTGCTCCTGGCACCGCTCCTCCTGGGCTTCCTGAGACTGAATGTTCATACGCACAAACTGCTCCACTGCCCTCCGGAGAGTTTTGGCTGGCACCGTACCCTGCTCACTGCGCCATGTGTCGTGTGGGGTCTCTGGTCCTGCTCCCCACATAAGAACAGGATACGGTGAGGCCAAAAAGGAACACCCACGGAGCCATAGATAAGGGAGTCACACAGCTATAGTCTCGCTGGCGGCTGGGTTGGAGACACAGGAAGCAGGAGCCACATGATCTGCAATCCGCCGTCTGTTTCTCCGCCAACAAACCAACCAACCCACTTGCTAACTGCAATCCGCACCTGCCTGGTAACTCAGCCACACCAGTTATATTAGTAGCTAATGGCTAACTGGTTACAACTGATGGCCAACTAGCTACAGCTGATGGCCATCTACTACCCGAGCCGGCACCTTTCCACGTGAGGCCGAGAGCCTGGAAACTGCTCTCTGGGGCTCTGTCCCCACAGACCTTCTGCAGGTCAAGGGTGCCCAGGGCCCGTCCTGGAGGCCCCCACCCCTGCCACTGCAGCCTAGTCAGCGCCCGCCAAGGGGCGAGAGGGGGGGTCCAGCAGCACAGCCTGCAGCCCCCCAGGCCTGCAGACGCCAGGATACCCTCCTGGCCTCACTGTTGTGGCCACCAGGCCCTGCCACCTCACCTTGGCTGCTGGGGTGGAGACTCTGCAATGTGTAGTTGGCTCCTGTTGTCAGCCTCAGGGTGCCATCCTGCTTGAGGTCTTCATCCGACCAGCTCAAATGGAAAAACATGCTCATCTAGAATCTTCACTGTTAATTCTGCATGTTCTAAGTCCCTTATTTGCCTCTAGAGCAGACATATTCCAATCATATCCCTATACACGGGACCCACTGCCTTGAGGGAGACTAGGTCCTCACGGGCCTGCTCCTGGGTCATGGGACCGAGTGCTGGTGGGAGGGAGCACAGAGGAAACCCACCTGGCAGGGCGGGGCAGCCGGTGGGAAGAGGGGCCGTCTGGTGGACCGCACCACCAGGCACCTCTTCTAGCCTGACCTCTCCCTCCTTGTCCCTCTCCACCCGCCAGCCCCTCCTTCCAGGCGGGTGGGGACAGGGTGATGGCCACATCTACACCATGGACCCCTCAGAGCACCTGGCCTCGGGTGGCTGCTCTCTGCACTTGGGGGCTCCGCTGGCTAGGGCTGGGCCTGGCGAGGCCTGAGATGCCCCTGACCAGGCCTCCCTGCTTTGTGCCCATCCATATGCCCATGCAAGGGGACTCTTGCTGGCCTGCTGCTCCTGGGGCCTGGGCGTGGAGGGAGCAGTGCAAACCCCGGTTGCAGAGTGACCATGAAGTCCCTCTGTTCTAGACTTGCTTTAGGGACTGCCAGAGTTTCTGCTCAGCCCGCCCCTCACCACCACGTGTACCCAGGCCCACCCCAAGATGGAGCACAGCGGCAACTCTGCTCCTGGGCTGCAGGCACGCTGTCTGCACCCACCCCATTCAGCCCTGCCCCTCCCAGCAGGGTCTCCCCCAAAGAGCCCCCCAAGGTTCTTCCACAGTCCACACTGCAGACCAGCCTGGGACAGCCCCCAGCCCCCGAGGCCCTCAGGCTTCCAGGTCCCCCACCCAATAGGCCCTCACCCCCCCACCCCCAGGACCCCAGCCCCAGGCCCCTCAGCTCCCTTCAGCCCCCGGGCCCCCAGGCCCTCTGGATCTCCATGTCCCCCAGCTCCAGGCTGGCACTCCTCTAGGACCTGTACCAGGTCCCTTGGGTGCCAATGCCTCACCACGAGTCACCTCCATGGCCCTGCTGGGCTCTACACCAGCCAACAGCCCAAACTTCCTGATGCGAGACCCCATGTCAGGGGAGGACCAAGAGGAGCCCCCATCCACTCCCTGCACCAGGGAGAATCATGCCAACTCTGTCCAGAAAGCTCCTCCCTCTAGCGCCAGCCTCGCCACGCTCACTCCCAGTCTTGCCCCAGCATGAGGAGACGCCTCCTCCAGGAAGTCTCCGTGACCCCCAAGTGGGCAGTTACTCCTTCATGCAGCACTTGCCCTCACAGCGTCACTCCCACAAAGAAACAGTGTCCAGGGTGCAGTGTTACACTCCATTGAGAACTGAGACCCAGAGAGCCATGAAGACAGACTGCTCTGGGCTCACTTCATCCCCTGGAGCCAGAGCTGCACAGGGGATGACAGAAGGGAGGGAGAGGAGGGAGGAGAGAGGCGCAGGCTTGAGGGGCTGTGCTTGGAGCCTCCCAGGTTCCCAGGCAACTTGAGATGTGTCCTGTCTTGGGCTGCACAGCCCCCAGGAGAGACAACGGGCTCCCCATAGGAGATGCCAGCCCTTGGCTAGGGCCCAGAGGTGGGCAGGCAAGAGGTTGCTGAGCCGCTGTGGACATCCCAGGACTGGAAAGGGCCACACGGGGCAGTTGCTCCCCAGCTGGTAGGTACTAAGGATGATTCTGTCCTTGGTGCCTTGAGGGAGCCAGGAGTCCCGAGGCCCCACCTGGGCCTGTGGCCTCACCAGAAAGAATCTCCCTGAGGAGCCCTGTGTACCCACAGCCCACAGAGCAGGGCAGCTCCAGGTCTGAGCCTGTGGCCCCTGCGGCACAAGTCACTCTTGTCTCCTCCTCACTGGGTCCTGGGTTTCCTGGCACAGGGAGGGTGACCTTGTGCTGCCCAGCAATTTACAAGCAGATAGAGGGGAGGCAGGGGAGGGACCGAGGGGTCTCCAGTGTGTTCTGAGGGGCACCTGTGACCTGCACCCCCACCCCTCCATGGCTTAGCCGGTCACCCCGCAGGGACCCAACACACTCCCTGTCTGTCTGCAGGACAAGAGCCCTGCAAGCCCCTCCTCAGAGCCCAGGGGCATGTGTGGTCCCCCATGGGGACACCAATGGTCTTCTGACTCCTTCCTTGTGGTGGGAGGCTGACCAGAAGCCGAGGAGCAGTGGGCTTTGAGGACCCCCCCCCAGGAACTGGGGGCACTGCCCACTTCCTGCTGAGAGCCAGCTGTGGCCTCACCCACCGGCCCAGGCCCCCAGTGAGTGCCACAGGCTGGCTCACTGTTGTTTGCCATCGAGAGTTTGCCAGAAGGCCCAGAGCCTCTGCCAGGGGTGGCCATCAGTGGTGAGCCAGCCTTGCCAACTGACACTGCAAGATGGTCCTGGAAGGCCAGACTGGCCATCCTGAACCCCTAGGCAAAAAGAGACACCCACACGGCACACTGCCACATGCAGACCTCCTCAGAGACACGCGTGACCTGCACACCCCATACCCCCACACACCTCCCCTCCTGGGTGTCCCCTGCCTGTGCCAGCCACAGCCCCACCCTACCCCCCACACGGACAGGCTGCTGGCAGCTGGCTGTGGTTTCCTAGGAAACGCTGCCACCATCATGGCATTCCAGAGTCTCAGGGGCCTCCCGCATGTGCTGGATAAGCCCCAGAGCTTTCCTGGGGCTGCAGGTGGGCATGGGCAGACGATATGCCCGGTGGGCCGAAGGGGCTCTGGGGGGCTGGGCACAGGCCCTGAGAGACACAGCAGGGGCTGGCACACACCACCTCCACCAGAGTCCCCAGGAGCTCAAGGCTTTGCTGCCCAGACCCTGAAATGGGGGACACCAGGACCCCCCACCCCTGTCCTTCCCCAGCCATGCCAGCTGGCAGCCCACGTCAGCAGTGCCCACTGATGGCACCCTTTTGTGTGATACCTGCTGTGCTGGAGACAAAAGCTGAGAAGAGGAGAGGAGCCGGGAAGAAGCAAGACTGGAGTCCTGTTTGCTCGGGAGCAAGGGGGCAGGGACCATCAGTCAGGCGTCCAGCCTCACAGGGCTGACTTCCCTGGGAGAGGGGCACCTCCAGTCACTGCGGGTAGTCAAGACAGGAGCCTCACCACCCAGTCAGGCTCAGTCCTGTCCCCTCTCCATCACTTGGAGCAGAGTGCGTCTGAGGGAGTGCCTGGTCTGGTCGTAGCGCGGCCCTTGAGCTCTGCTTTGGAGGCTCTTTGTGGGACCTGGGGACAGCCATGGACATCAGGAGGGGCAGATGGACGCTCCAAATGTCTGAGTGTACCAGGCGGGGGCAGTGGCAGGAGATCCTGGCCTTCCCACGGGGGGGGCTCTGCAGTGCTGGCCCCCCGGCCAAAGGCCAGAAGCCACGCGGAGGGGTGGCGTCCACCCCAGAAGAGGCAGGGACGCTCAGTGGCCGAGCCCCTGGGGTGCAGGTGGACATTCCAATCCCAGCCTGTGACGCCGGCTCTCCCTCAGGCCCTGGGCAGGCTGCCCGCCAGCCCACTCCTGCGCGTAGCACTCAGGTACAGTGGGGACTAGGAGAGGGCCTGGGCCTCCAGGGCAGGGAGGGGCCGTGAGCCAAGGGATGGGATGCGGGAAGGGCACCTATGGCTCAAGGAAGTAAGTCAGAACGGGGGCGGGGGGCAGAAAACGAGTGTGGGCACAGGTGGGGGAGAGAGCCGCTGAGGGGGAGAGGTCCCTGGCCTAGGGGGCTGAGGCTGGGGGCTGGCCTGGGGGGCCTGGCCTGGGGGCTGAGGCTGGGGGCCTGGCCTGGGGGGGCTGAGCCTGGGGGCCTGGCCTGGGGGGCTGAGCCTGGGGGCCTGGCCGGGGGGGCTGAGCCTGGGGGCCTGGCCTGGGGGGCTGAGCCTGGGGGCCTGGCCTGGGGGGCTGAGCCTGGGGACCTGGCCTGGGGGGCTGCGCCTAGGGGCCTGGCCGGGGGGGCTGAGGCTGGGGGCCTGGCCTGGGGGGCTGAGCCTGGGGGCCTGGCCTGGGGGGCTGAGCCTGGGGGCCTGGCCTGGGGGGGCTGAGCCTGGGGGCCTGGCATGGGGGGCTGAGCCTGGGGACCTGGCCTGGGGGGGCTGAGCCTGGGGACCTGGCCTGGGGGGCTGAGCCTGGGGACCTGGCCTGGGGGGCTGAGCCTAGGGGCCTGGCCGGGGGGGCTGAGGCTGGGGGCCTGGCCTGGGGGGCTGAGCCTGGGGGCCTGGCCTGGGGGGCTGAGCCTGGGGGCCTGGCCTGGGGGGGCTGAGCCTGGGGGCCTGGCATGGGGGGGCTGAGCCTGGGGGCCTGGCCTGGGGGCTGAGCCTGGGGGCCTGGCCCGGGGGGCTGAGCCTGGGGGCCTGGCCTGGGGGGCTGAGCCTAGGGGCCTGGCCGGGGGGGCTGAGCCTGGGGGCCTGGCCTGGGGGGCCTGGCCTGGGGGCTGAGCCTGGGGACCTGGCCTGGGGGCTGAGCCTAGGGGCCTGGCCTGGGGGGCTGAGGCTGGGGGCCTGGCCTGGGGGCTGAGCCTGGGGGCTGAGGCTGGGGGCTGAGGCTGGGGGCCTGGCCTGGGGGCCTGAGTCTGGGGACCTGGCCTGGGGGGCTGAGCCTGGGGGCATGGCCTGGGGGGCTGAGCCTGGGGGCCTGGCCTGGGGGGCTGAGCCTGGGGGCCTGGCCGGGGGGGCTGAGCCTGGGGGCCTGGCCGGGGGGGCTGAGCCTAGGGGCCTGGCCGGGGGGGCTGAGGCTGGGGGCCTGGCCTGGGGGGCTGAGCCTGGGGGCCTGGCCTGGGGGGCTGAGCCTGGGGGCCTGGCCTGGGGGGGCTGAGCCTGGGGGCCTGGCATGGGGGGCTGAGCCTGGGGACCTGGCCTGGGGGGGCTGAGCCTGGGGACCTGGCCTGGGGGGCTGAGCCTGGGGACCTGGCCTGGGGGGCTGAGCCTAGGGGCCTGGCCGGGGGGGCTGAGGCTGGGGGCCTGGCCTGGGGGGCTGAGCCTGGGGGCCTGGCCTGGGGGGCTGAGCCTGGGGGCCTGGCCTGGGGGGGCTGAGCCTGGGGGCCTGGCATGGGGGGGCTGAGCCTGGGGGCCTGGCCTGGGGGCTGAGCCTGGGGACCTGGCCTGGGGGGCTGAGCCTGGGGACCTGGCCTGGGGGGCTGAGCCTAGGGGCCTGGCCGGGGGGGCTGAGGCTGGGGGCCTGGCCTGGGGGGCCTGGCCTGGGGGCTGAGCCTGGGGGCCTGGCCTGGGGGCCGAGGCCGGGGGCCTGGCCTGGGGGGCTGAGGCTGGGGGCCTGGCCTGGGGGCTGAGCCTGGGGGCTGAGGCTGGGGGCTGAGGCTGGGGGCCTGGCCTGGGGGCCTGAGCCTGGGGACCTGGCCTGGGGGGCTGAGCCTGGGGGCATGGCCTGGGGGGCTGAGCCTGGGGGCCTGGCCTGGGGGGCTGAGCCTGGGGACCTGGCCTGGGGGGCTGAGCCTGGGGGCCTGGCCTAGGGGGCTGAGGCTGGGGGTCTGGCCTGGGGGGCTGAGCCTGGGGGCCTGGCCTGGGGGCTGAGCCTGGGGGCCTGGCCTGGGGGGCTGAGCCTAGGGGCCTGGCCGGGGGGCCTGAGCCTGGGGGCCTGGCCTAGGGGGCTGAGCCTGAGGGCCTGGCCTGGGGGGCTGAGCCTGGGGGCCTGGCCTGGGGGGCTGAGCCTGGGGGCCTGGCCTGGGGGGCTGAGCCTGGGGGAGCTGAACAGGGGCGTCTGAGCGAGGCCCAGTGCAGCAGCCTAGCACCTCTCACTCCACACAGGGGCCTCAAGGAGTCAGAATAGTGCAGAGCTGGTGATGACGATGGTCACCAGGGAGATGGCAGGGCCCCAGCACTGGCTGGGTACCCGGGCCCTGCAGGCTGGGTGCCCTGGGGCCCTTCCCAGCTCTTGGGCAGCAACACCCCCAGTCAACAGAAGACACTGAAATGTACCCGCTGTGCCAGCCGTGAGGATGGGCGTTAATTACGCTCCCTCTGGCAAAGCCTAATCAACTTCTCCTAATGAACCTGTTTTCTGTCAACGTGAGATCATTGAATTTGCTCTGAGACAGCTGAGCAAACAGCAATCTGAAACCCACTGGCTACTTGTGCTGGTAGAGATTTCAAAACCAACATACTGGGTTTTGGAAACCCACTTTCTGTTCCCACTGCCATATGTTCTGATTCACCAGCTTTGAGTATGTTTTCTAGAGCAGGGGTCCTTAACTCAGGGGTCTGTGAGGCTGGACAGGAAACAATGACCCCATTCTCTTAGCTGATCTCTAAGTGGAATATGGCGTTTCCTCCCGAGTGCAGTCCCTGGGCCTCTGTCGCCGACAGAAAGCATGTGTGTACCTGCTCAGACTGCAGCATCCACTCTTGGCCCATCTCTAAACCACGGGTGGCTGGGCCCGGAGGGGCACGCGTCACCACTTCACATGTCTGCTTATGCTATTTTCATCATTACTTTAAGATAACGGCCAGATCCCACGTGTCTTTGCACTTAGAATATGAGTGAACACGATCCCAGTGCACAGGCAGTCAGGGCAGTGACACTTCGTGTGACGCTGGCGTGGTGGAGACATGTCATCACGCCTTTGTCAAAACCCATAGAACACAGGACAGCACAAGCTCTAAAGCAGACTCTGGCCGCTAATTAGTAATAACGTGTCACGGACGGTAATATAGTTCCACGCCAGAGCAGGATGTGAGTCACCCGCGACTCTATCGCCTGCTCAGTTTTTCTGTGAACTCAAAACTGTTCCCAAGTGAAGTCTATTCATTTTTTAGAAGTTTATTGATTATGAAAAAATATCCCCAGACTGCCAAAGGGGCCCCTTCGGAGCAGTGCCGGCCTGGCTCCGGCCTCCGCCTGGTGGACAGTGCCACGGCAGACCTGAGCTCCACGGCCAGTGACAGCCACAGGACAGTGAACACCTCCGGGCTGGCCTGCAAGGAAGCAGCCACTACGGTGACAGTACAGCTCAGTGAAACCACTCACACGCGCGTGCACATACAAGCACGCGTCGGCAGACAGCCCACCCTGGACATGCCCTGCAGGTCCCACGCCCAGCTCTGCTGACCTGAGATTCTCTTCGTGTTCTGCATTCTGAATGCACATGTGATGTAACTTCAGTCACTACATTCAGAGTATGAAGCCAAGAAGCTCGTTTCTGAAAGGAGACGAAGTATTTGCGTTTCTACATCAATATTTAAAGGCTGCCAAATATTCCAGCTCTGGCCCTGGCAGGTGAAACAAGCGCCATTCCCTTTAAATGTCCCCCAACCACAAATCCCTGGAGAAAGATGCATTTTCTTGGGGAAGACTGACTGTGTTGTCTGCATAGACACAGCTCTGGTCGGTTTTGTTTCCTTTTAAAATTTCAGAGCTAAAGTCAGTTTAACAATTAAGCTAAATGATTATTCTGCTTTAGAGCTTGTATGAGAGGCTCAAACTTAACACAGTAAATATTTCACGGCAAAATGCACGACATGAACCAGAAAGCACTGGCTGGACACCCCGGGGCCTGCAGCGTCCTCAGGACTCAGCCCGGAAGTGGTGGCTGCTTGGAGGCGACACTGCAACTGGCGGGCACCCCTGTTTAGATAACAACACTTACAGTCCATTTTGCTACTGTGAGAACTCAGCGCTGTGTTGCCCTTTCTGCAGGAACCAAGCCACCCTGTCAGGACTGAGCTGCACCCATGTCCCACCAAACGCCACACGCTAGGTGTGTCACACCCACCCAGTGGTGCCTATGGGGACAAGGCTGGGCTCTGAAATGCGGAGGGCTCAGCCAGGGAGGTGGGTGAGACGAAAATCCAGTCACACGAAGTCGACTCCTGTGGGAGTGTCCCCTCTGGGGCTTGGGGCTTCCGGGGCCCTATCTCCAAAGGCCAGACCGGAGGGGCTAGGAACAGGCTTCAGGAGGGGACTTACTGCCTTGTGATTCTCCCCCGCCAACCTCCATGGAACAGCTGCATTGGGCCAGCAGGCCACTACGGATCACACGGGCAGCTTAGGGACCGTCCCCAAGGGCCAGAGTGGCCACAGCGAAATGGATGATCAGAAAGGCAGTTCTGAACAGTGTGCCAGCAGCGGGACCCCCTGTGCACCTGCCATCTGGAGTCCCATCCCTGCTGACTGCCTCCTCAGCAGCTGCTCCAGTGGAGTGTGGGTGAGGCAAGCCAGAGTCTGCAGGTGGGGGCCAGGTGCAGCAGTGTCTCACTCAATACCCTCTCTTCAGACTAGAGCTGGGAGCTGGGGCCACATCAAGTCACCTGGTGCTGCAAATCTCACTTGTAGCACCTTCCTGAGGAGGACGTAAGTTGCCACGACCTGTAGGACCCAGGTGTATACCCAAGAGAAATGAATACACACGTCCTCACAGCACTATTTATAACAGCCAAAAGGGGGACACCACTCAGTGTCCACCAACTGTGAAGAACAGGTAAACAAAATGTGGCCTGTGTGTACCACAGGTGTGACTCAGCCATAAAGGGAGGGGCACTGACACCTGCTACGACGTGGAAGGACCTTGAAAACAATGCTGAGTGACAGGCCCAGGCACACAGTGCACATACTGTGCAATCCCATTTGTATGAAAAGTCCAGAGCAGGAACTTCCAGGAGACAGGAAGTGGATGAGAGGTTGCCGGGGGCTGAGGCCCACGTGAGGGGCGGTGCTAGAGGGTGGGGGTGATGGCAGCATTCTAGAACTGACTGTGGGACGGCTGCACCACCTGTGAACTGCAATCTGCAAACCTGTGAACTGATGGGATGTGAGCTAATATCTCAATATGCTGGCTTTTAAAACAACCTGCTTCCTGTCTCCTCGTGGGGAGATGAGATGGTTTGAAGGGTTTCCACAAACCTGTGCTTGTCTCTGTCCTGAATCTACCCTAAAAACACATGGCAAACACCTCAAATAAATGGGGTGCCTACAAGGGAGGAAGGGTGGGGTGGGAGGTGGGCCCTGGTGACTGCGTCACTGAGGGAACGCAGGGCCCAGCAAGGCTGCTCAAGGGGGTGCCTCTGACAGCCTCCACCCCTGGAGAGAGGCGTGGGCAGCTCACCAGGAGCTGGTGAGAGGGAAAAGGAAGTCAGTTTGCTCAGAGCAGCGGGCAGCCCACCCCATCCCCAGCCCTTGCCCTCCAGCTCCAGAAGCTTCCTCAGGTTTTTGGGTGTGCTGGAGAAGCAAAGCCGCTTACCCCTGCCAACAGACTGACAGACGATGGCCACTCACAGACCAGGGGAGCCCCTCCCCATCTCAGCTCCTCCGCGTCCATTCCTGACCTTGGCCTGGAGGGCGCTGGGGGCAGAAGTAGGCCCTTGTCACTGCCTGGAGCCCCTGCGGGGACAGGGCCCAGCAGAGGCTGCCTCCAGCCCCAGCCCCAGGCTGGCTGACAGCCCTCCCATGGTGTCTAGGAAGGTGGAGATGCTGGATGGACGTCCCCCCCGGCCCCCCCCCCCCGCCCTCCCCTCCGGCCCCAAGCAGGAAGGGGGCGGGTGCACCCCAGGACAAGGGAGACCCAGGAAGGAGAGCAGGCAGAGCTTCCTGCATGGCACGAGGCCAGGGGTGCAAAGCCAACATCTGCCAGTGCCTGGCCAGCCACCAGGGAGAGAGGTGCGGGACTCTCTCCACCAGGCGGTGAGGGACTGCCGGAGGCTAGTATTGTCTTCTCTGCTCTTCTTTATTTTACTCATTTTCTACCACCAATAGGGGTTACTTTTTAGAGAAAAAGAAACCTTGCAGAAAAGGGACGGTACCAAGCAGGCTCCTGGCATGGCAGGGGTGCCATGCCACCTCTGGCAGAACCTGGAGTGCCCAGGGCTTGGGGGAGCCTTAAACAGGGCAGATGGGGGGTCAGGTCTCAGCTGTGAGGTCCCCGGCCCTGTCTCCCGAGCTGTGACATGCAGGCTCGGACTTGCAGGTCCCAGTGAGGACTCCATAAATGTGTGTTCTCCCCCCACCACCACCCAGGGAGCCCAGCGGGAGGTATGCGGGTGGATTCCTCACTGTGTGCTTTGTGGGGGGTCAGAGACGGGGCGGCCCTGCGCTCGGCCTGAAGTGCAGCAGCTGGCTGTCCTGGGCTGAGAGCCCGCAGCGCCCCCCTGGGCTGCACTGCTGCCCCAGCCACAAAGCCCAGGCCCCGTCCAGCCTCACGCTGCCCATTCAGTCAGGTCACAGACGGAGTCCACACATCCCTGCAGAGCCGGTATTGGGCAGATGCTGGCAAGCAGTTGACTGGGGTCCGAGAGTCCTGGGACCAGGGACGTGGGTCTGCCAGGCTCAGAAAAGGCTGCCCCAGGGGTGCTCAGGTCAGCCCCACTCGGCCTGGAGGTGGCGGGTCTCCACTGCTCCCCCCACCACCGCTGCAAGCCTAGGTCACAAGCCCCGGTCTCTCCAACTTGACAGTGAGGGGACAGAGGGAGCAGGGAGGGCAGGAGAGCAGAGCCCCTGGGTGAGGCTGGGAGGGCAGTATGGTGGGGGGCCAGGTCTCTGCCTCATACCCAAGAGGGCATCCACCTGCCTCCAGGGACCCCCGCGCTTCTGGCCCCCAAGAACAGACGGTGGAAGGTCAGTGAGGGGCCTCGTGCTCCATGTGCTAAGGGCCTGGGGGTGCTGGGGAGCTCGTGCACCCACTTCCAGAGCAGCATCACCACCGCCAGGCTTTGTCCAATAAAGCCCTGCTTGGGGGGGGGGAAGACCTCCAGGGCCCCTGAGGGCCCTGGGGTCTGAGGGATGGAGAGGGGTTTGGCCTCCCTGTGGGCGGCTCTCAAAAGGGTGATCCTGGACTGCGTGGGGCCACACTCACCCCACCCCAAGGCTCCTTGAAGGCCAAGAGCTCCACGAGGGACGGGGTGGATACCTGGGGAAGGACAGGACCAGAGCAGGAAGGGCCCACACTGCGTCCTCCGGCCGGCTGACATCCCAAGCCTCACACACCCCCGTCCCCACTTTGTATCCAGGACAGCATCTGACTGAGCCCAACAGCCCCCTGCCCAGGCCACGCTTGTGGGGGTCCCTCTGTCAAAAGGACCCCCTCCCTGGCCCCTTTCCAGGCTGGCACGGCTTCCTCCTCCCAACCAGCATTTGGCAAGGGGGTCCCACCCTGAGTGCCCGCTCCCTGGGTGAAGCTCACCCACTTCGTGCACGAGTGTGCCTGGCCCTCTCTGGGGGGATGGCTGGGGGAAGGAGTAGAGTAGTGGATGTCACCATGGCACCCAGACGCTGCCGGGGGCAGGGGTCGGTCACCAGCCCAGGTGTGGGGTCCCGCCTCCCAGTTCCTGTCACATAGCCAGGCATGAAATCAAACTGACATGGAAGCATGATTAATGTGCTGCTTAAAGAAACAGTCACAAAGCCTTTGGGGAAAAAAAAAAAGCTGCCTTCCCTTTTAATTACAACTGCTGTCTGTCCCAGAAGGCCTAGGGGCCAGCGTTCCAGTCCCAGCTGGGGCTGGGGGTGGGGCTGGGGCTGGAGAGCTGGGGCCAGCTGCAGCGGGAAGAGGCAGGTTCCAGCAGGAGCAGCCAAGACTCAGCTGCGTCTGGCCCCTGGCCCTCCTGAGGGCTTCAGCGAGGGCCTCCCTGAGAGGTGTGGCCCTGTCTTGGGTGTCTGAGCTAGTGGGTGGCTGTGGACGCTGCTGAGGCCCCAAGCTCAGGGCAGGAGAACCCCAGCAGGACTAGGCAGCAGCGGACACCAGGGATAGGATGGCCGACGGCCTGGGAAGCCCACAGGCCTGGGGTCATAGTGGGGCAGGGCTCCAGTGGCCTGATCCCAGCTGGCCCTTAGGACGGACCAGGGCGCCTTCAGGACAGGGCCTGCTTGTGTCTTCTGCAGGGGCCTCACCCATCCTGGAGCTTGGTCTGAGTGTGCTGGACCCAAATCCTGCGGGGGCTGCTCCCACCACTCGGACCCTAAGGGGCTGCACTGGGAGCCCCAGCTGGGTGGTCGGGGTGAAAATGCCTGGGTCAGGGCCATCCATCTTTGGTAACCTGCGTCTCGATCATTACATTTGAGACATGTTTCTCCAGGGAGCAATGCCTAGATTCTGCCTCAGCAGTTCCCCAAATCTAGGTGACACCCCAGAGCAACCCCTTTTCCCCTCACGGTGGGCATGACAGCCCCTGGCACCCGAGGGGTCGCCCAGCCAGGCTCTGAGACGGGGAGAGCATCTGGGCAGTGTGAGTACAGCCGTCTGGGCGGCCCCTCCCACCTGTCCAAGAAGGCCAGGCCGCCTGCTGAGTGGGGACCCTGGCTCTGCCAGACCCACACGGCAGGGGCAGGAAGGGCTCCCCTGGGAGGCGGAGCAAGTCCCTGCTTCCTCTGAAGCCCCAATCTCCTGGACTCTCTCGAGGTACACCCCCCAGACCCCATGAACCCTGGGGGAGCTCTCAGAGTGGAGGGGCTGGGTCGGGAACAACTCCTGTGGTCTTATTCTGCTGAGACTGTTTCAGAAAGGGCCCTGCTGCTGACCATGTTTGAAGACTACTGTCCTCCCCACCCCGCCCCCAAAGGCCTGCCAGAGCATGGCAGCCGCGAGGGAGGAGCACTCCACCCCTTCTGTCCTGGACAGGCCCTGAAGGCACCCCCACCCCCACACTCCCAGGCGAGGAGCAGTCCCTGCTGGGGCGGTGACACCCTTACAACACAGAACCTTCTAGTAAAACCAGGAACAGGGGAAGCCACCACTGTCCAGTTGTGGGTGTCCCTGGGCTCCAGATGGGCGAACCGGGAAACAGCAGTGCAGGTTTCACTGGAAGAGGGACAGCAAAACTGCCCCCTTGAAGATGTTGCCCCACCGGGGGAAGTTGGTGTCACATGGGACCTGAGAGAGGCAGGATCCACTGCCCCAGGATGAGCAGCAGGGCTGGGAGTGCAGGCAGGCATCTCCAGGGGAAGGACGGAAGCTGTACCTGTGCCCGCTCTGCAAATCTGCCACCTCCGCACGTGGTGGGTGGAACACAGCACAGCCGAGCACACGTGTAGCTGGACATGTACCTGTTCTCGTCCGCACTGAACAAAGAGCAGGGCTCATTTTCTTTTCCTTTCTGGTCGTTAAAGTGACAAAAAGGGGAGAGGAACACACTCTTACAAAAAACAGAGCGAAGTTTTCTTCCTTTCTACATTAAGTCTGTTTTCAAAGTGATGGCCCTCATCACACCCAGGTACCTCCTGGCAGCATCTCAGGACAGGGTGGCCTGGTGGGACCCAAGCTCTGAGAAGAACAAGATGGGGCGCAGGCGGGTTCCCAGAGACGCCGTGCTGGGCTTGGGAAGGAAGGACGGCCCCAGTGCAGCCTGCAGGGCAGCCCTGAGCTGACAGCCTTCCGGTGCCCACCCCAGGGGCACAGTCCCAGACACGAGGTGGCAGCAGCAAGGGTGTGCCTGGGCTCCTGCTGCTCCACAGCTAACGTCTGAGTCACTGCACCAAATACACTCAGTCGAGAGGACCCACGTGCTCCTGGGGGTCTGTCCTCATGGCCGACACACCTGTCCTCCAGGGGCCTCCAGCCAGGCTGACCACCGCAGGCCCGGCTTGTTTCTGCATGCAGCCAGACAGAAGGCACGCAGGGTCCCTCAGATAGAATGGGGGGGCACGGAGGACAGAGGACACCCCCAAAGTCGGAAGCTCCAGGAGAACAGCCATGCCCTCATGGTCGGTGACCTTGAGGGAAGCAGAAAGGGGCAGAGGTTACCATGGGGTCGACTGCTGGAGACAGGCCCCGTGTGGTCCAAGCACCAGGCCTGAGCACCCACCAGGGGTCTTCTGAGCATCTCCCTCAAGACCCCCAAGACCCCCAGTTCCTACCGAGCCTTGCCATCTCGGAGGCCCGCCTCCCTCAGTGCCCGCAGCCAGGCCACGCGGGTCATGCTGGGCCTCTCCTAGCAGGGACCCCTGACCCCTGCACCACCCTCTGTGCCCATCCACCTGAACTGCTTCGGGAAAGGTGCGGGACCCTCAGTACCTCGAGGGCCTGGACCTCAGGCTCACCCTAAAGCCTACAGCCCAGGCCAGCATACAGGGTCCTGAGGGAACGCCTGCCATTCTGGGTCCTTCAGCCGCTCATGTCCTGGGCCCAAGGCTCAGAAGAACCCTAGTGTGACTGCAGGGGTGTGTGTGACTAACGCACCCTGAAGAGACACGCCACCCCCAAGCCCAGAAGCCCCCACCCACCAGGCTCATGCTCCAGGCTTAGGGGAGCCCAGGGTGGGGGAGGGACACACCCTCCTCAGACAGAAAATCCTTTCCCAGGCTTCAGCCCTGCTTCTTGACATGTCCCCACCTTCCATCTGACCACCAGGTCTCCAGACACCTATCTTGGAGCAGGGAGACCTGGTCAACCAGACAGATGGGCACCTGAGCCCAGTTTCTCAAGGCCAACTGTCAGCCTTTCAGGGAGGAGGGTGTACCCTAATCCAACAAACTGGGAGAAAGCATTTTCCACTGGAATTCTCCACCCACTCTTTAGTCAAGGGGGTGGAGACAGGCGAGGCAGGCCTGCAACGTCATGCATGTCCCAGGAGGCTCTGGGAGGGAGCCCAGGAAACAGGAGGGAGGAAGGCAGAGACCAGGGGACCAGCAGCCTGAGTCTGCAGGGTGGGGGGGCTCCAGGAACAGGAGGGGCCGCCTGAGTGCCACCAGCCACAGATCCTGTTCTTCCTCCCACAGGAGGAGAGTTTTCCCCCCGCCCACCTGTGACTCATCCACCAACACAGGAGGCAGAAGTGAGGTTGAGCAGGGAGCCGGCCCAGCCCCTAAGCCAGTGACTGCTTCCGATTTTGCCCTCTGGGAAGCTGTGAGCTGCTCTGACAGAATCTTGCCCACCCTGAGACTGCCATGCTGGGTGGAAACCCATCCAGCCACATGGAGGGGCTCGGGGGTGTTTGCGAGAGAGGGTGACGGTGTCTGTGTGCCTGTGGGGGAGGTGGGGAGCAGCCTTAGGCAGGTGAGAAGCCAACATCATGGGCCAGGAGCACACAGGATCCTGGGAAACAGCAAAGCAGGTTGTTTTAAGCCACTGTGTTTTGGGGAAGTTTGGTCACACAGTGATGGCAAACTGAAACAGAGCTAATGTGTCTGACGACACAGATTTCAGCTTCTCTTAGGGAGCTGGGGGTGAGCAAGGGATAAGAATGTAAAAACCAAGCAGCCAAAAAATAAGGCAAATTCAACTCTGCAGAGAATGGAGTGGAACAGAAGTGAAATACATTCAACATTATCCATATGGATAAGCTGAAATTTTTAATATCAACACTGAGTCATGATTTAGCCAAAACTTACATTTGTGCGTAGTGGTGGAGATATAGGGGACTGTAGGACTGTGAAACCTTCAACTTCCATAGAAAAAAAGCGCATAAATCACATGCCAAAGTCGAAAAAATCACGAAACACCCACTAGCAGGTAAGTGCATCACATAGGAACATGGAGATAAATTATTTCATTAGTCACTTTATAGAACACTGACATCAATAAAAATTAAATGAAAACAATTATGTTCAGGGAACAGCTTACTCTAATGTGGCGTGAGAATCAAAGCCTTCTCCCATTGACACCTAATAAAATCCAGGATTCATCTGCACAGAAGCCCAGCTCTCTTCCCACCAGCTCAGCTGCTGGCCCCGGGCTCCCAGCTGGGTGAGGTCAGACGCCCAGGCTGGTCCTGCCGGCATCACACCTGCCCTGCCGGGTGACTGGCTGGAGGCCACAAGAGCCACCAGTGGCCTAGAGGGACACAGGTAGTGCAGGGAGCGTCCTCCCGGAGCAGTCCTCTGTGGAGGACAAAACAGCCTGGCCCCGGAGGGGGCCACATGGAGCCTGGGGGGTGGACGAGGCACTGACCTCCCCAGACCTCCCACCATGGGGACCCCATCATAGCGCCCACTGGCCATGGCACAGGGCAGACATGGGTGACGGCCCCTCCCTGCATTGTCACTGAGGCCCTGAGCCCCCTGTCGACTCCAGGGACCCAGATGACCCTGGGCGGACAGTTGAGGAGCTGAGGACATTTCCTGCCACCAGCGGCTGCTCTCAGCTCAGCTTGTCTACATTCAGGGTCTGAGAGCAGTGACCTCACCAGCCAGGCAGCCTGGCCGGGAGATGGGGCAGGGGAACCGCCTGTCACCCTCCACTTTCCAGAGTGGCCAGGACTCCAACAACCAGGAAAGGCAGGCCTTCAGCGACTGCAGTGATTGGACCTCACACTCACCCGGCCACAGGCAGTGGTGGGGCTTGACCTGCGTCTTGTGGCATCACCCAGGTTTCCAGGGAAACCTCTTGGCCATGTACAGAAGCCTGACTGGGGTGGCAGGACAGACTCCTCTCCTGGCCCCGTCCCTCCCCACAGCCCCGAGCTCACTCACGACGTCCCCTACCCAAAGCAGGCATGGCCCCCAGGCCTGTCCAGCATCAGATGGAGAGGGCTGGGAATTCCAGCTCCATCTCCACAAGAACCCAAGGAGCATGTGGGGTCGGAGCAGGACCCCACGCAAACAGGAAAGGCCTTGCTCAGCCTGAGCACAGCAGCGGCACTAAGACCGGTGGAGAGACCCGTCCACCCGGGGGAGCTGGCCTCCCGTCCCAGGCAGCACACCTGGGCAGGTGAGGGTGGTGGCCACCGAGCTGCTCAGACGGGGTCACAGAGCCAACCTGGGGACCCCAACCAGGGCTCAGCGGTCTCGCCAGCCGGTGTCCAGGAGCCATGGGCTGGGCGAGCGCTGGGCTCTGGGACGCTGTGCTGTGCCTGCCAGCGGCAGGGCTCATGGACACTGACTGCCCTAGGTAAAGAAAAGGCCGAAACGGTAACACAAAAGCCGGGACCTTGCTCCCCAATTCCAAGGCCTCCTGCCCAGGCTGACTAAGCCAAACACTAGCCCCAAACACCAGCCACAGGGGATGGGCCCTGCAGACACCATGAATGGCCTTCCCTCTGCAGTCGTCCCCAGGACAGGGCGGACACCAGGCCTGTGTCCCCGCTGCCTGTCATGGCTGCCACACCTGCCAAGTCGAGGCCCGGGGAAGGATGGCCTGACAGCAGCGATGACCACGTCCCTGGTGGTCAGGGCCAAGAGGGGGACAGGGGCACCTTCCCCTGCATTATTTTCCCTTTGCCAACACCCTGTGAGGTCACCTCCTTACAGACGAGTGGACTGAGGCTGGGAGGGGCCCAGAGCCTCTCTGGGCCTTTCCACTAAGCGGTGAGGCCAGGACATGTCATGGTCCCAGGGTGGCTGGGACAAAGGACCACAAACTAGGTGGCCTCCAACAGCAGCCATGTAGCCTCTCCCAGTGCCGGATGCCGGATGTGTTGCCACGGGGTAGGCCCATCTCCAAAAGGCCTGAGGAGGGGACCCCATCATAGCGCCACTGGCACAGCAGGCTGGGTCCCAGGAGGGAGATGATAGGCGCCTCTGCTGGAAACAGGTCCCCCACCCGCCTCAGTCCTGGGGGACTGGGTGTTACTCTGCCTCTGCCCTCCTTCCCTGCCCCACAGCCAGCCACCTGCATGATGGGATGAAACAAAAGCGGCCACTCTAGCCAGGCCAGGCCTCTAGGAGGACACAGGTGTTCTCAGGAACCAGGAAGTCCCCTGCACTTTCCTCACCACTGAGACCCTCCGAATGAGACAGAACCTCTGCCCAGCTCACTTCCCTTCCCCCCCCCCCCCCCCCCGTAATTGTGGGATGTTCCAGGGGACCCTCCCTCTGGGCCATGAGGTCCCTGACCACAGAGCCCCAGCCCTTGCTGTCCCTCCCACCCCACCAGAACTGGAAGCAAGGGAATAGGCACAGGTCCCTGCACAGGCTGTGTTGGCTGCAGTTTAGAGAAAAGCTCCTTTTCCCAGGGGCTTCCCAGGCAGGAAGACACCCCACTGGCCAGGAACGCACCCATCTGCAGGGGGGCTTCCTTGCCCCTTCCTCAGCCAACTGAAGAGTTGCAGGGGCCCCTGCCTGCTCCCCTCTCCCGTCCCCAGCTGTGGCTCCCCCAGGGGCCCCCCTCCCCCAGGGTCCCCCCTTCCCCAGAGGCCCCCCTGATGCTCAGCACAGTCCTGGCTGGAGGCCCCTCCACCTCCTCAGTCTGTACCACATGCAGCCTCCCCCTGGGCCCTGGGGAGAGCTCCCAACTACCGCCCCCTCCCCCCGCCCCCCCATGATCTGGGGAGCACAGACCTCCCGGGGTCTCTGCAGGGCCCTGCCTCCCATGCCCACCACCCAAGGCTGCACTGGCCACAACGCCCTGTAGTGCTCACCGCCCCTTCACCTTGGCTGCCCCCCGAGTCTGCGGCACCCCAGTGACTGGGACCACAGGCGGGAGCTTGTCGAGAAGATGGGGTGACTGGAGGAGCTCCCCTCCCCCTGCACGGAGCCTGGGCTGTCTGGGCCTGGGGTGGGAGGCACGGAGAGCCTGGCCAGTGCCCAGGGCCCCAGGAGGACGGCCAGGCCTGCTGCTCTGAATGTTTAAGACCAGAACTAACAAGGCCTGTTTCCCCAAACCACAGCCCTCCTGAAAATGGTGACATCAGTGAGGTTTCTGAGCAAAGAAACCAAGCAGCCGTGGTCAGAAGTGAGAGCCAGCAGGCGTCACTAAACAAGCAAAGAAAGGCGCCTGGAGCCTGGCTCCCCAGCTCTACTGTCCTTAGGCAGAGAGTGCGTGCAGGGCCCCCAGGCAGCCGACAGGGCCCCCAACACACAGAACCCAGCCACCCGCAAGTGCCCACCCCGCCAGCCCTGACACGCAGCGGCCACCCCACGCTCATGTCCTGGGCTGTGACCCCATGTCCAGCCCCCAGAGCTGGCAGCACATATCCTTCCACAGCCCTGTGCAGCCCACTTGGCTCCTGAGAAATGAAAGACAAGACCACTCCCTCAGCCCTGCTGAGACCAGCGTGGCCTCCAAGCTGCCACCCTCCACAGACCAGGTCCCACGTCACCTGCTAGGTCCCTGTGGCTCCTTCAGCCACACACATCCACGCTCCTCCAGGTATGGTGCAGTCTCTGGCCCAGGTACGGGGGTCCCAAGGGCAGTGAAATGGGGGTAAAGCCCCATCTCCCACAGGAAACTCAGAAGCCACTGAGGCTTTCAGAATCACGGTCACACTCACACCACAGGAGGCGGCTTCGGAAATGCCAGCTCCTTTGGGATGGAGCACGGGGACAGGACTGTTTGAAGTCAAGTTTCCCTGGGTGTACAGAGGTTGACAGGTCCTGAGGCTCAGGTGCCCCCTTCTCACAGCCAGGGCTCCCTCTCCATCCAGGAGGGCTGGGGGCTGGGCAAATGCTCACGGCAGGACCTTGTGACACGCATGCTCTGCCGTGTAGACCGGGTGTGGGAGCCTCCAGCTCCAGGTTCTTAACCCAGAGGGCAGGTCACGGCACTGAGGCAGTCCCTCCCAGTGTCTGCATACGGCACACCTGGGGATGCATTTATGTGTCTGCTTATGTCGGATACACAGGAGCATAAGCAGATCCTGCAGAATGGGGCCTGTGGGAGGGGCCAGCACTGCCGGACAGAGCCACTGCCCACATCGGCCTGGCCTGTCCGACTTGGAAATGTAAAGACAGGGAGCTCTAAACACGGAAAGCACCAACGAAATGACCCTGGCTGTGTTTCGAGGTCACGACAACCATGGAGAGAGGGTCGGTCTCAAAGACTTGAAACAGGCATTCAAGGTGTATGCCCACGGGCAGATCCCAGGGAGCACAGACGCGCAGGGAGACCTGGGAGCTTTCCGTGGTCTCCGCAGGGACACTGGTGGTGCCGGCATTCTGAAACGCTGGCGTGTGACATACTGCATACGTTCAGCAGGTGGTGTACACAGATGAAACACTGGACATATTATTCACATGTTAACTTTCACATATAACATTACGGCAATAGCGTTAAGATTTTCACATAAAGGAATAGAGATGCAAATACAAACGTCAAAAGAGTGAAAAAACCCGAATTAGAAAAATCAGTGTGAAGTCACGCTTCCTTTTTCTACAAGAAGGTCACTGCACGGTCTGAGGAGGACTGGAAACCAGGTGCCCGGGGAGCAACACCCAGGGCCCCAAACACAGTTCCCTGAGAGGGCCCTGCCCCTTGCGAACGGCTGACCCCAGGCCTGAGCTAGAGTTCCATGGTGTGGCAGACAGACTGACCCAGCGACCGTAGAACTCAAGCCACAGGCCAGCGGGTCTGAGAGGGACAATCTGAGCACCACAGCGATGACGTCTGCACGGACTGCGTGAGTGTCCGTGATATGTACATGCTCAGGACACAGCTCACTAGTCACTCTGGATGGGCCAGTCAGGACCCGACTCTGACACTTGTCCTGCCTTTCTGTAAGATGGCACCTGAAAGGTACGGGCGACCAGTGTCGTGCGGGATTGCTAGGAATGGCTGAGGCCAGCAACTCCCGTCAAAACTGGTCACCAGCAGACAGTAGCTGCCGCCCAGTGCAGGGGTCCCTCCTGAATCTGACAGCACAGGAGCAACGGCTGGTCCCCTCCCTGAGTGCCCTTGACCTCTGACCTCTGGGCAGGTGTCTGTCTAGGGCTGCAGATGCCACTGGGCTTGCAGTGAGAATTTGGAGCAGGTGGTGGTGACCAAAGAAGCAATGAAGACCCTGGCAAAACACTTTTCCATGAGGTCCAGGCCTCGCCTGCAGGAAGGCAACTCTGGCCTGGATGGCACAGGTTGGTGAGGGAGGCCCGAGGCACCGCCTCCAGGCACAGAGGCCCCAGAAGAGCAACTGCAAACACCGGCGCGTGTCCCTGGACCTCTGGCTGCCCAGCCTGTGTGACTGGAGGAGTGGTAGGTGGGGCGGGCCTGAGCCCCACAGCAGGCTGGGAATTACAGGCCTTCATTTCCTTCTGGAACAAAATAATTACAGCCTTTGCAGAGGACCCGAGTTCCCTGAGAGCAACGTGGGACGTCAGCTGAGAGCCTGCCTTCGTCTTCAAAAGCACAAGTTAATTTTAATCAGAGTGGGGGGAGGAGGAAGGCCAGTCTGGGACACGTGTCTCAGGGGAAAATGCAGTAAAAAGCCCAGGCCTGCAGATGGGACCTGCGTGCTTTGGCCCCAGTCCGCTCATGGCCTGTCAGGCGTGATGCCACCACCAGCACCCCACAGTTCCCGGGGGCAGTTTTCCTGACTCAAACCTTCATCCCCAGGAGAAATCGACATTGTGAAGCTGGAAGCTGGCACCGGCTGGGCGCTGCCAGGACCCACAGCCCTGGTGACAGCCGCCCTGCATCTTTGCAGGACCATGGGCCCCACCACCACCATACAACCCGTCAGGCTCCGTCCACTTTGCCACCACTGACCCCTCCCTGAGCCCTGTCGCCATCTGTGCTGCCCGCCAGCGTCCGACAGGTCTGCCAAGTGGACGGCAGGACGCAGTGGGTGACGGGTGCCCCCGACATCAGGTCCTAGGCCCGGAACCCGGGAAAGGTGTTGCAGGTGTGATGACATTAAAGATTCTGTGATGAGCAGATTATGCAGGTGGCCCACAGATGCCGTCCCCGCGTCCTTAGAAGAGGGAGGCAGACAGAGACTCAATACTGAAGAGTCCATGTGCCCTTTGAGGCAGAGGTTGGAGTGACGCCGCCACAAGCCCAGGGGCGCCTGGAGCCCCAGGAGCTGGAAGAGGCGGCAAGGAGACTCGCCTCCAGCCTCAGAGGGAGTGTGGCCCTGAGACACCTGGATTCTGAATGTCGGGCTTCCAGAACTGTGAGAGAATCAGTTTCTGTTATTTCAAGCCACCCAGTGTGTGGTCATTTGTGACAGCGGCCGCAGGAAGCTCAGAGAGGATGATACTGGCCCCAAGGACGCCTATCAGTCCATGAAGGACGACATCCAGTCCTTCAAGCTGTCCACCTAAAGGCAGGCAAGGGAAGCCCTGCTACGGGAGCCCCACAGCGCTCCCCACCAGCAGCCCGCCACTCCGGCAGGAGGCTGGACAGTAGCCCTGGAGCCCGTCCAGCTCAGAGAGAGCCGGTGGATTTCCCACTGGCCCGAGGGGCTGGGATGCTGGGTGACATTCTACCTGCCACTTCTGGGAGGCACCTCAGGGGAGCAGCAGCACATGCGTGCTGTCAGGGCTCCCACGATACCTGGGCATCTGTCCTCACACCTCCGGGCCCCTTGGGGCGTGCTCCGATGACCGGCCACCTAGTGACGGCTCCATCACCACTTGCCCCCTCCCTGTGTGGTGCCTGCAGGCAGGGCGTCACCCCCATCCCATCCATGTGCACCCATAGCCTCCCCTTGGGTCCTCGGCCCACCTGCCCCTCCACAGACCTTGTAGGCGCTGCCCACTCTCCGTCCAGCCCTCTTTCCTGGGCTCCCACTCAGCTTCACACCTCTGGTCGCCTCTATTCGCCTCTGTGCTGCTCTGAAGCCTCCTCCCCCTGGAGCAGCCGTTCCTGGGCCCCTCCCCCAGCAACTCCCACCCCTGCCACGGCCATCCCATCAATCCATGACAGCCTCTCAGATATAAGAGCTCAGGTGCCAGCCAACTGTAGCCATCTTCCATGGGGAGGGGCCCGCGGCCCCCAATTCCAGGAGCTGAGGGCAGACCCCACTGCCCCCCTGGGCTCTGTCCCCTGCTCCCGTCTTCACTCCTTGCCCTCCACTCAACGCCCCACCCTCCATCCTCTCACACGTCATGCAGCCCTCCGGGCCTGTCACACTCCTGTCCCCACAAGTAGGGGGTCTCTCCAACACAAACAGCAGCATTCACCCTCTGCTAAAAATTCTCCAATGGTGGCCCTGCTTTCAGGATAAGGCCTCAGCCCACCAGGCCCAAGCCAGACCCCTTCCCCCACCCCTTGGAACTTCCGTTTGTCACAGGTCCTGGCACAAGCTGCTCCTTTTGCCTTGGATGCTCGCCCCTACCTGCTGGCTCGGATCTCAGCCATGTCACCGCCTCTAGGAGGCCTTCCCGGATTGCCAGTCCAGGTCAGCTTCCTCG
This sequence comes from Rhinolophus ferrumequinum, assembly GCF_004115265.2. Taxonomy (NCBI): domain Eukaryota; kingdom Metazoa; phylum Chordata; class Mammalia; order Chiroptera; family Rhinolophidae; genus Rhinolophus; species Rhinolophus ferrumequinum. The sequence continues at coordinate 773,027 of NC_046299.1, forward strand.
CCAGATGCTCTGCTGTGAGGCCCTTGTCCCTTCACAGCACATTCCTGTGTGTGATTTTGCATAAACCCTGAGGTCTGCGGTTCACAACCCTAACCCTGACCCTGACCCTGACCCTAACCTCTGACCCTGACCCTGACCCTAACCTCTGACCCTGACCCTAACCCCTGACCCTGACCCTGACACTAACTCTATCCCCAGCCAGCCCCCTGTCCCCGGCAAGGACCGTGATTCTGTGCACCCTTCCGCCTCCATCCAGGGGAGCGCTGGCCCTTGGTGGGTGAGAGGGCAGGGCGATGGGAGAGAGGATGGCACCACAGGTCCAGAGGAAAAGGAGCCTGGCCCTGAGGCCCTGAGGCTCACACCACCCCTAGCAGGTGTCACCACCACCTGTCAGGTTGGGGGACTGGCCTCCGGGAAGAGGCCTGGCAGAGGCTCCTGCAGGACCGTGGGCAGAAGGAGGGGCCTGCCCTGTCCTGCCAGGAGCATGCGGCCTGTGGCCCTCAGAGCCACCGTAGCTTTGGGGGTCCTGCCAGCCCAAGGTGGGCCACATGGGAGCCGCCCCTGGGAAAACAGCTCCTACGGAGCTGGAAAGGGTGCCACTTCCAAAGGCGGCTGCTGACAGGTCATTACAAGCCCCCAGGGTACCCTCACTCACCACCGAACCCAAGAAGCAACTGCTGTTGTCACCTGAGATAGATGGGGAAACTGAGGCTGAGATGCCAGCCTGCTGGGGCCCGAACAGCAAGTGACCAGCAGGAGAGGGCAAGGCAGCCTGGTGTGCCTGCCGTGGAGGTCAGGGCCTCCCTTAGGAGGAGCACCCGTGTCCTCAGTGGTGCACCAGAACTCTGGGGACAGTCCCAGTTTGAGGGCCAACGTGGCCTGTCAGCAGTGCCCCAGCCACCTGGCCCCAGGCTGGCTTGGCGCTTCTGCAGAATGTTCATGTGGACACCCACTTCCCGCTGAGCCTCCAGCCACCCTGCAAGGTGGGATGGAGGGGCCTCCCAGGGACAACATGCCTGGCACGGGAGGGACCTGATCTCACTGCATCTGCTGAGATGTTCTGTGACATGTGTCCGGGGTGGTACATACACCCCCAGGCCCCAGGAGGTCCCAACACTGCGGGGCCCGCTGGGGCCGCCAACGAGCAGGGTTTGCAGGACTACCCTTCCTAGCAGGCCTCGCTGCCCTGGCTCCAGGCCCTGTGTCGGCACCCCTGATGGCCTCCAGGCCAGCCTCCTCTCCCCACGACATTCCCAGGTGCCGATGACCGATGACCGTGGCCCCTGTCGCAGCACCGCCACCGGGCCCCCCAACAGCATTACACACGGGCGTGGCCCCGGCGTCCTGCACCAGCCCCTGAAGCCCTCGCCTCGCCCGCCCACGGAAGCCCACCTTCCCCAGTAGAAACAGTTCCCAGCTTCCCCTTCTGGGAGTTGGCAGGAGCGGCTGTCCCCCAAACAGCACCGCTGACACTTCAAAGCACACTTGTCCACCAGGAGACCTCTGACCCCATCCAGAGCAGGAGACCCCGCTCACCAACGCCAGCAGATCAAACACCTGGCTGCCACGTACCTCAGCTCAAGCTTTAATCCTCAAAAAATGAAACCCAAATGTCAATCAGGCAAAAGCATCTGGGGCTTTGGTGCCAAAAGGAGCCAGATACCCACGCTTCCAGAGCTCCGCGCACCGCTGGGCACGGGCACAGCCCCTGAACGGAGATCAGAGATGTGGGCACAGGCCCCTCAGCAGGCAAGTACCTGACAGCAGCCAGCCCTGAACACACTGGGCTGCATTTTCCCAGCGCCAGGGTCCCTGCCAGCCGGACTACTGTCCCCATAACTACACACCATGACCCGGGATCTGAAGGTCATTCTGAGGACTGACCGGCTCTCCACTCCCTCGCTGACATGACAACACGTGCCCACAGCACAAAAGAGAGGGGCCAACCCCCTACGCTGGCCCCCAGACCAGGCCAAAGGCAGGATGTGACCGAGGGGCTGGGCCAGGGGTGGCAAAGAATACAGAGAGAGGCAGGACACGGCCGATGGTCCCCAGGCCAGCAGGATGTGGCTGCGGCCCGTGGTCCTGGCTGAGCCAGGCCACAGCAGACAGATACTCTGGGAAGAAGACACCAGGGCCTCTGAACTTTTTCTGAATCCCTGCCCTCGGTGAGCCAGCCACCCGTCCCCTGGGGTGCCCTCCTTTGAGACCCTCGCTGGCTCAAGGCTAGCGGTCAGTGCCACGTCCTTCCCCAGCATGAAGGTCCAGAACTGACAGGAGGTGGACCTGGTTCAGGAGAGGAGGTTTGTGCCCAGACCCCCAGAGCGATTCAGGGCGGTGAGCAGCCCTGACACAGGGAGCAGGCGGGGAGGAGGGTGGGGACAAGCCCCTCAGAGTCGCTTCAATCCTGGGACCGCCCACGTGTGGCCTGGCGGCAGGGCACGCCAGGGACCCCACACACCGCTTTCCCAGCCGCACGTTAGCCATCCCTAAGGCCTGATGGCTCGTCTCCTGGGAAACTGTGGCACCACACAAGTGGGCAAGCAAGAGGCCCGGCCAGACAAGGGCGTCTGAAGGTCAAGGAGACTGGAAAAGGCCCAGCTGGGGTGGGGAACTGCTCTCGTGCTCTGAGCAGCACTGGACCCCGTCTCTGCTCTGTGGGCAGGACAGTAGGCCATGGAGCCAGGCGGAAGGCCACGGCTGCCCCCAAGGGGACTCCACCTTAGGCAGCCTGGAGCCTCTGGGGCCCTACGGCCTGAATGAGACCAACCAGGGAGGAGGAGGAGGAGTCAGTAGCAGGGCCAGTGACCTAACGGACACACTCCACTGCCCAGGCACCAGCTGGTGGCAGCTACCAGAGGACACACCCAGCACCTCAGGGCCCACGGGAAGCCTGTGGCAGGTGGCCCCAGCCCCTCGGCCATGTCCTCATACCCCACGTGGTGACCACAGACATGCCACGTGGTGATGCCTTCAACCCCACCCCCCCGAGGTGACACCCCCAGTTCTCAAAAGTGTAAGGCCTGTGGCTGGAGGGAGAGACGGAGGGCAAGACAGCAGCCCAGGGACAGACCCCAGAGCCACCTCCAGAAGCCTGGAGCACCTGGCTACCTGCTGACGGAGGAGAGCTAACCCTGGCACCGGGGTAGGGGTGGGTGGGGGGTGCTGACATCTGAGGGCAACTCAGTGCCCGTCCTGCTTCCTGCCAAGTCAAGACCCCAGGGCAGCGCCTGACCTGAGTGCGAGCAGGAGGAGAAAGGTGGCAGCTGCAGGCTTCAGGAAGAGGAAGGTGCATCCCTGAGTGACTAACAGAAGAGGAACCTGTACCCTCCCTGTACTCTCCCATCGGTCAGAACCGTCGCCTTTAAAAACACACCCCTTTCTCCAAAAGGGTAACATATGAGGAAGGAGCCCTTGCACTGCACTTTGAAAAATGGCCACCAAACACAGACTAGCTTCGTTCCTGAACAAGCAGCTGACGATTGGTCAACTTTTAAAGCATCTCTTCTGTGGTCCACAAAGCTGGATGACAGTGCCAGCAAGCAAGACGATTCTCTGGATGGCCCCTTCGGAGCAGCGTGCCAGATGCCTGGGGACGTCCCTGAGCCCCCTGGCTACAGGACCCAGAGCAGAGGGACAGCCTTGATGCAGACGCAGGCTCGGGACGCCAGGAAGGAAGCCGCCCTCTGTGCATGCACTCACCTGGTCCGGGAGCCCCAGTCACGTTTCAAACTGGGTTAAGAGCTCCCTGACTTCCGGGGCCACATGCCGCGCAGCGCTGGCGGCCTCTGTTATGGCTTTCCTGTACAACCCCTTCTTCTTGCGGTTAAATCTCAGTTTGAAAAATTCAGAGAAAGGGGAGAGTTTTGAAGTGGACAAGAATGACGTAGTCGGAGACCCAAACCATGAGACTTTGGCTTCTTGCCAAGAGGGCTCCCCGTCCTCCTTCTGGCTAAGACTGATGTCAAGGACACGTGCTGGCCACCAAGGAAAACCATGAATCTTACCCCACACGATGTCCCCTACGGCCACGGTCCTTCCGTCCTCGGTAATGCACTTGGAGACACTCTGTGTGTGCAGCCTGACCGTCAGGGGTGGGACCGTCTGCCCCGTATCCTTGGACGAGGACGGCACAGACACGCCATCACCGGAGGAAAAGTCACACGTGTCTAGTGATGTTACTTCTGAGCTGGACGATTTGGACTCGTCCAGGCTGTCGCTGCTCCACACCGACTCACTGGCACAGTCTGTGCTGCTCCTAGGGCAGGTGGTAAGAAAAGCCAGGCCGTCACGCCTGGGTTTATCTTGGGGACACCTCTTGAAGTCATCATCCTCACCAGAACTTCCGGAAGACACATCTGCCAGCCCACGCGGGGCAGAGCCGGGGGCAGGGAGAGCGGGCGAGCCGGCCCGAGGGCCTCGCCCGTGGCCGTTGAGCTCCTCCACCAGCTCGGCTCTGTACACGGGCTCCTGCTCACCAGCACCCAAGCGGTGGGGCTTCAGGCGGATCTTCGGGGGCGGCAGATCGGCACCAGGGGGCAGGGGCCGTGTTAGCTTCAGCTTTGGGATGGAGGCAGAGGGCCCGCTGGGTGGCCTGTCCCGCAGCACCTCGGGGTCCTGGGGGGCACAGAAGGGCTCCAGGGAGCCGTGCACGCGGGACGGGATCTCCACCACCTCTCCCGTGCCCTGGGGCGTGCTGTAGGAGATTTTGATGGCGGGGCTCCGGGGCACCCGGGCCTGGTCCTCCTCCTTCCGCTTCTCCCTCTTGCTCCTCCTTGCGGGGGCTGAGGGCACGGTGTCACCCCTGCCATCGGGGTCCTCGTGCTTACGCAGCTCCCTGTCAGGGTCGGGGCCACTGCCCAGCCTCCTGCGTGGCCGGGGGGCGGCCGGTGGGCCCGGGCTGGCCTCCGGGGGGCTCACGGTGCTCTTGCACTTCTCACAGAGCACCCGGCGAGGCCGCAGGCAGATGGGGCTCAGGGCTAGCCGGCCAGGGTCGCGGTTACGTGACAGGCGTCTTCTTGTCCTCTTGATGGGCCGGGGTGGCGGCTGCGGTACCCACTGCCGGTAAGTGTTTCTCAGCCAGAGCGGGGGCGGGAAGGGGGCGTCCTCGAAATACGGCGGGAATGGGGGCAGGTTCCCAGCGGGCAGTGGTGGCACCAGGGGCGGGGGTGGCTCGGGGCAGGGAGGTGGCAGGGGGCCCGTCCCCAGCTGCATCGCCTCTGTGTCCCCCTCCGGGGGGGCTGGGCTCTGGCAGCCGTTGACAGGGGTGTCCTCAGCCTGTGGTAGCGGAGTGGACAGGGGCAGGCCGAAGAGGCCAGACCTGGCAGAGGGGAGACAGAAAGGAGAGTCAGGATGGTGATGCCCCACCGTTGCCGCTCCTCCCCTCGCTCCCAGGCCCCATGGGACTCTGTGTTGGCACTGCCCGGAGTGCCTGGGGGGTCTCTGGGCTTTAAACACTGGCAGAGGGCCCCAAGCACACACCGTGTGGGCGCCCCAGGTGCAGGTGTGAGCTCAGGAGTCGCGTGACCACTTCTCCAGTCTGATGGGCACTGAGTGTCCACATCTCAGTTGGTGGCAACAAGGGGGAATGCAGGTGGGCAGCTGGGACCCCCCAGAAGCCAGAGCTGGCGTGGGGGGCCCAGGAAGCCTGAGCCCTGGGAGGCGGCCTGACTCGGACTGTGGGGGGCCAGCTCCCTCCTCTGGCCGGTGCCCCTCGCCATGGCCTTCACCAGCTCTCTCTCCCAGAGGAAAGACCCCAAGCAGGCCCTGTGGAGGAGCCCCGTTCCAGGGCCTAGGACAGTCCATAGGACCTGAGTCCCAGGTGCCTCTGCAGCCCACAGAGGACAGGGCTCAGCCACCAGGCCAGAGCCCTGGGCCTGGGAGTGAGTCTGCTGCCTCCTGCTCAGTTGGCCCCAGCTGTTTCCACTGCCCTCAGGTGAGGGTGTCTTCCATACCACCTTGCCCACCACAACCCAAAAAGACCCCCTCCCGCCTGGCACCCGCAGGCCCTTCCCTCAGGACCTCCAGCTCCAGGACCGAAGCAGCCGGCACCAAGGCCACATGACCTATGGGAAGGCAGGAGGCCCACTCCCACGAGAACCCACAGCTGAGGCCACACGGCCAGCACCCCAGGGCTCCCAACAGGATGTGCCCCAGCTGGAGGCCTGGGCCCGGCAGTCCCCATTCAGACATTTCGGCACCTCGAATGCCTTTGGGGTTTTGTTGTTGAAAGTTGGGGAGCAGCATGCCTTTTAAAGAGGAGGGTCCCCCCAGGCCTGGCTGCTGCACCTTTCATGAGGCCCATGAGTTCTGAAGGACTCCGAGACACTGGTGGTGTGGCCGGGAGAGGCTGACACTGCCCCAGATCGCGACAAACAAGCCCCGTCTGCACCTTTCCTCAACCATGAACACACATGACTTTTAAACAAGTGTGATGTGTTTGGAAAGCTGTTGTTTTTGAAGCACAGAAGTACTTCTAGTCAAGTTATGAGCAACGAGATCTACAATGTCACACCTTTACCTTCTTCGTCTCACTCAACCCGAGCAGGAGAGAGCAAGGAGCTTTGGTGCTTTTCGATTTCTAGATGACTTCTCCACTTACTGATCTCCAGAAGAATACAGGGACGTTAAGAGGGGCCGCCCATTGGAGGCTGTGACAGCACTGTCCCCAGTACATCCCCGAGAACCCACGGCTGGATGGTTCACCCCAACCCCCAGGCGGGCACGTGGCCGGGCCGGGAGCCGGGTAGAAGCCACATGAGCAGCACCGGACGCAGAGCCTGAAGCCAGGGTGCATGACACCGGCCAGGCGTACGACCCCAGGGCTGTTACCTCTCCCTGGACCTTATCGTCATGTTGATGAAGTGAACTAACTCAAAAAGCACATCGGCCATCTGAACACTGCCCAATTTCTGTTTAATTCAAGATCACTGGTAAAAGCCTGGAAATCACATTAGACTTTATTTTCTTCTTTTTCCTATCAGTCCAGAGGTCCAGAGACTGGGGGTCCACAGACAGGGGTTCCCACAGACTGGGGGATCCACCACAGTGGGCCTGGGGGGTTGTTCCTAAGGCTGCCCCCAAAACCTACTTCCCGCCCACCTTTTGCATTCAGACCGGGAACTGGGGGTTCACTCTCACACCCTCCTCTCCACAGGCTTCCTCGCCGCCCCACCCTCCCAGGCTCCGGTATGGCCACCACACTCAGACCCAACGCACACGCCCTGCTTGGCCTCCACGTCACACCCGCCCCTGAACCCTGGCCTACACCCCCATATCGCCTGCTGTGCTGGAGCAGAGCCCCTCCTGCCATCTGGTGCTCAGGAATCCCAAGAGCTGGCCTCCGGGTGGTCCCTTTCCCGTCTACCATGTACGACTGGCTGTGCCCTCGGCCGGCGGGCCCAGAGACACAGCTTCCTGGGCCCCCTCTCTGCACACACAGGCCGGGCCATGAGGCCGTGAGGCAAGTCGCGCCCCCCACCCCCCAAAGGCCTGCAGCTCCAGTCCAGCATCTTTGCCGTTTGTGGCACATGCCCCTTGGGGGAACCCTGCGTGCTCGGGATACACCTTGACCAGAGCCCTCTGTGTGGCCTGGGTGGGTGGCCTGCCCCCACCAGACACAGGCAGGCATGGTGGCCCAGCCCTCCCGGTCGGCCCATCCAACTGTGGCCCTGCCCTCCCTGGTGTGTATGCCCCCTCAGCCCAGGAGGGGTCTGGGGTACGGGGCCCTTCAGGCAGCGCGGCCCTGTGGAATGGCCCGCTGGGCTGCCGGCAGGGAAGGCCCCATGACTCTGGCAGGCAGGCAGCCACACTTCCTTTCCCGGAGCTACTGCCCGGCCCAGGCCACACCCACAACCGCCTGGTGGGTAAACACTCACTCTCCCGCTGCAGATCCAGAGCACATGCCCAGGCAGCTGGGGCTTTGGCTCCCCGACCCTTTCAACAGCCCCATGTGGTACATGTCATCACTGCCCCATTCTGTGGATGGGGAGTGAGGCTGAGAGAGACGGAGAGCCAGGCGGGCCTGCCTCAGGCCCACAGACAGCTCAGGACAGGCACTCGCTCCCGGAAGGACCTCAGCAGCCTGTGCTCAGCATGAAGACCTTCCCTGGGCCCCGGGGCACAAGGCATGGCACCACAGTGGCCTGTGGTTCAGCCCCAGGGCCTGGCCCTTCAGTAAGGCCAGGCTGGCTCATACTGTCCCATGCCCAGGGATGCAGGCCCCAGCCCACCTGGCAGTGCCCACAGGTGCCACCAGGCCTGCTGTGGTTCAGAGGCTGCTGGGGCCACCCGTGTTCAGGGAATTGGAGGACTCATGGGCAGGGAAGTCGCATCCTGGACCCCAGATACCCCCTCATCCAGGGCTACTCAAGGGAGCCTTCCCCTCCCCCACGGGCATGGACCCAGGGTTACGGCCAGTGCCATGGGGCCAGGCTGTCCTAGCAGGCCCCGGGGTCCTGGACTCTAAGGTTTAATAACTTTCAGCATCATTTCAAAAACGACTCAGCTGACTGCATTCTTCTCTAAGCCTTCCGAGGACCACCCCAGAAACCCAAGGCCAGGCCTCCAGCCTACACCCCTTGCCACCTCCCGGAAGCAGCTCTGGAGACCAGCTACACAGGCCAGGTCCCTTTGTACCGCACCTAACCATCAGCTGCAGGTCTTGCCACCCTGTGACACACTGGGCACCTCACTCTCAGTCCCTCCAGCTTCCCCAGGGCAGGAAGGACGTGCCCAGTGGGGCGTGGACCAGGTGCCCATCTTGGTCTGTCCGATGACTGGTCCCAGGAGCAGCCACCAGTGGCCAAATCTCCATCGTGGACAGAGAGTGCTGCATGGAGCGGGCTGCTCTCCTGCCAGGGAACAGACTGTGCTTGTCTGGCTGAGTCTCCAAGCCTGGGTCCCAACCCCCAGGGTGCATGTGGGTCACAAAGCCCTGCACCCCAAGCTTCCAAGCAGAGGGCCCAAGTGGGGTACATTCTGATGGCATCCTGGGTAACTCACACTTGGTGTGTGAGAAACACCAGCTTAGAGGTCAAAGCTGGAGGCTCTGGGCTGGCCCTCATACCCACTGTCCGTGAGACCATCCCTTTGCCACTCTGAGGCTCTGCTGTCCTTGGGCCACCCCACCTGAGGTCCTCAACCAGAGGTACACCCTCAAACCACCCACAAAACGCCTACACCCACCCTGCAGAGCAGGGCAGACCCGCTCCATCTGCATCTTTACTGTGTTGGGGACACACTGGGAGGACCATTTACAGCAGCCTGCCTGGGACAGCCCACTTCCTGGCACACAGCAGGTGCTCAGTGAATGCAGGTGAGAGCCTCAGTGGGCAGGCACTCGGGGATCCTGCTTCAGAACACTCGGCAGCTGGCAGAAGGTTCAAGACCTGGACAGACAGGAGGCGGCGCTCAGCACCTGGCCCACCTCAGCACATGCACCTGCTGAGACCTGAGCTGGCCCTGAGTTACTCTCCCCTCTGCCAACATTCGGGGAAGAGAACCCACCTCCCAAAAGCCCAACAACCATCATCATAGGTGCTGGGCCTTGGTCCCTCTTGTGGGACAGCTCCCTTCCAGTAGAGACACCCGGGCTGGTTACTCACAGGGCTCCCAGGCCCCCAGGTCTGCTTGTGAGCTCCAGGAGCTGCTGATACATGATGGTCACTGGCACGTGCCCAGCTCCTGCACTGTGGCCCCAGCAGATACGGCCTACTGCCCTGGGACCCACAGGCCGCTGGAGGTGGGTGGACGCATACAGGCAGAGCTCCCAGCTGCTTCCTTGCCAGTCAGTGCCCACACCTGAGACGGACTTCCACTGATTGGCCCTGCCACTGTCACATACTGGGGAGGGGGACCAGGCACTGGGGAGAAACTGGCCAGTGGGTATGTGGACCCTGAGCCCACTGCCTGAAACATCCAGGCCAGGTTGCAAGCTGCCTGGACCTTGTCTAACATGCAGGCTGTGGACATGAGCGTTGCCCCTTGTAATATTATGGGTAGAGAGCTGGAATCGGTGAAACCAGGGGTGACAGCAAAGGAGAGACGGGGGTGGGGCGCAGGTGCAGGTTCAGGACCAAGCCTTGCAGGGGTGGAGGGGCAGGAGAGGTCAGCTTGATTCCCAGATTCTCCACAAGGATGGGGTGGGGTTGGCAACTCGAGTCAGAAAGCCACCGCTGAGCCGAGCTATGCCCACCAAGGCCAGCTCCTGGTTCCGTGGGAGGCTCCAGTTACAGCTGAACGTGGCCATGGCCACCGGAGGGTTGACGCCCACGCGTTCTCCAGCTGCCAGATCCCAGCAGGGCCTGCTTCTTCCAGGAGGCGGTGGGGAGGAGGTGGGGAGGTGTGGTCTCCAACCAGGTCAGCCACAGGCCTCAGGGAGGGGGCCTGCGCCTTGGTACACATCTCCAGCCATGAGTCGGGGCACCCTCACAGCCCGCCTTGTCCTGAGTCAGGGAGCCCAGAAAACAGGGTGCAGGGGGCCTCTGCTGCAGGAGCCCCTCTCCGAGGAGAAGGCCAGGCAGGGCTGAGCAGCGGCCGGAGCACGGACAGGCCAGGCCCACAGCCCTGCCTAAGGGAGGAAGTGGTGGCCATCGGGGGTAGCAGACACCCCAGGGCACAGGCTTGGCAGCTTGCAGGGGGCTATGCTGCAGCCCCCAAGTGTCACCTGGTCCTGCCAAGCACTCTCTGCAGTGGCCAGCACGAAGCAGGATGACAGTCACCGGGAGGCCATATGTTAAGTCACATGACTTGTGCATAAATGGCTTCTTGCACATCTAATGAAGAGATAATGCCAGCAGGGTGACTGTCTAAGAGATGGTCCTCCAGCCACATCCGCCACCGGAACCAAACCCAGGCGCCACTGAGGGACAAGTGGGGCTTCTGAGCGGCAAGCCGGTTGATGCTCCCAGTTTCAAAGGAAGGCCCAGCAGGAGTACATCAGTGCCTGCTTAACGCCGAATCATTTATCTGCCAGAGCTCACCACCACGTGACTCTGTATCCAGCAGACTCCTGCTGCCTGGGGCCCTGCAGCAGGCACAGGTGCGCCTCGTGGCCGGTGGATTTGCCCCCAGGCCTGCGGGGGACCCTCCTCCAGAGAAATCAGCAGAACTTGTTTTCACTCCTGCACCCGGGGGCTCCTCCACCCCAAAGTGTTTGTAAATCCCATCGCTGGGCACAACTACTCACTGCCAGGAGCCCGGGGCACCGTGACATTACTCAGCGCGGCCCCAGTTGTGAGTAACTGACAGGGCAAGTCGGGCGCATCTGAACGCACTCCCCCAACCCCCAACGGAGAACAATTCTGAAAACAGCCGAATTCAACAGTGCGTCTGAACAAAGAAAAGTGCGTTAATTACGGCAGAGGCGCAGAGTTCCGGCTCCAAGCCCTCACCCAGGCCCCGCCCGCCCCCAGCCCGAAAAGTCGCGACCACTTCGAGAGCCACTTTCGCCCCCGAGTGGCGGCCGCGCTCGCGCGCGCCCCGAAACCCGGGCTAGGGAAACCGAAAGCGGGCGCCGACGCTGCCCTGGAGCTGGGTCCAGGCCCTGGGGGGAGGGGGGTCCCAAGGGGATTCTGGGGGTATTCGGGGCCCGTGCCCCACGCCGCGCTCACTTTTTCGTGCAGTCCAGCAGGATCCCAGCGAAGCTGCGCTGGCCGCAGCTCACGGTGACCAGCAGCGCGCCGTTGACGACCTGCTCCACCCGCACGGGGAGCCAGCAGCCGGCGCGAGGCTCCATGCTCCCGCGTCCCGGCCGCCCCGCCCGCCCGCCGCCGGGTCAGCCCGCGCGTGACGCCGCCGGCCGCCTGACGTCACAAAGCCCCGCTCGGCCGGCCACCGCGCGCGGGCCGGGGGCGCAGAGGGCGCGCGGGGCACCCGCCGCGCCGCTGCCGGGAACCCCGCGCCCACAGACGCGCGCGGGGGCCGTGCCGCCTCCGGAGCTCGGCGTGAAGACGCACTGCGCAGCTCATGGGATGGGGCAGAGTTTGAGCCCGGCCTCGGGTTCGCTGGACGCGAGCGTCCACGGAAAGGACCCGGGAGCCGGAATCGAGGGGCAGCTGGAGACACTCCCGTCCCTGCTTCAGGGCCCCTCCCCCAACCCTGCCCTGGGCCTACCCGGGGCGCCTCCCCTCCAGGCCCCAGGTCTCCTCCTCTCTCCTCTCCTCCGCCCTGCCCTGGGCACCCCCATCGCGGTGCCCAGGACCCCTGCCTCCAGGTCTGGCGCCCGGTGGCCACCCGGGTACTGCAAGGAGGAAGTCTGGGCGGAGCAAGCAGGAAGCCGGTCAGGCCGGGCCGAGGAGACGCGGGGCGCCGAGTGGACACTAGCGTGCGCGCCGCAGCGGCCCAGTCTCTCCCTCGCCGCGTAGGGGACACTTAGCGACTCCCGTGTGCTAGGCGCCCCCCTGAGTTACGAGAGGGCGGCGTGCGCCCGGGGTGGCCCGCACCAGGGTTGGGGGCGGGGGTGTGATCCGGCCCGCAAGTCTCAGTTGTGAACCTGACCCCCGGGTCGCTAGGGAAACAGTGGATTCAGTGAGACGCCACCGCGGCCAGAGGGGCCGGAGCGCCCCCGCGACCAGTTGACAATGGGAAGGAACCTTCCCCGAGCGCGAGCGGGGCTTCCCGGCGCCCGCACCCCGCCTGCTGTGGGGAGTGGGAGGTGGAGGCACAGAGTGAACGCCGGACCCCGCTCAGGACCCTCGCCCGGACCCTCCTCCCACGCAACTTCAGCCCAGTCAAAGCTCTCGACTTTCGCGAGCACTTCCGCGCGGGGCCCAGTCAGTTGCGGTGACCTTGCCCGGAGCCGGCCCGGCCCCTTAAGCCGGGCTTGCTGCGCCTGACTGGGCACTGGAGGCTGGCTGGCAGCCGGTTGTCCTGACGACCCGGACGCCACCCGCCGCCTGGCTCCGCCTCTCCGAGCCCAGCACTCGGCCCCGCCCAGCCCGGCCCTCAGTCGTGGACGCCACCCCTGGCGCCGCCAGGGACAGTGGGGCCGCCGTGGCGCCGCTCGTCATCTCCCTTAGGCGGCTGCGGGGCACAGAGCTGCCGGAGAGGAGTCCGGGGGGAGCCAGGGAGGCCGCGGGGACCTCACAGAGCCTCACTGCCCCCACTTGTACCGGACTAGGTATTGAGGCCCAAGCAGCACGATGAGTCCAGCCCTAGGAGAGGTCCTAATAGAGGTGTGGGAGGCAGAGCAAGCACCTGTCCTCTGCATTGGTGGGGTTCCAGCAGACACCACAGGGACCCCCCAGCAGGCCTCCAGCACCTCAACCTGGCCACCTCTCCAGGGTCAGCTGACACCTCCCTGTGACAGCTCAGCCCCCAGAGGGGCCTGACTGCTGTCTGCGCCCACAAGCCTCTGCAGCCTCCCCCCTTCAGAGCTTCCTGGGGCTGGCAGTGGAGCAGAAAGGCCAGGCAACAGGGACCTCTGCTGGTGCTGAAGGGCATGGGGTTGGTTAGAGGCTGCCCAGCAGCTCAGCACAGGTACCAGCAGGGCTCCCAGTGCCTGCTGGGCACCGCCTTTCCTGGGCCCTGGGGACAGGCTGCACCACATACCAGGGAGCCAGGGTTCGAGTTAGCTCTGGGCTGGTGGGGACATCTTTTTGGCTGTATCAATGTGTGCACGGGGGGCTGTGTGTAGATGGGGGTGTCCAGAAAGAGTGCCAGGAGGTATGATGCTTGAGTGAGCAGGTGTCCACCCGGAGGGAGAAGGGGCCCCACGTGGCGGTGGGAAGCAGCACGAGTCTGCTAGTTGGCTGAGCGAAAGTGGGTGCCAGGGGATGGACAGAAGGGGACCCTCTGAAAGGTATCTGGTGTTGGGAGGAAGGGGGCTTCCCCAGAAACTCCCAGGTGTCAGCGGCAGGAGGTGGGTGGGACAGATACACCTGAAGACAGGCTGGGGGAGGGGAGTCTGATGGGACCTGCGTGGGTGTGGGCGGACACAGAACTGAGAGGGGGGAGGGCAAGTGAGAAAGGTGCCCCACCGGCCCTTTCAGCCTCTGCCCCATCTGGCTGTGTGCTGTGCACTTTTTCAGGGAACTTGAAGTCATTTTACAGTCCCACCTCCACAAAGTAGGAAGTTGAAAAAGCGAACAGGTAGATCTGAAGTTTAAATGTGGCCGTTTAGGGCCCCATCTGGCAGACCCGCCCATCCACCTGCTCCCTACTGGCTCCCCCAACCTCACTTGTTTCTAGAAGACTCTGGGAGTTTCTAGAGCCCCTGATGAAAGTGCGGAAGGGCCTGGTCAGCCCAGGTGTCCTGGGTGCTGACCCCCACATGCAGCCTCCTTCCTGACCCAGTGTTTCCTCCTCTAGCGTCCACTTCATGGGCCAGCCCTGTGCATGCCGGTTAGCGACAACTGGCTGGTCCTGGCAAGAACATTCTGGGAACCTAGAGCCGTGGGTGGCTGCCCACAGGCTGCCCCAGGAATTAGGGAGGGGTTGCAGAGTGACCCTGGCTGAGGGAAAACCTGACTGAGCCTCTCCCTGGATTTCAGACTTTGCCTATAAAGCCTTCACCCTGCGACGCCACAGCCAGGCCCACCCAGCACCCAGCCCTTGACCCAGCCTGCCCTAAACACGGCAGAGTGACCAGGGCTGGGCCGCCCGGCCAGATGTGCAAGGTTGTGGTGTGGAGGGCAACAGGAGACCACCCAGTACCTTCTGTGGAGCTGAGCTGGGTGACTATGAGCAGGAGGAATGGTGGCAGGATGCTCCAGACAGCGTGACCTCTGTGTCCACCTCCCCTCAGGGCCCTGGTCTCTGTACTGATCCCCACAGCAGCCTGGCCCCACTAGCCCCACCCACCCCCTCCAGTCTTTCAGGAGACCTCCAAGTCCTAGCTCCAGTGTCCCTCCTCCTGGCCCCTTAACCCAGGAAAGCCTGCCAAGTCCTGCCCAGCACTGTGCTTCCAGGTACGTAGTTACCTTTGTCATTTCTCATTCTGTCTCTCCCATGATATTGGAGACTCACAGGGGCGTCCCCATGACTAGAATGAAAGCTGGCACGGTCACCTGGCCTGTTCTGGGTTTGCCTGGCCGGGTGGCTGGTGTCCCCCACCCTGACCTTCCCCCTCCCTCATATACCTGGGTCTGTTCCCACTTCCTCTTACTGGAGCTCCCCTGGTTTGGCCTAGTGATTGGGTCTCTTACAGCATAGCCAGGTACTTCTGAAATGGAACCGAAGCTGCCTGGTCAAAGGGCCAGAGCCACGGGTCAGAAACCAGAGATCTCCCCAGAGCCAGTGCCCAGAGCCCACAGGTGTGAGAGCCAGAATGGGCCCTAATGCTCAGGTCTAGGCCATTTCACAGCAGGTCTCAGGCCCAGCAATTGCTGTAAGGGAGAGGACAAGATGAGGCCCTTGAGAACTAGGGCCTGGTGAGCACCGATTACCATGTGCTAGCACCCATCCTAGGCCCAGGGCAGAGTGGGTCACATGAGCTGACCAGGCTTCCCTCCTAGACACCGCCACCAGCATTCCCACCACCACCACCACCACCACCACCACCACCACCATCATCCCCACCATCACTGCTATCACCACCACCGTCACCATCACCACCACCGTCACAGTTGTCCCCTGTAGCTGGGTGAGCAGTGGGATCCTCAGGCCCTCGGTCGTGGGCCGGGCTGGGCAGGAGAAGCAAACCTGTTGCACACCCCATGTACAGCGTCAACCCCCACTGCTAATTCTCCTGGGCCAGTGGACATGCTGAAGGACCCTGGTAGGGGACTGGTGCCTCCTAGAAAGCTGCTCCACATACTCCAAAACCTGTACCCTCCTGCTTCCTTGGCAGAGGAGCCCTGGCAGCCTCTATGAGCAGGGCGGCTCTCAGCAGTGGGTCTGAACCCTGTCAGGGCCAGATCCGAGAGCCCTGAAATTCCAACTATCTGAGCGAGAACACTTTTAGGGTGCGGCATCTTTCCCAAATAATTGCCTTAGCTTCAGAACAGTTGATCTGTGGCCCTTCTTTTTTTGAACCAGCTGGCTGCTGCTTAAGATAAGCCTGTTCTCCGTGACAAGGGACACAAGTGCAGAGTACCCCAAGCTGGTGGTGGGTCATTGAGAAATCTGGGGGCAGAGCACTCCCTGGGGACTCCATGCATATCTGGGACTCCCCTCCAAAGGCTCCCCAGGACCTCGGGACCCTTTCCAGGTCCTCATTTGACCTGAGTTGTCCTAGTGTTGGAGAGAAATCTCCGCCAGGTTGATTCAAACTGCTCAGCCAGAACCCAACCTCTGACCTCTCTTGTAAGAGTCAGAGACAGAGAACTGGCAGTCTGCACAGTGGGCGAGGACGGCCGCCCCCCACTTCCCTACCCTGCACCACCGCCATGGCAGCGGCTGTGTGCCCAGGCCAAGTCCTGCCCCAGGCTCCTCCTGTAGGGCAACGCAGATCCCATCGCCCAGGCCAGGAGTGCCTCCTGCGGTGAGGAAGTGGTGCAGTGCTTCCACTCCTTTGCGGCCTAAGCCTGAGGAAGGTCTGGAAGCTTCCACTCTCCCTGCCCAAGGGACCACACGGCGGGGCCAGGTGGGGAGAGAGAGGTGCCTCCCAGGCGACATTGCAGGGCACAAGGCATGTAGGGCAGCCATGGGGAACTGTCCCATCCCAAGAGCCCTGCTCGGATGACAAGGACAGAACCACCCCACTGAGCCCAGTGCCCTCAAGAGTCATGAGTGATCACAAAATGGCTGCTGTTTGAGCCACTAGGCAGTTTGTCACATAGCACAGACGAGGGGCACATTGTAAGGCTGCATCTGAGGCAGTGGACGCACAGGGAGCGGAGGGAAAGGGTGGGGCTGGAGGAGCGGGAGGAAAGCTGACACTGAAATTTCAAAAATTAAGGGGAAAATACCTATCTGATTATGAGAAAACGTAAAAGACTGCCCCTATGGATGGAATGAAAAGTACACGACGTCTCAGATAAAGGAGGACAATGGAATGACAGCAAAACAAACAGAAAGATGGAAGAAATAAATGAGCATGTGGCCCCCACACTGAATGTTGATACTGAACTTTTCTATCAGCTTGTTCTTTTTAACAACCGAACAGTCTCCGACTTTTACCACGTGCTGTTTCTTAGGTTACTCTCAGAGCAACGGGTGACATGAAGGGAGTCTGTCTCTGGACCCTATAGGGCTGGGGGTTCCTGCAGCAGCTGGGAGACACCCACCCAGAGGACACAGGGCTGCTGGAGACCCCAGGGAACCGGGAGCAGAGGGAGTGCAGCCCAAGGCAGGAGACGCCGTTGGGCCCAGGAAGCGATGAGTTCAGAGCAAGAGACCGAGTCAGACAACGGAAGTCTGCGTGAGAGATGTGACCTGTGATGGAAAGGTCAGGCAGGGGTGTGCCCTGGCTGGGATTGTCTGTCCGGTGCGCAGGGTCAGGGGTCTGCAAGCAGAAAGGGTGAAGGTCAAAGGAAAACGCCACTACTGGCGGGGCGGAGGGCAAGCTGAGCTAGAGCCCCTCGCAGGCAAAGGTGAACTGCTGGGCTCCTGACCTGCCAGGACTCGGTGAGCTGGCTTCTCCCCCCCTCCCTGCATGAAAAGGAATCGATGAAAGCGACAGTCACATTTGTGGCCAGGGCACATGGGTGGGGAGGGGGCTGGAGGTGGGGGTGGGGTGAGGCAGGGCTGACATCCACGTGGTCTGTCAATTGCACTGGAAGAAAAATGTCCCTAGAAATTAAAATAATGTGGCTCGTTCATGGTATTCTTTCTTATTTTAATGCAGCTTAAACCTTTTGCAGCCTCAGAAAAAACAACGTAGATTCAAAAACAATAGGCTGTCCGTGAAACACATCTAACGTCCCCCCAGCTGACTCCTAATATCCGCAGCACACACAAGATGACATCTGAGAAAGAAAACGGGGTGCTGAACCCACTTTCAGGCTGAAGATGTTTCCGTCAGGGCACGTGATGCTTTGTCATTAGTGTTTGTCGGCTTTTGCAGATTCTATTTCGTGTTAAAAGCTGTATCCTTAGGCTGTGGTGCAGGTGGGCGCAGTGGGGGGCTCCCCATGAGAGCTGGGAGCCGTGACCATTGTTCAGGTGGGTCCCAACTTCAATTTCATTACTTCATCCTGCAGCTTTCTGGCCTTTGGAAGGGAAGGAGGGGACAGTTAGCCAGGCTGGCAGGACTGGGCTGGCAGCCTATCTGTTCACACACTCTGGTCCTGTAGAGGTGGCCGTGCTGCCACGCTGGTGGGCC
The DNA here is from genome assembly GCF_004115265.2 of Rhinolophus ferrumequinum. Taxonomy (NCBI): domain Eukaryota; kingdom Metazoa; phylum Chordata; class Mammalia; order Chiroptera; family Rhinolophidae; genus Rhinolophus; species Rhinolophus ferrumequinum. The sequence continues at coordinate 791,232 of NC_046299.1, forward strand.
ACTTCCATGGAGACCAGGAACACGCCTGACCTCCCCACTGGGGCCCAGCCAGGTGTCCTGTGCACTGTCAGTGAACGGCGGTGGCCCTAGACACTCAGCTGGCACCTCTGTCCCATGGACGCAGACATAGGACCCAGAGTCCCTAAGGTGGAGGAAATCGCTGGGCCTGGAGTCAGGTGCAGGCCACCTGCTCCCACCCTCCTGCTCCCAGGCCACCCATGGAGAATGAGGCCTGGCCCTGAGGGGTCACTGGCCAGCAGTAAGAAGCGGGCTCCTGCCTGCCTCTGCCCCAGAGACGCTGGCCAGTGGGTACTGTGTCCACAGCACCAGGACCGCCCCCTCCCCAAGGCCACCCCCAACCCCCCTGCCCCCCGGAAGTACCATCTCACTGAAGCACAACCTGGACCTGGAACCCCAGCCCAAGCACCCTCCAGTACAGACCCTTTACAACTGTGGGGTCAGTTACCATTCGGGGTTTAAGTGGCTGCTGATCCACTGGTTACATTTTCTGTTATAAAAAACACGCATTCTTTGTGGAATTAAAAACAGATGCTTTGCACCTTTGTGCTGGTGAGTCCCTCCAGACTGTAAACCCTCTCAGTGCCCTGGGCAAGTGCTCAGACTGGCCTATGTGTTCTGGAGCGACTCTCAGGACGCCATGGGCTCCACTGGCTCCTGCACAGAGCACAGCCTGCCCTGGGACACTCACTTCCTGTCTGTCCCCTCCACTGTGTGGGGAGACCACATGCTGTAGAAGCTTCCAGTAACGGGCTGCACAGGAAGTGATGTTTCGAGTCCCTTCTGTGCTGGATGGACCCTGGCTGGCAATGTGAGCACGAGCTCCATCAGACTGCTGGCGGGTGTCACTGCGCCCGGCCATCCTCCCTTTAGCCCCAGACAATGTCTGGCTCCTTGTGCTGGGCACAGCGGGCGGCAGTCTGGACACGCACCTTTGTGGGAACCTCGTATTTTTATTAGCTTCTCCCCTCCATTTGCTCTCGTGTCTTTCTGGAGCGCGTGTGGGTCAGAGGTGACGCCAGGCTCTAGTCTACCCATCTCTCCTTTCCTTTCTGTCCTGCTTCACGGGGGATCAAATTCATCTACGGATTTAATTCTTTCATTTTTAAAGGTTTTGCCATATTTTTAGCTTAATTCCAAGGCTTCTTGGTTATCTAAGTGTTCCATTCTAATAACTTGTTTCGTGATGGCTATGTTTTCTATTGTTACCCCAAGGATTTTAATTCTAGCTTTAACTTTGTTTCCCAGAGTGTCTGCATTTCCAGCTGGCCTGTCTGGCTTGTGCCTCACACTGGGGCTCCCCTCCAGACCGCTGACCTTTGGCTCTCACTCACACTCAAGAATGAGGTGCTAAAAACATCATTAAATACTGTGGACTGGGGGGTGGAGGGGTGCTTTCAGCTGGGAGGTGTCCCTGTTGGTCAGGTCAGGACTGGGGGACGCCCAAGTGTCAGGATTCTTAGGTCACTTGTCTTGGTCAGGTTCCTCAAAGAGGTCCCTCCTAGCTCTCGTCCCTCCTAGCTCTCGACTGCCTGGCCCCCCACCTGGACAGCAGCCTGATGCTCCCCACCCTGGGGCTGGGGGGATGGATGTCGCGTGGCCTCACATGGGAGTGTGAACCCCTCCAGAGACCACACCCCAAGTCTACTGCTGGGTGTGGGGGGGGTCAGTGCGCAGGGCAGTGACCAGCTCCTGTGGCCCCACGTCCTTGTCCTCAGCGTCTGAGGCGTCAGTGTCGTAGGGGGCAGAGGCACGTCCCTGTTTTAGTTTGCGTCTCCCAATGAGGTACGAGGTGGAACACCTTTTCATGGGCTTATTTAACATGGAGGTGTCTGTTCAGATCTGTGACCCATTTTTTAATTGGGTTGTTTTCTTCTTGTTGAGTTTTTAAGAGTTCTTCGTATATTTTGGTTAATAGTCCTTTATCATGTTTTTTCATGCAAATATTTTCTTCCAGTCTGTGGCTTGTTTTATTCTTTTGACAGTGCACTACACAGAGAATTTTTGAATTTTAACGAAGTCCAACTTACAAGTTTTTCCTTTCATGCCTTTGACATTCTATGTAAAGTCACCACCAACCCGAGGCCATCTGGGTTTTCTCCTATGTCGTCTTCTGGGTGTTTTATAGTTTTGCATTTTATATTTAGGTCTGTGGTCCATTTGTTACAGCTTTATCGAGGTGTAATTAATATATAAAAACTGTATGTATTTAATGTATATAGTTTGATAAGGGTGATCCACTTAGTTTTAATTTTTGTGAAGGCTGTGAGATCTGTCTAGACGCACTTTTCTGCGTGGGGATGTCCACTTGTTCTGGTAGCATTTGGGGAAGAGACTGTCCTTTCCCCGTTGAGCTGCCTTTGCTCCTGTGTCAAAGGGCAGCCAGCTCCGTTCACGAGGGTCCATTTGTGGGCTCTCTGTTCTGTTCCGTAGACCTATTTGGCTATTCTTTCGGCAACTCCACCCTCTCTTGATTACTGTAGCTGTATAGGAAGTCTGGAAGTGGGTGTATCAGCCCTCCCACTTTGTTCTCAGTCAGTCTTGTGTTGGCTACTCTGGGTCTTTTGCCTCCGTATAAACTTTAGACTCAAATTGTCAATATCCACAGAATAACTTGCTGGAATTTTGATTGGAGTTGCCTTGAATCTGGAGATCAATTTGGGAAAAACTGACATGGGGACAATATTGAGTCTTCCTATCCATGAACATGGAATAGCTCTGCATTCATTTACATCTTTTTTGGTTTCTTTCTTCAGTTTTGTAGTATTCCTCACATAGATTTTGTACACAGTTTGTTATATTTATACCATTTTTCGGTGCTAATGTAAATGGTATTGTGTTTTTAATTTCAAATCCCACTTGTTCATTGCTGATGTATATAGGCAATTGACTTTTGTGTATTAACTTTGTATCCTGCCATCTTGCTATAATCACTTATGAGTTCCACGAATTTTTTTTTGGTCAATTCTTTGGGATTTTTTACATGGACAATCACATCATCTGAGAACAAAAACAGGTTTATCTCTTCCTTCTTAACCTGAATTCCCTTTTCCTTTCTTGTGTTATTGCGTGAGCTGGGACGTCCAGTACAATGTTGAAGAGAAATGGTGAGAGGTGACAGCCTGCCTGTTCCTGACCGTACGGAAAGCTTCTAGCTTCATACTGTGAAGTGTGATGTCAGCTGGAGTCTCTGTAGATGTTCTTTATCACGTTGAGGAAGTTCCCGTGCTACTTGTTTGCTGAGAGCTTTGATCACGAGTGGGTGATAGATTCTGTCAGGTGCTTTTTCTGCACCTATGGACATGATTGTGTGGCTCTCCTTTAGCCTGTGCACGTGACGGACTGCACTGATTTATTTTCAATGTTTGATTTATTTTCAAATGTTGTGTATCTGGAATAAATCCCACTTGGTTGTGGTGTGTAATTATTTTTATACACTGTTGGCTTCAACTTGCTAACATTTTGTTGAGGATTTGTGCATCCGTTTTCACGAGAGGCAGTGGTCCACACGTTCCCTCTCATGTCTTTAGCTTTGGTATAGGGGTCGTGCTGGCCTCATAGAATGAGTTACAGAATATTCCCTCTGCTTCTGTCTCCTGGAAGAGATTGTACAGAGTTTATACATAATTTCTTCCTTAAATGTATGGTAGAATTCAAACCACCCGTGAAAACATTGGAAAGTTATTAAGGATTGATTCAATTTCTTTAATACATATCAGCCTACTCAGATTGTCTATTTTTTTCTTGTGTGAGTTTTGGCAGATGGTATCTTTCAAGGATTTGGTCCATTTCAAGTGTGTTATCAAATTCTGAGCGAGGAAGTGTGAACATAAGTAGACTTCTGAGTCCATAACCTGAAGGAGTGGGTTGAGACACATGTTCACAAGCCCTAAAAGTAGGGTTTTGGGTGTCCGAGGATGAGGTCACACTGCAAACAACAGATTTGGAGAGAATAAAGGCTCATCTGAGGGCAGGTAAAATTCTCTGGGCTGGGAAGGAAGAGAGCCTGACGAGAGGGGGCAGAGTCTGAAGTGGCCCAGCCCCTGCCTGCACTCCTTCCTCCCCCATCCCTGCCTGGGCCCCAGGAGAGAGAGGGCAGTGGCGATGGAGCCCTCAGATGGGTTGTGGGGGCAGTGCTGCTGGCTCTGGGGGCAGCCTCAGTGCAGCCCAGTGCCAGCCAGGCCAGGAACGGGGTCTCCAAGCCACCAGGAGAGACTCTGAGCAGCCCCAGGAGCGAGGGACCTGGGTGGCTAGGAGGAGAAATGGGCTGTGAGAATCCAGGGTGCACAGGCCTTGGGGCCAGCGTCCAGGAACTCATGAGGCCTGGTCACTCTCAGGGAGGGCGGTGCGGCCTTTGACGGGCTGGGCAGGCCGACTGCGTCACTCAGGGCAGGAAGTACCTCCCCTGCTCACTGCGGTACTCTCACGACCCAGGACATATCCGGTCCCACAGGAGGTGCTCGTCAGTATCTGTGGATCGGATGGATGCTGCCAGCGGCTGGGTGAGGTGCTCTTACTACACACACGGGGGAACCAGCTATGACATCTTCAGCGGCAGCCTCTTGGCCCCGCCAGTCTCTGCTGGCACGAAGCGTCAGGGGAGGACTCCACAGATAACATCCCGTCCCATCTACTAATGAAGTAGAAGCTGTGGCCGCGTCCCGTCAGGGGACACTGTGCTGCTGAGGGCTCCCACGCGGCAGAAACGTGTTCTTATCCTCTGATCAACCGTCATTCTGGGAACGTCTCCCACTGTGAGGTACACTAAACGCCTCCCCACAGGCTCTGAGAACACGTGCTCTGAAGAGGCATCGCAAGTGCCCTTCGATTTCTAATAAAGCAATTTAGTTTGAAATACAGCCAACAGATACTTACAATTTCCAGATCCTGTGTAGTTTTCCTTATTTCTTCTAGTGGTGCCATCCCTCGAAATCTTTTTCTTCGTTCGTGCATTTGCCGTATGTGCTGTTTCAGCCTTTTTTCTAAAGCCCCTTGGACGGTGCTGAGAAAACAGAGGTCACCAGAATGAGCCTAGTTTTAGCAATTTCTATACAACAGGAGAGAAAGAATCTTCCTTTTTCCTCCAGGCCAAATCGTCACCCTGGGGCTCATACACATCATGATGTGGTGACAGTGAGGCCACCTGCCCACTGCCCTCCAGGCACCAGCTCACAGGTTGGGCTGCCTCTCTCAACCTTCTTCTTAGTTAAAAGCTGCTGGAATACACACTATGTTTCAAAAACTTCAAATCCATCCAAGACATCATACATTTAGAACACTGCACGTCATGCCACAGGAAGGGAGGGCTGGGTCTTGGTTTTTATATCAAATGTGTACTGTTAATAAATCCTCAGAGGAACAGAGGTTGTATTCAATAAGGATCTAAACCATCTGCTCTTAGCTTCAGGACTTTGGGCTCATATCCTTCCATTAAATACAGTGACACCGTTTCCTGAGGCCGGGGGTTGGGCCACCATTGGCAGGGTGGAGCCCCCGGGCTTCCTGAAGACGGCACCCCACCCCAGCAGCAGGGTTTGTGTTTGTGTTGTTTGCTTTTCTGAACAGTTGTTCAAAGGACAGCATAGCAGCCTCTGAGGCTGCAGAACCCAGACCCCAGCGCTATGTCTCAGAGATCGGTTCTTAGTAAAATCTAGTAAAATCGTGCCGGGGGCGGTAGGTGTGCCATCCAGACGTGGTTAGCCATGGCCTTTCTGAGGGCCTGCGGCCTGACTGCTGTTGACTGTCATCAAGACCATTCCCACGCGGCCGGGGTGCACCCCACCCGCAGGCTGTGAGGTTTCCACACGGCCTGGCCTCGGAGGAGGGATTGTTCTTCAGAAAAAGAACCCTTTGCCGCCTGCGTCTCATACCATGAGCACTTTCCCCCAGGCTTCCTAAACCTCTCTCGGCCTCCAGACCTGCTGCGGCACACAGCAGTGGGCAGTGCCAGACGTCTGGCTGGGTGGCCGGTCCTCCTGGGAGGGTGCGGGCCAGGAGCAGCTTAGTCTTGCACCCACGCCTCACACGTGGCTTAGGCTCTGACTTCTGGCTGTGCCTGTGCGGTCAGGAGGGGCGGCCAGGAAAGCAGGCAGGGCATGGAGGGCAGTGCAGGAGCCTCAGGCCTTCCTGTAGTCCCTGGGCCCTGGCTTCCCCACGTGCCTGGCAGGTGTGTGGGGTGCAGAGTGTGGAATCCGAGAGTGTGAGGTTTCTTGGCAAGAGGCACACACACAAGGAGGTCTGTTTGTGGCCTGCTCTTAACCCAATGGCATCAGAGCCGCTGGGGAAGGACGAGGGAGCCCAGTGGGCATTCCTAGGACACAGACCCTAGGTCAGCACTGGGGCTGAGAATACGGGAAAACTAGACACCAGCTGGGACCTCAGAGCAGCTGTTGTTCCCTGTGGGAGGGGCTGCTGGGGGCTGAGTGGACGGGGTGGGGGGGGCACAACAAGTCAACGGGGCAGCCAGAGCAGCTCCGAGCACAGGGCTGTGGCTTCCCTCTCTCCCTTCTACACCTGAGCCCCACAAGCTCGCACCTCAGAACGTGCTGGGTGAGTGCTGACCCAAGGTACCTGCTGTGGGGGTGGGGGGTGAAGGTGGGGGGCTGGGAGCCGGCGACCAACCTCAGCTCTTTACTTGCTTGCAGTGACTGCTCTTCGCTTTGTCTCGGGTTTCCAGATGGGTTCGTTGGTATTTTCTCATTATCAATCAGATCTGTGGCAAAGGGAATCTTGGATGCCACCTAGGAAAACGTAACAAGATGTTTTCAGGAACCCAAGACGACACTGCCGTGAGCACTGCCCATCTGCCCACCCAGGCTTGCTCTGCACCGGGCAAGCAGGCCGTGCAGAGAGGGCGGTCCCTCCATAGCCTGCTGACTCGCACCCACCAGCTGGGGCCAGGCCTCGGGGGCTCCTGCAGCCGACGCGACACCACTGGGAATTCTGTCAGTGCAGCGACAAACACACTATCTACAGTGGGCCTGGGTCTTGCATACAGACATGACCTTATTTTTAAATCACTAAGTTTAAGCTACAACATTACTGACAAAATGAGAAAAGCGGGAAAAGTCTTGTAATCAGAAAGCCTGTATACACTCACTGGTCTGGGCCCAACGACGTAAAGAACCGGCACAAACGAACTTCAGAAACTTGCCAGAAATACTTCCGTGCTGGTTTTTCTGATAAAAGACCATGGTGATTCCAAGAGAAAGCACGCGACCTCCTCACTCGTACTCTCCATGGTCACAGCCTCACCTCCGAGGGTTGCGGTCACGGCCCCGCCCCCGAGGGGGAGCAGTGGCCCCGCGGATGGCGCCACCAGCTCTGAGCTCCGCGTGCAGGTCTCGGACCTGTCTCCAGCCCACTGCTACTGTCAGTATCTCCTAAGCCACACTCTCCTGATCCCCCAAGCTGGCCACCCTGCCAGCTCTGGCTGTGGCTTCCAGGTTTTACCGGCTGTGCATGCAAATGGCAGAGAGGTGGACTGTGGAGCAAGGGGCAACGTCCAGGGGCAAGGGGACACAGGACAAAGGCTGACCTGCTTTTGGAAACTCTCTGTAAGGAGTTACACGCCGTTTACATTCATGTTGAAAACAATAAATTCCTGAACACTTCTAAGTTACCGCATTCACACAATATACTTAAAAGTTCCTACAAACACAGGATGCTGAGTCCCCAAGGGCCCGCAGTCCTGCACTCGGACAGGCCCACCTCCTCGGAGTGGCGTCCTCCATTGTCCCTGGTTCCTTTCTCTGTGCTCCCTATCTTCTGGAACCTTCCTTTCCCCTCCTCCCTCCTTGGGCAACCCCTGCATGTCTGCTAGGAGCTCTCCTGCCTCACAACCTTCTGGCCTCCCACCCACTGTGGGCACCCACGCCAGACGAGCTTTCCTAAAATGCCCCTTTGGATGTGGCCCTGCCTGACGGGGGGATCTCAGACAGGCCTGAGGCCAGAGGGTGCCCTACTATCTTCCTCCAATCACCGGCCTTCCACATTGTCCCTTCTTACTGAGACAGGTCTTCAGTAAGAAGCACGTGTACCATGAGCGAATACGTCCTGTTTAGAGCAGGAGCCCAAGCCACTGTGGAGCCACGGTCCCAGTCACCTGCTGACCTGGTGCTGAGGACCGGGTGGCCGGGCAGGGCATGTTGGTGACCTGTGCCAGTGGGCAGGGCCCAGGGACCCCAGTCACCCCTGAGCAGGAAAGGTTCCAATTCTGTAAATGTGAGTGTCCCACTGTGACATCCCAGTAGGAAAAAAAGGTTCTACTGTCTTTTTTCCTTAGGTTAACAAACCATTGTTGCGCAATGTGGGAAGCGCCAGGTGGTAGAAGAATTCAGGAGCAAAGGTCTCTGGCAGAAAGCTGCCCACAGCCACCCGCTGCAGGCAAGGGTCCTGAGGGACGCCAGGGAGTGGTGGCCAGCGTGGCATCATCTGTAGTCCCAGTGATCCCCCCCCAGGAGTGCCTCAGCCACAAAGGGAGACAGGACCTCGGGGAGGGATGGTGGCGACCAACTCCGTAGCCCGAGAAGCACTGAGTGAGGGGCAGGACGCCAGCCAGTCTGCGGGATTCCTGCCCCAAAGGCAGAGCCTCACTCCAGTCATGAGAGAACAGCTGGCAGCCCAGGAAACCCAGACGTGGACCGCAGGCTGGACCAGGGCGTCGGTGGGGGACCTGGCGAGCTGGCTTTTCCTCTTGTTAAACAGCACTGTCCTGCTGTCCACTCTGGACTGAGAGAGGCTGTGGGGGTGAGGTGAGCATCGGGGCAGCTGGGGGACACACAGGGGATTCTGCACTATCTTTGCCACTTTTCTGCAAGTCACAGTTAGTTCAATACAGTTAGAATTGAAAGAGACCCCTGGATTGTCCGAGTTAGCCACCCGACTGTGAGGTGGACAGCAGCTCAGGGTACCATCCCCCAGGGGGTGCAGAGGCAACCCCTGGCCTTGTGGGGTCACACGCAGGGAACACGTCTTAAAAGAAATAACTGAAGACACATCGCGACCCAGTTCCAAAGCACGCTTGCCTCATGCTCACGGGGAACAAGAAAGCTGGCACAGTGCAGGGATGGCAGCCGGCTGCCCGGCCTGCGGTCGCCCGTGCCCATCTGGGATCAGACCCCCCCAAATGGTTTGGGAGAGAAAAGGGGAGACAAGTATTGCCCTCAGGGTGCCAAGGGCCACACACATGGAAGCTGGCGGCCCCATCCTTGGGGACGCAAGGGATGAGGCCGCCGAACCACCGTTTCTTGGCTTCTGAGATGACTGACCTCGAAGCTGAGAGGACCAAGGGCAGGAGACACAGAAGGACACGTGTGGATGCCCTCACCTTCCGGCGCTGAGGCCGACGCCAGGTTTCCCTGAGCTCCAGCCCAGCTGGGACCTGTGGGTCTCAGGTCCTCGACTGTGAAATGGGAACACTGCAGCCCACCTGGGCCACAGGGCTGAATGAGGTGTGCATGACCACAGAGCACTCAGCAGGCGTGAGCAGCTGGCATAACTGTCACTGTCACTGTCACCGAGCCCTGCCCCCGCTGGCGCTCCATACCAGGGTGCTCCGTGGGGGCCGGACTTGGCTGAGCTCCTCTGTCCTCTTCCTCATGGTCTGGGCTCGCTCTCTCCACTCCTGCAGCACTCTCCTGTCTCTGGAGAAAGTGTCACATTAGCGCCACAGTAAAAGCAGCTGAAAGCGTAGCTTACAAGGATGGCCACTGTCAGTGTTCCAGCCTCACACAAGAGCCCTTTCCTTTTGCTCCATTGTGCAGAGGCCGGACACGCACCACGTTCGGGGTGTAGGATGGCCGAAGGCTGGCCGGGGCTGGGGCCATGGGCTCCCAGGCCTTCAGGCATTCACGGGTCTCCACTGGAATGGACAGGGCCGCTGACAGGTCACCTTCACTTAACGGGTGACATCGGGGCCTTCCCAAGACCCCTCACCTGCGGCATGGCCACGATGCCACCACACTTTGGCAGGAGGGGCTTCCATGTTGGCAGGTCTTGGTCGCTGCACCATGAACTCCCCACAGTAACACTCCAGGGGCTCGTTGCCCACGGCTCAGGGGCAGGCCTGTGGCACCATGACACCTGCGGAACCTCTGAGCTGAACGTATAAGCAGCCCTTGGTTGGCTGTGGTCATGGCTCTGGAGATGGGATGGGGTCCCCTGGACTCCCCGCCGGGCCCCCATCTCCATCTGCCCATTTGAACCAATTCCTGGATCTTCCATAGAGTCCTATAGCTGGCACCCCTCCCCAGAGGGCCCCCAAATCCGGCCCTCTCATCTCCGCTCTCAGCACACAGCCCCTGCCTCTCCCACCTGCCTGTGCTATGGGTTCTTCCACCCTCAGGGTCACTGTCACTGGGCCCTGCCGAGGACTTGTCCCTGAGCTCGGTGCTGCGGCAGGAATCGGGCATCGGTGGGGCCTGCTCCATCCTCCCCCGGCTCCCACGGGGAGTGTTGGTGCTTCCTGCTGCCACCACGCTTAGCGATCAAAGGCCCAGGACGGCCAGGCACCCCCTCCACAGCTCTGCAAAGGCCTCCCCACCTAAGAGGATGCTGCCACCCAATTGATTTCAGCACCCCCAGCCCCAAGCTGGGCTCCCCAGTTCTCCTCCACCCAGCACTCCTGGAGTGGGGTTGTGACTTTGTGACCTCATGTGCTGCTCTCCCAGACCAGGGACCTGCTCCTTAGTGACCACTGCCCTCAGGGTACCCAAGGGACCTGCTTATTGAGGAGGCAATGGGGCACAGGGGAGCAGGACAGCGGGGCGCAGCCGACACACTAGCTCCAGAAGCTCCTGTCGCTGGGACACGGATGTGCCCTGCTCTCAGCACCACCCTGACAAGCCACCTGCGCTCAGCCCACACCTAGACCCTCCCCAACCCCGCAGCCTGGACTCCAGCTGAGGGACACTTTGGGGGGGACGGGGGAGCTGCTAGCGACAGCTATGGCTGGTACGTGCGACCCCAGGGGCAGCCCAGGCCACAGCCCTGCAGCCAGGATGACAGCCCGGGGGCTCCTGTGCCCTGAGCAGCGCTGAAGGCCTCACCTCACTGACCCTTTCACTGGAGGAAAAGAATCTGACTAGAAAGAGGCCTAATGTCAAGCGCAGTCAGAACTGGGTGTGTGAACAGTGCTTACAGTCAGGCCCAAGGGAAGACACACACAGGATGGTTTCACAAAGGGAGGGGCAGGCTGGTGCAGGGCAGGGGCCTGATGGGAAGGACCACAGGCAGGACTCACTGGGAGGGCTGCCCCCTACTGGCCTCCTGCTGGGTCCCCACGGGGTCAAACCCAACCACAAGGTGAGGGGCTCCAGGGCACTGTGGGTGTGGTACCTGGCGGCTGAGCCTCCTGAGGCCCAGAGCACAGGGGAGGGGGCGGTCAGCGGAGCTGGAGGACTGCGGGGACGCTGAGGACTTGAGCCGACCAGGCAGGGGCCAGAGGGAACTTTATTGATGAGCATGTTGTTTTAAAACAACTTCCTTAGAAAAGACCCATCAGCCAGGTGAATGAAAAGAGAGGAAGGCCGGTTAAGGAAGGGTAGGAAACCAGGAAAGTACAAGAAGGCAGGCGGGGTTGGGTTGGACGAGACCTAACAGCTGCCCGGTGCCATGCCCAGGCTGGCCCAAGTGGCCTCACGCCCTCGAGAAGCAGCACGTTAGCTTCCAGAGGAAGAGGAAACAGAGCCTTTACCTGAGAAGGCAGGCAGGCCCGAGGCCCCACCTGCACCCACTCCCGGGCCTCACCTCCTCTGTTCCACCAGCACCTGCTCCTCCCTGAGCTCTCGGAGGCCTGAGGCCCGGCTGTCATCCAGCATCGGCGCTCCTGTCAGCACTGTGCGCACTGACGACAGGCCAGGCAGGACCCCCCTGAAGAAGGGGGGTTTCCTTCTAGAACGACACAAGATTTTTAGCCAAATACCTAACAATACCCTGTGATGAACACCCACCTGGAGGACCCGCGTCAGAAAACAAACACTGCGGATGCGCCAGCCAGGCTGGCGGGCCAAATGCACGCCGGGCCAGCCGTGACGGCCACAGACTGCGCCCAGCCTCCACCCCCACTCCCCAGGCCGCCTGGGAACCTCCAAGGGCTACGGAACGGGTTCACATTCGAAGGGCTGGATAAGACTGCAGTGCTCTGAGCAGGCTGCCCGTTTCCAACGTAAACTGTCATCGTGTTCCTAACAATTAGTACATGGAGGGAGAGAGGGAGGAGGAGGCTTCTCCGCAGCAGGCTTCGACGCCCTGCGCTGCCATGGATGGTTCCCGGCACCTAAACCAGGCTGGCACCACTGCCTCAACAATGACGGCAACACGCACGGACGCACAGCTGATGTTTTAAAAGATAATTATAAAGCAGTATTTCAACTTGGCAAAGACCGAGAAAACAGACCTTGGCTTGTGGGTCGTTCTGGGGACGTGTCTGTGGCTGGGGCGCTCCTTGTGCTGGGCACGCAGCACCGCCTGGAGGTTTGGCGGTAACAGCACGGGCAGGAGCCGGTGGGCAAGGGTTTCCGCTTGTTCCCTCTCGACAATCTCCTGCCTCAGCTTCCAGAAGCGCCTGATCTCCTCCTCACTAGGCCAGTCTTCTGGGGGACCAGTGGACCTTCTGAGTTCACTCAGGTCTAGTTTTTCAACAGGTGGGAACGAGTCCACCTTTTTCTTTAACCTGGTCCCCTTTGACTCCTGAGAATTAATGGTTTCTCTGTCAGGCACACGTTCCTCAGGTAAGTCCAATGGGGGATGTGGCCGCTGAGTTAGGGTCATCTTTTTCATGGATGAAATCGCTAGTGGGATTAAATACCGTTTCAGTAGTCTGGACCTCCACCCCAGCCCTGGGACTCGAACAGAGGCAGGCCCTCACTGCCCACGTAAATCCATACAAATCAAGACTCTCCTCTGCTTCCTCCCCTTTGGACCTTTGGTATCGTTATTTCTAATTCATATTTAGCCCATAGGCCTGTTGCTTTTGTCTGGCAATGCTTTTGTTGACTTTCAAACACTTATCTTTAGCTCTAGGTGAATTATTTGAGAGAAAATTGGCCCAAAATGTATTCATCCAGTTTTGGCCAGATCCCGTGTTAGGCACTGGAGCCACGGGGTCCCACAGATGGGTGTTGCCTCCTGAGGCTGTTCCAGTAGGGCACAGACACACTGGGGGTGCTGGGGCATGCCCCGAAACCCCGACCCCCACCCTCTTCCTAACCATCTACACTCTCCCACCCTTGTGTCCGTAGACACATTTTAAACAGCTTTGACCGTTGTAAGTTACCTTCCTATAAAAACTGAATTCATTTTTAGCCTCTCGAGCCTAATTTGTTAATATTTAGCTATTGTCTACCTTTTTTCCGTAATGGATTACACATCTATTGTATTTACACAGACAAAGCCTTAAATGTAAAAAACAAAAACTGCGATGAGGTTGAAAGATAATAATAACACCATTACTCTTGAATGTTAATTATACATTAAAATATTAAATTACAAAACACATTTCAGTATCAGTGATTTGCAATTTTCTTCTTTAAGCAAAAGCCTTTCTGTCAATACAACATCTCTGAGGACTCAGAATATGAAACAGGTAAATGCTTTGATGTCCAGCGCTGTCAGGACTGCTCGTCCGCACACGCCCCCCATGACCCAGAGCCTGGGTCTCCTGTGGGACCCACGGCAGCCAAGTGCGACCCATGCTGGTGCCACACAGACCACAGCACACACATACACAGGACAACACGCTCCCACCGCTACATGTCAGGCTGATACGTACTCGGGGTTGGTGTTTTTAAAGAAAAATACTTTACGAAATGGGCAGTAGTTGTCTAATGGACCAAGCGATTCCCAGCACAGGTACCGAGGTGTTGGGGGCGCGGACTGTTTCGCTTGATTCATCCCAGTGACCTCGAGCCCCCACCCACCCCACACAGGCTGCCACACACCGGGGATGCAGCCCCTTGAACACAGAGCCAGGCCAGGACGCAACCACGCTCTGCTGGTCAGCGTGGACCTGTGTGTGAACCGGCTGCTGGTCTGCATGGGCCAGTGTGTGAACCGGCTGCTGGTCTGCATGGGCCAGTGTGTGAACTGGCCACTGGTCAGCGCAGACCTATGTGTGAACCGGCCGCTGGTGAGCGTGGGCCAGTGTGCGACCATGTGCTGTGAGTCCGGCGAGGATGTGTGAGGCTCCCACAGGCTCCGGGCCTGACCTTAGAAAGCACTGACTGCAGCTTTAAGGCAGTTTGTCACGATGACTGTCCTACACACACACACCTAGAGAAGCCAAGTCTCGGGCACAGGGACGCTCGGCGTCGCAGGCCTGCAGGAAGGCCCGGATCGTGGCCAGTCCCTTCTGCACGATGAGCTGAGGCGGGAATTCCAGGGGGCAGCATCGCAGGTTCAGCGCTGTCAGTGTTGTCACGTTCCCTGAGGGAGAGGAAACCCATCAGCATTCACACTCTGCTACACAACGAAAACAAGGAGGAAGTGACACGAGCTGTGTGCACATTAGGGGAAAATGCTATAACAGACGCCTGAGATTTGCTTTCAAAAAAAAAAAAAAAAAGCTTTGCAGGGGAGACAGATTCCACAGATTAAATGCTGGTTATAAAATAAAATAATGTGAAGTAAAATAAAATAAAGCAGTAACAACAGCCCACTCATAAAAATCACAATATAAAGTTGCTATAATATATTCTCTAAGATGCCTATTTTCAACAACAACAGAAAAACTACAAGGCATGCAAAGGGAAGTAAAATGTGACATGTCCTCAGGAAACAGCCAATAGAAACTGTCCTCGAGAAAGCCCAGGTATTGCATTTAGCAGACAAAAACTCCAAAACAGCTGTTATAAACATGTTCAAAGAAATGAAAAATAATTAAACGAAAATATACTAAAATGAATCAACAAATATAGAATGTTAATAAAATAGAAATTATTAAAAAACCAAAAAGCAGTTCTAGAGTTGAAAATCACAGACCGAAATGAAAAATTCAGTAGACTCAATAGCAGATACAAGATGACCAAAGAAACAGTCAACTTGAAGATGGAACAACATCAAGCACGCTAACATATACTCGTTTGTAATGAGAGTCGTAGAAGAAGCAAAACAATGGATGAGAAAAAGTATCTGAGGAAACCATGGCCAGAAATACCCCATTTGATGATAAACATTAGTCTATACATCTAAGAAGCTTAACGAACCCCAAGTAACATCAACCAACGGGATTCACGTTCAGGAACATCACAGTCAAACTACTGAAAGGCAAACAAATCATCCTGGAAACAGCAACAGAAAGACAACTCATCACATACAAGGGAACTGCAGCAATAACCAGCATTTTCCAAATCTGATTCAAGACATCACTGAGCAGATTCAAGAAGAGTAAACACAAAGAAAAACAACTCCTGTGCATGTCACAGACAAATTGCTGAACGTTAAACGCAGAAAGAAAAATTTTAAAGCAGCCAAAGGAAAATATGTGTATTAATTTTAAAGAAAAACAAGACTAACAGCTGACTTTTCAACAGATGGGAGCCAGAAGATAAAAAAAATGCCTTTATTATGTAGTGAAAAATCCCTAAAATCTAGATTCCTATACTGAGCCAAAATATCCTTCACAAATGATGGGACCGATAAAGATGACTTTTTAAAAAATCAAACTTGAAAAATTCATCACCAGCAGATTAAACGATAACACTAAAGAGAGCTCTTCCGGCAGAGGCAGTCACGCCGATGGAAGCATGGAGCTTCCGGAAACAGGGCACCAGAAGGGTGAGGATGTGGGGACCATCGGTAAGTACTGACAATTTAGAATTTGTCATGTGCTGGATTTACAACACGTGGAAAGCAAATCTGTGAACACAACAGCAGAGAAGACAGAGGCGGTAATGGAGCTAAGCTTTCATTCCTATGGTTGTGTGAGAAGTGGGACGGCACCCACGTCAGTGGCCGGGCCTAAGTCAAGGATGAACGGCGCAGGGTCTAGATAACCATCAAAACCCACTACGAACCTACAGGAAGGGGCTCTGCTTCCAGCGATGTCGGAGCAGCTCCAGGAAGCACAGCTCTGCGGTAGAAAACTAGAAACGGGGCAAAAAACAAACCACCTGCAGGCAGGAGAGCAACAGAGAGCAGAAGGGGTTGGAAGGAAGAATGACAGCTTCCGGGAAAGACTGACAGCAGACAGGGCGCAGTGCACCTGTGGGGTGCTGCCTGAGGGAAGGCCGGGGAGCACCACAGACAGCAAGAACAAGAGGGTCGGGGAGTGGGGGTCAGGACCGTCGTGGTGACTTGTGGGCCACAGGACGGGCTTCAGAGCTACCCCAGCAGCTCCAAAGTGAGGGGAATGTTCTGGAAAGAGAGGGACTGCAGGGCTACAACTCTGCATGTAGATTCTGCAAGCGGGTCTCTGGCAGAGTGCTGAACTTCATATCACAGGACCGACAGCAAACGGCACGGCCCAGGCTGGGGGAATTCAATGGGGATGTCACCCTCCACAAAAGAGCGAGTCTGGAGCCTCGGTCCTGTCAACTTAACGCCCACTTAAAAAACATCAGTGTCCTGTAGAGGAATGTAGCAGAACTCAGAATCTCTACACTAGATCTATCACAATGCCCAGGATACAATCCAAAGCCACTGGACATAGAAAGAAACAGGAAAACAGTCCTCATATTTGGAAGAAAAGGCCGGAAATTGAGAGTGACCCTGGGACCACCCAGAATAGCAGACAAGAATTTTATAGTGTCATGGGTCGAGTTATGTTCCTTAGATTCCTATGTTGACGCTCTAACTCCCAGCACCCCCAAATTTGACTGTATTTAGAGACTGGGTCTTTAAAGGGGTGACTAAGGTAAAATGAGGTTATTAGGATAGGCCCTGACTGGTTTGAACAGTGTCCTTTTACCAAGAGGAGGAGACGCAGGGATGCACACGCAGAGGGACGGCCATGTGAGGGCAGCAGGACGGGGGCCTCTGTGAGCAGGGGGAGCGCCTGCAGGAGCAACCCACCCTGAGACACCCTGACCTCGGACTTCCAGCCTCCACACTGTGAGAAAATTAACTGCGTCGTTTAAACCACCCGTCTGTGGTCGCTTGTTACGGCCGCCTGAGCAAACTAATACAAGCAGCTATTATACCCAAGGACAGGAAGGAAAAAGTGTTTGTACCAAATTGAAAAATAGTAAAAACTCTGTGAAGGAAAAGAGAAACTAGTTTTTTAAATATGAAAATTCTAGGACTGGAGACAATATCTGAAAAATAATTTACTAGATGATTTTTCACAGCTAGCTAGAAATGATAAGGAAAAAATACACATAAACTCATAGATATTTATCTATCTTCTCTGAAGAACGGAAAAATGATTTTTTTTTAACATACAGAAGCTCAGTAATCAGTGCGACAATAACAAAAGGTCCAACATATATAAAAAGGGAGAAGAGGATCATTAAAATATTTTAAGAATATCAACCAAAATATTTCCCAAATTAGGCAAAAGATGTGAATTTAAAAATTGAATAAACTCAAAAAATTCCAAGCAGGACAAATACAAAGAAAACCACACCTGGGTATCTCATAGCCAAATTGCCGAAAAGCAGTGGTACAGAGAAATCTTGAAAGTAATCAAAGGCGGGTAGCCAAGTTCTTAGTAGACGAGAATAGCTGTGGGACTGGCCACGAGGTCTAAAGACAGCGGGACATCTTGAAAGCACAGAATGAAAAAAAAATTCAACCCATATTTCTGTACCAGAAATATCCTTTAAGAATTACAGAAAAATAAGGACATTTTCAGAAAAATATAAAGAATGCTTCCCCAGGAGACTGATATTAGGAAACCTGAAGGGAAGTTCTTCAGACTGAAGGACAAAGATGCTGAATGGAAACTGGGTCTTCAGGAAAGAATGGAGAGCACCAGAGAGGCCAAACAATCTGTAAATGTAACTGATTTTTTCCTCCTCATTTATTTAAAATATATGTGACTGCTGAAAGCAAAAACCGTAACACTGAACGGTGAGTTTTACCATGTGCAGACCTGATGCACAGGACAACTCTCACACAGGACCTGGTGCAATCAGTGGGCAACACCATTTTCTGGGATATGGGCAGGTGCTAACCGAGAGCAACCACTAAACCATTCAAGGAACATAACAGGTATAGCCAAAAAGTCAATACAAAAAATTTAATAGAAGTATAAATAGTATCCAATCAATACACAGTTACGTGGAAAGCAGGAACAGAGAGAAAAAACCTAATGAGGTAAACAGAAAACAAACAAAAATGACAGACCAAGTCCATTTATATCAATAATTACACTAAGTGTAACGAATCAAACAATGTAACTAAAAGGCAGAGATTGTCTGATGGGGTTAAGAATGAGATCCAGCGATACCCTGCCCACTAGCAAATACACACAGTCGCATCCTGAGAGGTTGAAAGTAAGAGAATGGAAGACATATGCCACACGAACAGGGAGCAGAACATGTACCGAATGGCAATATGCATGTGACAAAGCTCCAACCATGCCATCAGAGGAACACATGACAACCCACACCAGCCAGAGCAACAAAAATAACAAGAGAATATAAAATCCTAAATTTTGATTCAACCAATAACATAGTATCAAAATACATGAAGCAGAAGTTGCCAGGTCTGAAAGGCAGGCACAGCCCGAATCCCGGAACGTTTCTGCACGTTTCTTCAGGTCCTGATGAAGTAAACGGTCAAACGATCACGGACGTGGCTACCTGGGACACTGTGGGTGACAGGCCTACCTCCCTGATGCAGCACCACATCAGAACTACCTGAGAGCTTGCTCTTCTCCGTGCAGAGGCCACACTGCTCAGACAGAGCAGACCCTGGGCCAGAAGTCAGCGCCAACGCGGTCCAAACCACCCACCTGACACGGTACGTGGGGCGTAGCTACAACACAGCGACAGAAAGGAATGAGAATGTCTCCCAGTTTGTGAACCGGGCCCACGGTCACTGCGTTAGAAAGCACTGAGCTGAGTGGTGCTGACACCATGTCAGCCCATGCAGCACTGAGAGAGAGAGTAACAGCCGTAACGTTACTCAGAAAGGTCTGAAGCTGGATCCAAGCTGCAACTGAGTAAGTCAGAAAAAGGAGAGCAAGCCAAACCTAAAGAAAACAAAGATAATAAAGAGCAGAACTCTGTGAGACAGAACAGATGGTGACAGAGCAAAGTGTCCTCCTCATCGTCGTCTTGACAACTGCGGCAGGGAAAACGCAGGTAGGAAGACGCTGCGGGGGTGCCTGTCCACACGGACGGGATTGGACGCCGCCCACATGGACGCGCCTTGGATTCTGCTGAGCCGAGACGCAGGTCGCCAATGCCACACGTGGCGTCATCCAACCTACAGACTGGAAAGGAGGCCCTTTACACACCTGCCGTCAGGGACGGTGAGTGGGGAAGCACTCGTGAACTGGTTACCTTGGTGCAGGGCAGGAGGGGCCTGGGGGTGGTGGGGCTAATTCCCTTAGGCTGTGCACTGGGGCCAAGGGTCTTTGTTTTTGTCACTTCTTACACGGATCTTAGGTGTCGCTTTAAATGTAGAACACACGTTAAAGCACCAATAGTTCGAGAGCCTGAGGAGAGAGTGGAGGGACAGCAGCTGCCCCTCTAGCTGGCATTTCTACTGCAGATTCCAGGAATTTCAGAAGACCGCATTTTAAACCACATTTTACCTCACTATTTAACACTTACCCAGCTCCACAGGTAACATTTTGATAGGATTTCTTTCTAAAAGCAAAGTTTTCAAATACCTTTAAAACAAAACAAAAGATGTATCACTTAGAAAGCAGAAAATCAAATGGCCATCTCTAAAGTACACCGATTTTTACACACTTCTCTTTCTTCTCCAGGAACCAGCATAGATACACAAGGACCAAGAACCCAGCAGGTGGCGGGAACCCTGCAGCGTCACGTGATGAGAGTCAGAGCCGGAACCAGACGCTGCAAATCTGCACGGCGGGTCCAGCAGAGGTGCTGCAACCCTGGCACTGTCTGTGGTACTGCTCGTCCCAAAGTGCCTAAATGTGGGACTAAACAACCGCATGAGTTTGCACACTCGGCCATTGCACCTCTTGGCTGGCTATCGAAATGGCATCAGACACTTCTGTCCTGAGGTCAAAACGCAGTGAAGAGAAGATGCTCACACATTTACAGGTGCCGTGCCCTGGAGCCTGCAGTGCGAGGACACGACTTACCTGTGACAGCCAATCCCAGAAGGCAGTGCTCTGATCCTGTTGTGCCGGAGGTCTAGCCACGTGAGGTTTGGCAGCCAGTGGAAGAAATCGTCAGGGATCGAGCAGAGCGCGTTTCTCTGAAGGTGCAGTTGCTTCCAGGAAGAAGACCATGTTTTGTCAACCAACTAAATTTAAAGCATGGTACATCCTAAAAGCATTTCCAAAAGAGCGACTAGCCATCGCAATCAGATACATCAAGAGGAAAACCGTCATATTTTACCCTCAAGTAGTTGAAACAAGGAAAGCGCCAGACTCGTGGGCACATGAGTGACACTGACCTGGGGACGTGGCCTCCCTGCTGGTTGCCGGCTCAGGGGCCACCGTGAGCCCTGCAAACTTTGCTGCAAACACCCTTTTACACCAAACTCACGCCCAGAGGGTTTCTAATCACTCTCCCCCTTCTGGGCCCCACACTCAGTGTTCCCCAATGCAAGAGCCATGTCTGGCCACAGGGACAGACGCATCCTAAGGAAATGACTGAAAGACACATGCACTCAGCTGTCTGCTGTGGCTTCGCGCACGAGAATAGCCTCATAACCATCGTTTCAGGACACTGGATACGTCGCCTCAGTGGAACCTAAGGCACGATATGAAGGAGCTGCCAGTGAGGGAGGGGGAGGGCAGGACGCACGGCCTGATGGTGAAATGTACACACATGCTGAGCCAGGCTGTGTGGCAGGTGACGGGGAATTTAGAAATAGCCTAATACTGCTGTATGTTCTATATCCTCACATTACTTTATACCGGGGGTGCCAAAAAAATGTCTACACATTTTAAGCAGTTAGCTATGCTCAAGCAGTAGTTCGCTGTAATTAGAAGGGTCTGGATGCTGATGGTAACCACTGTGAGCACCTCTTATAATTGCAGAAGTCAAACGTGACTTGTATTCATCTTTTGTTATCAGTATATATTGAGTATTACAATTAATACAATTTTTTCCTTCCTCCAAATGTGCATAATTTTTTTGGCGCCCTCTGTGTGTTATATATACACATTTATATATCTCTATCTACCCGGGCAGCACAGTACATCTGTTAAGAGCACTGGCCTGGAAGCCACACTTCCTGGGTTCAAATCTAGGTTTCCAAACCTATTAGCTGTGTGACTTTGAGTAAGTTCCCAAACCTCTGTGCTCCAGTGTCATGGGACGCGCCGCCCAGGGTACACTAAGTGACATAGGAGTGCCAGGTAAGCATCAGCCATTGTGACTATTGCTTTTTTTATTAAAGACCCACTGAGTGCAGGAAAGTGCCACCATGCAGCTCCTTTTCTGTCACGACTTCACAAGTCCCAACTCTACGTCCAATGCCATCTTCCAAACCCCTTCATAGTTCCAGCAGAGACCTGAGAAACGCTGACGAGGAAATCAGTCTTCTAGGTGCACGGAAGACAAACACCTTCAATCAGCTAAGTCGGGCACAGTCTCTGGGAAGTGACCTGGCAAGTGCAGACGCACAATATGTGGAAACTTGGTACGTGGGAGCCTGTAGCCTCCAGCTGCAGTGTGGACTTTAAGTTTCTCAGGCCTGCCTGTTTCCCCCAGGGAAAGCCCATTCTAGCGCTCAGCCTGGAAGCCACAGACCCTCCAAAATGCCAGAAAAGGAGCCGCAGAGAGAAAAGATGGCACTACTCTCCCCGAGAGCGGGTTTGGGTAAACGGCGACTTGTCCGCATCCTCCTGTGTGGGTCGTCTGAGACCGTGTGAAGATGGGCCCTTCCCGCAGTCCAGGACTATCAGGTGACCTTGCAAATGCACCCGTACCTCCCAGAAGCCCACAGCTCTGAGTGGTCGCCTCACTCAATGATTTGTTGTCATAGCAATAAAATGTGTATCTCTTTTCTGAAGATCATAAACAGTCATGAAGTTTCTTTATTAAGCCTGAAGAAGGGTTCTGGAATTTCCCCCTTCTTCCTTTATGCACAAAGGTGACATAAACCTCATGACATTTTTGGCTTCTTCATTCAAACTGATAGCATTTGCTTCACAAAAAGTGACACATACATTGCAGGAGCCCTGGTGACTCGGTAATTCACTCCTACAGGTGCCGGCTCTGGCAGTGACAAACAATTAGGGTTCAGTAAATAAGCAGCCACTGAAAAATCTAAGTACACAGCTTTTGTAAAAGCCCTTAGAGATGTCAATCAATGCCTTAACGGTGTGCCGTGTCACGTGTGTGCCGTGGCGTGGGCAGCGTGCTGTGTGTGCGGTATCGTTGACTTCTTGTAACCACTCATGAAAATATTCTCATCCCCATCTTCCAGACGAAGACAAATGAGGTGTAAGGAAACCGTGTGACTACCAGGCAGAGAGCACTCCCAGGGGGCGCCCTCGCCGTCTCACATCAAAGCTATGTTCTGATGGAACTTTATTCTAGAAATCACCGGCCACAAGACAAACCTGCTAGATTACACGCAGGTGGGGTTCGCCTGGAGAAGGCGCCGGGCACAAGGTAATCCGCGTGTGACGTCACTGGTAAGAAACAGTTCTGAACTGTCTCAGTGGTGCCTGAAATAGGGGTTTTGTGTTTTAAATACCATGTTTCCCTGAAAATAAGACTGGTTTGCTCTCAAAGACTTCCCAGTAGGGCTTATGTTCAGGGGATGTGCTCCTAATAAATCATTCCAGGGCTTATTTTCTGGTTTGGTCTTATTTTCTGGGAAATGGTTAAGAGACCAAGGGAGCTGTTGGCCGCGGTGTCTGCCACGAGGTTTCTGACGCTTAAGACTCTCGAGGACAGAGGACATCGGAGTCTGGCTCTCCAAGGTATTCCCCCCAGCTGGCCCCCACCCCGCATTCCTCTTTTCTTGTGAGCAGCACATGAAACCCTGAGTTAACCCTCCTCTATCTCATTCTAGAATCATCTCCTGAAGAGACGCCTACAATAAAAGCCCGAGGAGGGAGCGGGGGTGGGTGGGTGAACTGTTCATTTATGTCTACCCAGCACCCTGAGAAACGCCCCACTTACTTTAAGGGTGGGGATTTTCAAGACCTCCCCTAAATGGTGAAGACCACTGTGACTCAAGTCGAGAATCAGTGAGGAAGCAAAGCTCGGCCCCTCAACACTCCTGTGAGCGTCCAGGGAGGCGGGCATGCTCCCAGCCTGACCTGCACCGGGCTTGGGCTCAGTCTTGGGCTCGGGCTCGGCAGCCCCAGAGCCATTTTCCTCCATGTGTCAGCCAGGGAAGCCTCCGGGGCCACCACTCATTCTCCTTGGTCTGCAGTCACCTGGGGACAGGGAGGGGACACAGCAACAATTAGGAACACTGACTCGTTCACAGGTGGCTGGGCAGGCTGTGCAGCAGATGTGCAATGATTTTGCGTGCTCACAAAAGCAATCGTTTTTAATAAACAGTATCATAAATTTGACTTTTAAATTTGTAAAAACAAAACAAAAAACCTGGGATGCAAGAAGGTTCAGATTTAAATGTTCTGCTCCTGACTCTGCACCGTGGAATTTGGAGATTTAACTTTAACTCCTGGAAAATGCAAAGTACAAATGGCTATTTTAGAGATGAAAATCGATCCCAACGGTTCAGAGTCAGTAAACCAACACATTCTTTCCATAAAGCAGGAGGGCGCTCCAAAGGAGCAGTATTTCTCATTTCCACTACACCTGAAGCTGCTCCCACCAGGAAGCCAGCCAGGTTTACCATTTTGGCTCAGTGGGAGGCGCTGGGCCTGGCGAGGACTAAGGCTCTGGGAAAACCAGAATCCAGAATTTCAGTTGTCCAGCAACACTTTTGCTCAACACAAAGTTCAAGAACTGTTGCTCAGCAAAACTTCATTCTGTGACACTTCCACGTGTGATTTCCCACCAGTTTATCCAGCAGTGACATTCAAGAGGCGGAAGGTTTACAGTTCTCAGGCATCCATTCCTTCATTGACCCAACCCCCACCTCCGCGCAAGAGCCGGTGCCCGTGTGTTCCTTTGTTTCCTTCCCCCATTAGCCAGGAGGAATATGAGGTTTGGGTTGGTTAAGGAGCTGCCTAAAGGTCAAGCAATTAACGCGTGGGGACCAATGTACAGGTGCGACCTCAGGCGGCCTGCACTCGGTGGAGACCCTGGGCCTTTCCCAGGGGGGTCCTTTTCTGGGAATCACGGACCGACAGTGAGGGAGGGGAGGGGGGCTTCAGTCTCCTACAAACCTCCGAACAGGGAATATGTCTGAAAACCGGGAGCGAAAAAACAGGATCTAAACATGAGCGGGGCGGGCTCCGCGGGGTGTTGAAGCGGCTCCAGGGGCCCAACGCACCCTGCCTCAGTTTCCCCATCCGGGTCGGGTTGGACGTTCCAGGCCTAGGGGCGGTGTGTGCGGGGCAGCCCCCGGGGCTAGAACAACCGGACAAGGTACCTCCTTCCGTGTGCCGCCCGCCCACACTTGGACCCGCGAGCTCCGCGCCCCCCAACCCCCTCCGCACGTGCGGCATCCCCGCTTCACCTGCGACCCCCCCATCTCATCCGCGGCGCTCGTCCCTTACCTGCGGCGTTCGGTCCACTAGCATGCCCGAGGGTCCCGAGCTCTAGGAGGTACAGACCAACAATGGAGACCGCCGGGCTCACGCGGTTGCCATGGAGACGCCCAGCCGTACGGGGGCCCGCAGGCGCCAAGCCTCACAGAGAGTGTGCTGCGCCTGCGCGCGGGACACCTGCAGCGCAGCAGCGCTCGGACCGGTCCCCAGAGCTGTCCCGCCTCCCGACCTCCTCTGCCAGGCGTCGGAGACACAGAAAGAGAGGTTGTTGGGCGTTGCGGACGGAGAGTCCCGGTGTACGAGGAGGACGTCCGCGGGGTGGCGCCAGCGAGCTGGGCCTGAGGACGGGCTCGGGTCCCTGTGGAGGACAATGGCCCACACTCACCCGGAGGTTTGCCTTGCAGGCCGACCACGGTGTCAAAGCTGGAAAGTCCGCGCCATGTTTAACTTAGCGTCTGCCGTGACAGACCTAGCTCTGCTAGGGTCACGGGGGGCTGTCACAGCGGCAGTGGTCACACGACATCCCCTCCTTTTGTCACAAGGAAGCATCCTTCCCAGAAGCCCAGCAGTTGCTCTAAGATGTCCGCGGGCAGAGCTGCTTCATTCACCTTGCCCAGTCCCCAGAAGGGAAAGGGGACCAGCGTGGGCTCAGGCCAGTCCAAGAGCCGCTCTGCCGCTGGGGCTCCTCCAGGCTGCAGCTCCAAGGCTGCAGAGTGGTAGTCGGGAGGGGAAGTTGGAGGTCAAGTGAGGGCAGGTGAGCCTGCCACACACTGGACACCTAGAGCACCAGCTGGAACCCGGGGGGGGGGGGGGGGGGGGGGGGGGGGGGGGGGGGGGCGGGCAGGAGGAGGAGTTGGTCACACGGGAGCTCTGCAGGAGAAGCAGACACTGTTCCTTACAGAAGGGCCCAGGGCTCGGAGAAGCTAAAAGCTGCACACATGCCTCCCACCAGGCAGGTAAGATAGCAGGTAAAGGGCGTGGATGAGCTGCAACCTCACCTGGGCCCATGCCCTGACCTTCCAAGTGTAAAAACTTGGCTGCTAGTCACTTCTGCCCATTCCCAGTTCACACAAAATGCCTCTTGTGGCCCAATTAGGAAACCTGCGAGCAAGAGAATTTTGGAAAAGTGGGTTAGCCTAGCCAAGCTGACACACCCCAAAGCCATCATAATTCCTGAAAATAAGTGAGGGGTACTGTTAGAAGTAAGGAAAGGGAGTGACTGGTTATTGAACAGGCAACCAAGAGTATCAGCTATAAAGCCACTGAAGAATTTTACACAGATTTTAAAATAAGATCCACCTTGCTGTAAAAAGATCACTCTGATTTTCTTCAATGGTAATGGCAGACCAGGTCATCCAGACCAACCCTTCCACAAACAAGGGAGTGGAGAATAATGGGGCCAATGTCAAAGGTGAATTCCAGAAAGGTGAGCGTGGCCATTGGGGTCACTTTTCCCCAATGAGAATCTTTCTATTTAGAAGCATTGGGAGGCCCAGCTCGCGAGCAAAACTTCCAGCAGACCAATGAGCAAAGGGATAAATTGTTATTCTGAGACCACCGTGGAGGGGGAAGGGCTGGTAAATCCCCAGGCTTTGAGTTGAGGCTCCAAAATGCTCAAAGAGTGAACTCGAGAAAGACCAAACCGTGTGGGGACTGAGGCTCAGCTTCAGATCACATCAAACCCCGACTGCGTTAAGGTGATCTAGGGTGCTGTGTCCTTGGTGCTCTACCAGAAGCAGATGTCGGTCTTTTCTAGGAGAGAAAGAAAATACCATCTGAGATCTCAAGTCATCCCCATGGTATTAAAATGTATAATGTGTGTCACACACAGGGCAACATGAACCCATGATTAAATCCAAGAGACACAGCAGCAAATAGAAACTGACCTGTGGGACGTTCAGATAATGAAGCTAGTAAGCATACACTTTAAAATAATTGGGCTCACCATGTTCAAGGAAGTAAAAGCAAAGAATGATACCAGAAACTATTACAAAGAATCAAATTGGAATTCAGGACCTGAGAAATACAATAACAGATGGAAAACTCAGTGGATTGGTTCACTAGCAAATTACTTAGAACTGAAGAAAGCATGGTGAAATAGAAAGTAGGTCAAAAGAAAATATCCACAAATAAGCAAGAAGAGTAAAGCTTAGAAAATTCAGAGAAGAGTGCAGCCAGCACAGGCACTCAGTGGACAGCTCTACCACGTGGAGCTGGACGGTCTGGTCAGTTGGGCACTGTCAGCACTGCTGTCTCTGCAGAGATGTTGGGAGCTACGTTCCCCTGAATGCTTTCAGTGTGGTTACAGGTTAAATTTGCCACCAAGAGGCTTTTGCGTGAGATTTGGAAGGCAGAAAAGAAGGAGTTTCTGGCGATACAAATACAGGGGCAGATGAGAGGTTCAAAGCAGCTTTCAGGTGACCTACTGTGGTGGAACAGGCTGTAGACATTCCTGCTTGAAAGGGGAGACACCATGAGGCACAAAAGGGTGATTCTTCCAAGTCTGTGAATGTATGAAGTCTTTATTTTGACCTCACTCTTGAGTGATGGTTTAGCTGGTATAGAACTCCTTGTTGGCAATTTTTTTCTATACAAATTTTTAAAG
The DNA here is from genome assembly GCF_004115265.2 of Rhinolophus ferrumequinum. Lineage (NCBI taxonomy): Eukaryota > Metazoa > Chordata > Mammalia > Chiroptera > Rhinolophidae > Rhinolophus > Rhinolophus ferrumequinum. Next base: position 818,588 of record NC_046299.1, read on the forward strand.
ATACACTCTATACACTCTGGAAGCTATTGTTGCTGATGAGAAGTTTTCTGTACAGCTAATTGCTGTTTCTGAGAAGAAAGTCTGTCTTTCCTTTCTGTGTCCTTGTTCTGAAATTTCACTGCAGTAATTCTAAGTGTGGATTTTCAATTACACTGCTTGGCGCTTGATACCTGGCGCTTCTACCTGAGATCTGATGCCTTCCATTCTGGACCCTGCCAGTCATTCTGTCACATAGTGTCTCTGCAGCCTGAAGTTGATTCTCTAATTCTGGACCTCCTATAAGAGAGTAGGTTGAAATCACTCAGTCTATTCTCCACGTCTCAAAACCACTCTTGCTGATTTTTACCTGTGTTCTGGGTGAACTATCTTCCAGTTCACTAAATCTGTCTCCACGGGTGTAAGAGTTTGTCTTGTCTATTGAGTTCTTTTAAATGACTTCATTTTTACTTTCTAATTTTCTTTTCTATATCCACTTGTTCATATTTCATTTTTCCCAGTTTTTGTATTATAATCACTTTTAAATTTTTGTGTATGTTTTCTCCTTATCCACTATGAGAATCCTACAGTCTGCTCTATTACTTTAATTTTCAGACTACTCTGTCGTTTTCATTTCATCTGGGCTGAATTCATCTGCCGATTCTTATATTTTACCTTTTTTACATGTTTTGGAATTTAAGCTTGCCAGCTCATCCTAAGTGAGGAGTTTGTGTCCCGTTTTTCTCTCTGCCTCACCCTTCCATGAGTGCTGGTCTCGCAGGTGCCTCCGTCCAGCCTTGGGGCTCTGAGGCAGCGATGTGCGTTCTGCCCAAGAGTCCTGCTGGCCACACCACTGAGCACTGCGGACCTCATCACGGACCAGCAAGTGCCAGCTTCAGGTCTGCCCAGTTGTTGAGTCAGGTAATCACCACACAAGCTGATTTCTTTCTCAGCCTCTTCTCATAGAGATGGGAGGCTCTTTCTAGCCCTGAGTTTGGGTGATACTCTTGGCTGTCATTCTCCACCCCCTGGGGTGGTTTTGGACCCTTTGCTGTTCAGGGCTGGCGTGCCCAGCACGTTTGCCTGTTTCTGGACCCAGAGCCCCTTAGGCCCAAAGTCACAGTCCTGCAGACTGATATTTGTTTCACTTTTGATCTATGGAAGTGTTTGTTTTTTTTTTTTTAATTTTCTTTTAAAAATGATCTGTTGTAGCCATGGATGGAGGGAATTGTGGAAGGCTGCTTACAATGCCTTCTGCCCAGAGGAAGTAAATGTTTTGCAAGTAAAGGACAATAGAAGAGTTTTGCTCCATTTTAGTTTTCTGTTTAATACCTTGGTGTGAAAATGTTATTAGGTTGGTGCAAAAGTCATTGCAGTTTAAAAGGTTAAAAACAATTGCAAAAACTGCAATTACTTGTGCACCGACCTAATACAAGGAGAGCTTGATAGTTTTCAATGACTAATATTCTTCTACATCAAGAGAAAAGCAAAGTAACCCTTAAAAAAACTTGCAACCTACTGTATAGAAAGTTGAAAATAAGGACAATAAGCATCTCTAGGTAAGTTGCACAGATTTCAGAAGAGCTACAGTTATTTTGCAGAAGATACTCAAGACGCTGTGAGCATCTCAGCAGCTCTGCTCTGCCTGCTGTGGCCGTCACCAAAAAGTGCCGCAGTTGAAATGTGTCATCATTCCTCGAAAAGAATTAAGACAGCAAAGAACAGATGCCCTTCTGTCCCCACGCAACGTGCTCTGAGCATGACATGGGGATGGGCTGTGTCAAAAGGATGAGGAGCCTCACATCAGACCACAGGAGGACCACGAAAGCACGCCAGCTTCTCAGCCGAGCTGAACTTGCCTCTGATTCGCTCAGCTCCTGGACCCCAGCCCCCTGGCCTTGAGATTTGGGTTTAGCCCCATAGTCTGCCCCCACTGTGCCAGTTCCATGGCCTGTGGGATCCAGTCACCCTCTGCCAGGCTCCTGTACTTCAGGCTCGTGAGGGGGTGGCAGTGGATGGAGGGAGGGCTGGCTTCTGCATGGCCGCCCGCCTTCTGCCCTCTCTCTCTTACTCTACATCGACCCATTCTCAAAATACGGGCCCCTTCAAGGTCTTAAAAAACCCCACTCACCAGAAGCCCTTGGGTGGAGGGCAGCCTGCCCTTCAAAGGTGCCCTCCCAACATATGTCACAGCCCCTCCGCCTTGCTGGGTTGCAGCCCCTCCGCCATCTCGCTGGTCTCCGGGTCTGCCCCCCTCTCCTTTCTGAGGGTAAAGCAGAATCTTCCTGTGAGCACTCGCAAGGCAGCGGAGCCCTCCCCGCAGATGGCTGCGCTTTCCCTGCGTCCACTTAGACCCCTGGGTGCCTGCTTCACTCGTCTGTAAAATGGGTGCCACGGAAGGATGTTGTCACCTGGCTGCGAGCCTCGCGTGAGTAAGCAGGGAGACAGGCCCCCAAATGTCCAGTGCTCCTCTCGATAATGGGGGAGGTAGGGAGTGTCCCCCTGCTTTCACACGGGTGACACTGAGAAGGAGCAGCGAGGCCACAGAGGCTGCAGCAGGAGAGGACCTGGCTGCACGCCCAGCTCGGGGCCTCCAGGGCGGCTCCACATCTCTGGCTGCCTGCCTCCTTCCACGCACTTCTAAGGGGGGAACACAAGACCCTAAAGTAGGGCACTGATTTCCCCACAGGGGCCTTTCTGGGGTCTCCACAGCAGCAAGCTCACAAGCTGACAAGAACTGTACCCGTAACCGTGACGGCGCTGGCCCCTGGCCTGGCCAGACATCCATGGAGCACGAGGCCCTCCACACTGGGTCACAGCAGGCTGGACAGTGAGTGTCACCTCGTCTCCATCCCTGGCAGGTACACTGACCCAGCTTCTGGGCTGCAGGCCCAGCACCTTTCCACTGGGGGTCTGCTGCCTGGCGGGGGTGGGGCTGGGGGTACGAGTCCATGGGAGGCACATGGCTGACCGGTCCTTACAGAGACTGATCACACACTGACCATGGAAAAATGACAGTGCCGCCTCCTGGAGAGAGTATGGTGGCGTGTGTTGTAAAACTTGCGTTAGTGTAGTAGCTTCACAAATGAATAAGTCAGCTAAGCACTTGATAAGCCTCTTGAAAGGACTGAGGAAAACTCCAGAAACCTAGACGCTGCAGAACATTGGACTGCCCCTTTCTTCTGAAGACTTCAGGAGAATTTGTGTAGAACTGCCTCAGAAGCAAGGATGGGGGACAAGGCCCCCCAGATCTCCTCTCACATGGCCCTCGTCCTTGACCAGCCGAGGGGTTTCTGAGGTTTAATTATTTTACTTCGGGTCTGTGCTGAGTGCCCCTGACAAGACTGTAACCAGGGTCGATGGCTTGTGAGCTCTTCTGTGTCACAGCAGCTGGGTGGGGACAGGCTAGTCCGGCTGCCAGAGGTGACCGGCCTCAGGCTCAGAGAAGCATGAGCCGGTGATGGCCGCCTCGCCCAGCTTCTCCCTGGAAAAGGTAAAATTGTGAAATATCAAGACCTGTGAGCCCAGCGTGCTCCCCAGGAACAAGATGTGGACCAGTGAGTTTAAATCACGTTTGCTGTTGGGTGGGCAATGATGACAGAATAAGACAGAATGCCTCCTCACCACGTAAGGAGCCCATGCGATGTCACACGTGGACGTGTGTGGAGGAATATTCTGAGGGGAGCGTGGGCCACGCCTCCCAGGAGACTGTCCTGGCCTCCTTCTCCACCACGTTTTGGACGCTCCGCGAGCCAGGTGTGGGCCCGAAGCCGATACTTCATGATACTTCCACGTGGTCTGGCACCAGAGACGCTGACCCCACGTGTCCCAGCCTGTAATCAGTGTGAACTGTGGCATGGGGAGGGCACCTGAGGATACAGGTAGAAGCCTGCCACATGGAGCCACCTGCTGCATTTGTGTTCTTGTTATTCACAGGTGATACAGTTCAATGAAACGTGACACTCTCCAGACAAATCTGAGTCAGAGTAAGAGAATTTTTTAAAGGAGATTTTTTAAAAAAAAGCCAAAACAGCAAGTGTCAGAGAAAGAGTGTCAGTTGCCTAATAGCAGACCCTTTTGAGCCTTGTTGTTTTGTCATTTCGGGTGGTTGGTTACCTGCTGTGCTCCCTGGTTGGCATAGTTGAGGAAAGTCAAGCTCAGAGAGGTTAAGGACCTGCCAAGGCCACACAGCTATTGAGTGAAAGCCAGACTTTGCTCCCGGCTGCCCAGCCCTGAGGTGCTCAAGCCTAAATGCAGGCGGTTTTTAAAACATGTAAAAGGTAAAGAAAAGGACTAGCAGTTCAGCCACATAGTGTAAGAATGCGTGAATTCAACTACAGAACAAACAGAATTCTACCCAAATGCAGGTGGGCTCTCGTTCACAGCTCCACATTAGTCCTTAATGTGACTGCTGGACCCCTGATTTCATGTCAAAACTGTAAAGGTGTCATTCATGATTCTGTCTCTGGCAGTCCCATCCAAATGTGAGTGGCTGTGACACAAGCTCTGAGGCGTGTGTCAGTGAATCACCCTGCTCCTTGGAGAGCACGGGTGCCCGTGACATTTGAACCCTGCTCCCCATGTCACACTTCCCCGCCAGCCCCAGGTGCTGTCCGTACCCCTCCGTGATGCTAGGAGACGACATAGCAGCATCCTGAGCGTCCTCGCACCGCTGTGTTCTTGTGGGAAGCCCGTGGGGGGCCTGCTTGTCCCGGAAGGACAAGAGACCAGAGGACAGACCTAAGCTGAATCTGTGACCGGGAGCCAAGCATTGCGAAATCAGCCCGATCTCAGCAATCACAGGCGTGAGAGTTTCACACAAGTGCTTGGTGGGGAAACCACTAGCCTTGGGATGGCCGGTCATGTAGCACCATCATGGGGACAGCCAGAGTCACGTTACCCCTCTCCACTCCTGTCTGGAATGACGGCCTAGACGACCAAGGCCAGCTCCCTCCCAGGGGTCCCCAGACAAGCAAGCATGTACTTTGGTCCTACCAACGGAGCCACTCAGCCACCCTCCTGCCTGCAAGTTCTTAAAAAATGCCTTTTGAGGTACATTGAATTTTATAGTGTGTAAACTATACCTTGATAAAGATGGAAAGTGACAAACTGAAACAAAAAGACCCTTGAGGACAGCCCATTGCAAAGAGACAGTTCAGTGATTTTTAGTAAATTTGTAGAGTTGTGCAGCCGGCACCACACCCCAGCTCTACAACGGCTCCATCTGCTCCACCACCCCAAGTTCCCACGTCTGTGTGGTCAGCCCTGTGACCACCTCCAGCCCCAGGCAAGGGCTGAAATGCTTTGTCTCTATACATTTTCCCCTGAACATTTCATAAAAGTGGTCTTTCATCTGGTTTTTTTCATTTTATGTTAGTGTTGAGGTCCCGCCACGTCATCACATCCTTTTATTGCGGAGCGCTATTCCAGAGTCTGAACTCTCTCTGTTTATCCCTCAGAAGCGGGAGAGCGGCTGGGACCAGGTGCTCCTTCTGAGCCTCCAGAAGGAACCAACCCTGCTGACACCTTGAATTCTGGTCTCCAGGCTGTAAGAGAATGGACTCCTGTTGACTTTGGCCACCAGTTTGTGTTCTCTGTGACAGCAGCCCTGGGAACTGACACATCAGGAGAGTGATGGATTTCAGCTGTTTGAGCGGCTGTCCTGTCCCACGACCGCAGGGCTGGAGGGTTCCTGCCGCGGCCTGGCAGCTGCTCACTCTCTGGTCATCAGAAGAAGCCAGGCGGCCCTGAGAATCCGGATTGTCACCAAGCAGCCAAGTATCCCAGCAGTGACTTTAGGTCCTGGCCTCGTACATGTCCTTTGTCCCCTGTCCCACCGCAGCCTTGTATTTCCTGTGGGAAGGTGCTAGCCCTGGGTCCTCCACCAGGTGAGCCACGGCAATCCCAGTCCGCCTGAGCTTGCTTTCTGTTTCCTGGGCCCTATTCTGGGAGCAGGAAACAGCACGTTCAGATCAGGCGTTCTGAAGGGAGTTTCATGCAGGACTATGTACAAAGGTGCGGGCAGTGTTCATTTCTGAGCAAAAACAAGACACGGTACCCATGGAAACCGGGACCCCGCACTGTGCCACTTAGGGGACAATTGCTGACTCAGTGTCAAAGCCGTCCTCCCCAGGACGCACGGCTTTTGGACAAATTATGGGACACTCACACTTGGGTGTCAGAGACTGAGCTGCAAATCCAAGTGGCCCCAGCCCCTCTGCACACTCCCCGTCTTCGGGCGTCTACTGTCCCCCTGAGGCCACGTCTTCCGTCGTACACTAGCTCCTTTCGACCTCGGGGCCAGTGTCCTGGCAGTCCCTGGGCCCTGGGCTTCAGAGGGCTGCTTATTTATGCTCAGGTCTCAGCGACACAGTCCCCTGCTCAGACCCCTGCCCGACCACCCCTGCTAGAGCAGTCCCCTGGTCACACGCTGCCCATGGGCCTGTCTGCACCTGAACACTGGACATTGCAGACCCACTTATCTGGTTAGTGGGCGTGATGGTCTCCCGTTCCTGGAACAGAATGGAGGACATTCCTGACCGGTATGGGCATCCAAGTTCAGTCTGTTGGCCTCCCTGCCCCCTTCGCCTTCACGGTTGGCCCCTGGTCCAGCCTTAGTCCCTTCCAGCCCTCGAGGACTTCAGAGTCACCCTCGGGGTACAGAGCCCTGGTTTGCTCTCGGCTGAGGCAGCTCCTGCCTGTTCTGTCTCCCATCTACACCGTGTTCCCGTCTTTGAGCCGGACCTGGCTCACGCCATCCAATCCTCATGCACCCCCAGGCCCACGCTGGGCGGGACAGCGGCCCCCGGACATGGAGACAGTTGTGCTCTGAGCCCGTAGGCCAGCTGTAGGACTTGAAAGAGCCCCCCGTCTAAGGGCCCAGGGGTGTCTGGGGACCTGCTCCGTTTCTCTGGCTGAGAGCAGGTGACTGGCGTGGCGTGCGGGGCTCCCAGTTCAGTGTGCAGATGTCCCCACCAATCCTGCAGGTCCCTTTCTTCTGCCTTCTGTTGGGTTTGGTGACCCTGAGTCAGGAGCCCCTGGTCCTCTATTCAGGGGACTGTCCAGCCCCAACTGCCCAGGGTGGGGAGGCACCCTGGGGCTCTCCTGCTTCCTGCAGCCTTGCCAGCCCAGCTTTGCCGGCCCCTTCCCTGTCGTTAGGCCCCTGCACCCTGTGGCTCTGTTACCTCCAACCCTCCATCTCTCCCATGTGCACGGTAATTTTGCCAGCCAACCTCTTACTCCATTAACATGTTTTCCTACTTACATCCCTTCTCTTGTTCCCTCTCTGAGGTGCGGGGTTACACCTCTGTAGTCCTTTCTGCCCCTTTAGGGGTCTCGGAGGAGAGGAGACAGAGAAGTGTGGTCAGTCTGCCCTGGAGAATCCAAGGCCGCAGTGGCTTTAGGAGGTTCTGAGGGCACCTCCCCGCGTCGGGCGCTCCTGCCTCCACATATCCTGCAGGTGCTCCCTGGTGGGATGAAATCCTGGAGTAGCTGCTCTGTGCAGGCGCCGTCAGTGTGCCTCCCGGAAGTGGCAGCTGTGAGAAGGAGCCAAGGACACGGGGCTAAGCCCAACGTGGGGGCTGGAAACTCCGTCTCCATGCACAGCTGGTCTGCGGGAGATGGTGGGTGGCGCTGACCTAGGTGATACCAGGTGACGTAACCCCCTTGTCAATGGCTTAACACACTTGTGAGTCCTCCTTGTTCTCACGAATGGGCAGGTGGTCTGTAGGAGGTGTGTGGCCAGTCGGACACTGGCCCCTAAGGTGTGGCCCAGAAATGACACCGGTCACCTCTGCTCACATTTCACTGGCCAAGCAGGTGGAGGAGCCACACTGAATTTCAAAGGTGCCGTGGGGATAGATGTACCCCCACAGCATGGCAGGAGGAGGCTGAGTACCACAAGGTAAGAGGGCAAGCCAGATGAGGGGCTGCTAGAGCAGGACAGCCCAGGGAGACTGAAGGATGTGGCGGTGGCGGGGGAGGGGGAGACCCACATGGATGGCCACGCGTGGCCTACAAACCACGTGGGGCGGCAGAAGGTCCTTCCAGGACTTGGTGGGGGAGGAAGGAATTGCTGGCTCCTTGGCCTGGCCACGAGGCAGAACTTAAGGAGGCAAAGGCTTCCAAAAGTCAAAGTCAAACAACCCATACAAAAAACAATTCTCCAGTGACAGTATTAGGCGCAGGGCACTAGACAATACTGAACCGGCTGAGGTCCTCTGGGGTGTTCGCTGTGCCCAGCGCTTAACTTGCGGGTTGTACATGGCTGTGTGCGCAGGGGAGGAGCTCAGTGCCCTCTCCCCTGTCAGACCTGGGCAGGGCCAGGGGACCCTGGGTGACTCAGGTACACGGTTCCCAGGCAGGCCTGCAGCCGGACCTGCGCCAGGGGCTCCTAGTCAGAACCGGTGCCCTAGGGTCCGCATTGGGAGGAGGACCAGGGACCCAGCAAATGGGACCTGGAGAGCGCGGGTGCATGTGCTCCCTGGAGACTGAGCGAGAGGGCCCCCCAGTGCGCGTTTGCAGCCAGGCTCTGTGACAGCCGCGTGGGAAGGGGTTCGCGCACCATCCCCGCCTCCGCCCCTCCCCCATCCTGCAGCCCACGCCTCCCCCAGCGCAGCCTCGAATGCTGCCTGCAGCCCCAGAGTGGGGTTCGCACCGGGCGGGGCACCTCCGGGCCACGAGTCCTGAGCACGACGGAGCTTCGGCCCCAGCTCAGCCGCCGCATCCTGGCCCCGTGTGGCCTCGCGAAGCTCAGAGCCGCAGTCTGAGGTTTGAGGTTCCCCAGATACGGCAGCGGCAGTCCGAGGGCCCGCTTTGTTCACGAAGGCATCGCGGGTGGGGAGGCCCAAGGAGACCCCATAGTCTCCGCCGCCTTGCTGGATGGAGCTATCTCTGTCCCCGAAACTCCATCCTTTGGGGGCCTCCAAGATACCCAGACGGAACCATGCCTTTCCTCTCTGGGTGTTATCCCCGCCGCCCATCCCAGTCGGTGTCGCGGCCCTAGCCCCTCTGGAGGTGATCGCCGGTGCACCGCACGGTGCGCCACAACCCACGCCAGTCCCGCCCTGTCTCCGCCCCCGGCGCTAGGCTTCACCCCAACTCCTTCCCGCCGGCCCCGCCCCGGGCCCGCCCCCGCGCGCTCTCAGTCGGCGGAGCCCACACGGCCTCCAGGACCCGCGAGCGCGGAGGCTGGGGCGCACAGCGGGCGCTGCCAGCCGCTCCCACTCCCGCTCCCGGCCCGGCGCTCCCGGCCCGGCGGGAGGGCCATGCCCCGGGTTCCGGCCGCAGCGCGCACTCAGGCCCAGCAATGAGGAGCGGCGCCGAACGCCGGGGCAGCAGCACCTCGGCGCCCCCGGGCTCGCCGCCCTCCGGTCGCGCGCGCCCTGCGGGTCCCGACGCGCCCCTGGCGCTGCAGCCGCCCGCCGCCGGCCAGCCCCGAGCCCGCGACTCTGGCGATGCCCGCGCGCAGCCGCGTCCGCTGTTTGCGTGGATCAAGTGGAAGAAGAGGATGGGCTCATCCGTGTCAGCAGCCACGGCGCGGAGGCCGGTTTTTGACGACAAGGAGGACGGTGAGTTCGGCCCTACGGAGGGGACTCTGGGCCGCTCTCGGGGACAGCATGGGGATCCCATGCGCTGTCGCAAGGGGGTACCGGGGCCACTGGCAGTAGGATTTCCTCGCGTCCGGACACCGCACCCAGCCAGGTGGGAAGGCGTCCTGGGGCGGCTCGGTTTCTGAGGAAACTCGCAGACTGTGCCTGCCGTGCCCATGCGTGTCCAGGGCACCCGCCTGTATCTTCTGTGTCCAGTGATGGTGTCTGTGGTTGCGGGGCTCCGGGCTTAGGCACGACACCAAAGGCTGTATGTTTTCATTTTTTGTTTAGGGGCAGTGTGCGGCTTGGTTTATTACCCTGCACCTGTGCTGTGCCAACTTTGCGAAGGAAGACGCCACGCCCCACAGGTGGCACGGGGCGGCCCTCTCTCTCAGTCTCCAGGGTGACGGCCACGTGGCCATCGCGTGCCCAAGCTTTGCACTCATGCGGTGGAGATGGTCTTGCCTTTGTGCAAAGACCTGCCCTTGGGAAACTAGTTTGCCCTCAGGTCCTCCTGCAGGTAAAGCTGCCCACCCAGAGGACAGGTGTGGCCACACAGAGGTGGGTGCTGGTGGAAAGCCGGTGACAGGCACCAGTCTGTTCAGACGCAGGATCTTGGCTCTAGCACCAGAGGGGAGGTGGCAGCGTGCTGCCTTGGGGCACTGTGACATTCACACGCAAACACAGCCCTTTTCTACAGATGCCATGCAGATCATTCAAACGGTACAGTGATGACACATTTGATGTTTTTTGACATTTTCTTAAAATAGTGAAAATATGCATTTTTTCATCTGTAGGCAGCCTGCAAAGGTATGATGGATCTTGTATAATTTTAGAGCACAGCTCAGCTTGAGAGCCCAAGCTCTTTGTTTCTGATAAATAATTTAAGCATTATAGGAAATTACAAGTCTTGCCTCAGGCCAGTGTTGGTGAGTGTGCAGGCCCTGCGCCGGGATTGTCAGACAGTGATGGGCAGGGAACCTGCTGTTTGCTCCCAGGGGCCGCCTGGCCACCCTCCCGTTCAGGACCAGCCACACAGGCCAGTCTGGCCTGGGACGGCCTGTCATTGTTCTGAACTTCGGGACAGCAGAACTCACTGCTGCACGTGTTTCATAGGTTATATGTTTTTGTTTTTAACATAAATATTCAGAGAAAGCCCAGAGTGAATCAGGAACCAATCAGGAAGCAGAGTTACATCTAGCTTCTGATGGCAGGATGAGGAAACATCTGATTTCAGTATTTGCTGGTGTCGGCCGAGAGCTGGCCACTCTTCCGTGCCTTTGCATCATACTCTCCAAGGCAGAGAACGCAGAAATAGAGAAATCGAGGGAGAAATAGAGCACAGACTTCAGCTTTTTCAGGTAGAATTTTCCTGCTTGCTCACAGTATGTTATATCTCAGGATTCAAGGATCATTAAAAGACAAAAAGAGTACAGAATCTACCTGTGATGCTCGCAATCTGATTGGAGAATTATTTAGCACACCCCCACCCCCACTTGCCTGTACAAGGGGCAGAGGCACCAGCCTTTCTCGGCTTGTGAGAGGCAGGTAACTGACTGGCTACTTTAGGACATACGGCTGTCCATCACCTGCGTATCACTGGGCATGGAGGCCACATCCCCAAACTGAACACATGATTTGGACTTTCCTGAGCTTTGGTGAAATCAGGAGGCCAAGCCTGTCCCTGGGCATGCAGGGGGGACGTTACTTACGGGGACGTTGTCTGTGTTCCACTTTGATTCCATGTTTGCGCGTCCATCAGGGCACATACGGCTCAGAGTCACAGCACGTGTCTGCAGAGAGGGTGCTGTGTTCAACTGGCATGAAGGCCACGGCTTTATTTAGATGGAAAGAATGGGGTTTGGAAAGGAGGGGCGAGTCTTGCCCACCTCTTCTCCGGGCTAGGGTGTGAAGTCACCCCGTCCAGTCCTCCAGACAGTGTCCCACGACTTTCCCGCCCCACTGCAGACGGGCTCAAAGGGGTGACAGTGCTGTGCTGGTGACTCGCCTTGACTGGGGCTGCACGGTTGCTATGGCAATGTGAGACTTTCTGATGAATTTTTTTAGATTAAAACAGCCAATTAATATATCAAATTTGGTGTGCAGAGAAAAGGAAAAAAAATAAGAGGGCAATTTAACAAAGTGCCAGGTAATTTCTACTGAAAACCATAGTTGTGACACAGAAGATGTTAAATGCCACCGTCCCTGCCCGTCCCCTGGAGTCTAGAGGCGTTGTCACTGTCTGGCAAGGGTTGGGGCGTGTGCAGAACTTCCTGCGCCTCTTCCTTACACCAGAACCAAGGGCCAGCTTTCCCTCTTGCTCTCACCCCCACCCTCCTGTCATTGTAACCCTGTCTGACTTTGGGGGGCCAGTTCATTTGAGGGACTGAACTTGCTAGGGGACCTGCATTTCTGCTGCTTCATTCCCCTCCATCTTGGTGTCCCCATGTGAAGGGAGGGGGCTACCTGGTGCTGAGGCGGCTTCCAGCACCTTCCTGCTGAGTAGCTGGGGAAGCTGGTGGGGTTCCCGCCCTCCTCAGCAGCCATGGCTTGTGTCACACCTACCGAGGCATTAGCTTAGGGAGGAACTACTCACTGAGAAGGTGTGCCCCAAGGAGACTGGAAACAGGCAGACCTTGCAGGCTGCACAGAGCCTGGTGCTGTGCTGGTCGGAGGACAGGGGGCACCCCGGCAGGCGGCTACCAGGTTCTCAAGTAGCCTTTCTTAAAACATAAAACAGGCCTTCACTTTTTTCTAATTATAGAAGCATTAAAATCTGTAAATTTGTAAGAATTTCATACTTTTCCTGTGTTTCCTACGATTGTGCTAAAGAAGCACAACAAGGCATCTGTAAGTGTGGCACCAAGACAGCCCCAGTGAGCGTCTCAGGGTACCTCTGCCCCAGCCTTTTTCCAGGAATGTCTTCTCACACAGCCACAGAGAAACACTGCTTTTCTTTGATGCAGAAGTGGGATCATGTTCCATAGACGGTTTTGTCATAACCTGCTTTCTTACTTAGCAGTATGTTGCAGACGTCTTATAGCTCTGAGCATCTTTTGTTGGCTAAATTTACAACAGCAGTCCTCAGTTCTGGCTGTGAACTGGACTCAGTGGGTGCTCTTAAAAGCTTCGGATGACTGGGCGCCGCCCCCAGCAGTGTGGGGTGGGTGAGGGGAGCTCCGGCATCGCTACATCTTGAAGCCCCCATGATGGTTCTTCTGATGGGCAGTCAGGGCTGAGAATCACTGCTTTGCAGCTTCTCCGGTGCAGGTGTAATGTTCGCTTGTTCCTTAATATCTTGGTGCAGGAAATTTGGGTGTTTCCATTTTATAAATCTCGCAAACAATTCAGCAGTGAATATCTCTGTGTTCATCTTTGCTCACTTGGTCCTATTTCCTGAGGATAATCTCCTAGGAATGTTATCACTGAGTCAGAGGCGTGTCCGTGTAAAGTCGCTTGGTACATTGGTCCAGCTGCGCATGAGCCAGACGCTGTCCTCGGTGCTAGTTACACGGCAGTGACCAAATGGACGTGGCTGCGGCAAGCGTGGGATAACCGGACAAAGGGGAAGTGGGGAGACCTACAGCACACAAGGCAATGTGAAGAACTCAACGGGATGGCAGGAGGGGCTGCAGCGGAGAGGGGGGGCCGGCTTCCAGCACACAAGGGTGTCTGCTTCTCCAGCACACACTGAAGCCCTTTTCCTGACTCCTCGCCGACTCTGGGTGTAAGTGGTGTTTTTATTTCTGACAAAATCTGAAAGGAAGAGGTTGTCTTAACACTTGGACGGCCAATGATGTTGACCCTGCTTCGCCTTCTGCGTCTGGGGTGTTTGTGACTGGCTGGCACTCGTCCCTGACTCTGCTCCTCCTGGAGTGTTTGCTGGCTGTTTCTTTTCACTGTTCCAAATATATAAAGGCTAAGCCCTGAGCAGCCCACCACGCTTACCACTTGTCTTGTAAAGTTGCTAGATTTTTATTTTATTTTATTTTATTTTATTTGTACGGATGTGTTTAATTTTCATGTGGTCAGATTTGTCGATACTTTCGTTTCTGGCAGTTTCCGGGCTTGGTGTCACCTTACACAAGCCCAGGCCTAGGTAATGATAATTCAATTGTAAACCCGCGCCTGCACTTTCTTCTCTTACTTGTAGTTTTACTTTTTATGTTGCAAATTTCCATCAGTTTGGACAAACATAGGATGAGACAGTTTTTCCCCTGCGAGCCCTGCACTTTCCTAGGCTGAGCGTGTTGGGGCTGTTTCTAAGTTTGAAATGTATTCCTATTGTGTTCGTGCTTGTTTTTCTTGCACTGTGAATGGGGTCCTTTTACACGTCATGTTTCACTGCTTCATGCTGTGAAGAAGCCCTGACTTTCACAGTGTCCGCTCTGGATGGGGCACATAGTGTTCGAGTTGCTTTTCTTGGTCTTTCTGGGTGGTCCGTCACGTGCCCAGCTAAGAACGACTCATTGGCTGCTTCTTGGAGCGTATGTGTCACTTGTCCTTATTGCCCTACACAGAGCCGACAGGGCTGAGGGGACCACCAGTCCCCAGGGGCCTGGGTGATGTGTGGCCGGCCCCAGTGCTGTTGGGGCCGTAGTTCCAAGTGTCATTCTAGCCCGTTTACTCAGAGTCTTTCTCCAGTGGGCTATGGACTTGAGGTCTAATAGCTACCTTTTTCCTTCTCTCCCGACCCCGAGAAGAGGGGATTGTGAGGGGTGGGGCGGTGGCTGTCTGTGTGGCCAAGACTTGGACCCATGATGATTCACGTCCCCTCCCCCACAACACAGGGACCTTAGTGGCGGCTGCAGACGCTGGGCCCTTACCAGCTGTAGGAACAGTGCAGAGGCCCTGCTGTGGGTGGGGGTGTAGGTTCAAGTTGGGTAGGAGGGCGCGTCGTCTAGCCCACCATGCAGTTCATTCCTTGGTTCCCGGTGAAGCGTGGGGTGAGCCTCTGGGCAGCCATGGAGTCTGTGGCCAACGTGCTGGCAGAATGGACTTGGGACCCACTGTCATACTTCTTTATGTAACAAATGTCAGCCCTGCTTGTCTATCCATCTGGCTGTGCATTTGAAAATGCTAAAAATAAGCCCATTTTCTTTTTAAATTGTAACCACCCAGCTTTCTAGTTGAGAAGAGATGCGAGAATGCATCGGAGGTAATTTTTGTGCAGGGCTTCTCTCGAGGATGGAGCTCCAAAGTGGGCTGAGGAGGCAGAGCCAGCGGAGAGCATGACTGGGACAGGGTCAGGCCAGCCCCAGCAGCTCCTCCAACCACAGTGGGCACCAGGCCCGCGGGGACCTTGTGAGAAAGGGGTGGAGCCGGAGAGTCTGCATTTCCTACCAGCCCCCGCCCAGACGGTGCTGCTGGAGGAGGGAGGCCTTCCGAGTGTGCAGTGGGCGGTGTCATCGCTGAGTGAGGGCAGGATCCCACAGGACTGGGTCCCTTGGCACCGCCCCTCACTTACGATGGGCGTCAGACGGGACATTTCCAACCGACCGCCCATCCGTCCCCTGGAGACAAGCTGGCTCACACTTAGTGCAGAGTTGCGGTTTTTAGATTGCGCCCCAACATTACACTGCGGTGGCAGGTGTACCTCTTCTGGTTTTGTGTTATTCCGGTGGTGTCCCTGTCTGTCTTTTCTCAGGCATCGCCTGTTACATATGTTACCAAAATGTAAAGAGTGTTTTGTGCCCTGCGTTTTCCCCTAACACTGCAGCCCCAACTTTTCCCTTTGTTGTAAGATGATAGTCGGCATCTTTCCTCCACTCCCATCCAGGCAGATTGCAGAAGAGTGTGTGGCTACAGCCCCCTTCTGGTCACCTGTCCTTTTGTCCCAGAGCTGGCTGCAAGGCTCTCCTCATCCCACTGGCCTGCATTGAGACATTGCAGGTCCAGCACCCACAGCCCTGGAACTTGCTGGAGTGCTCTCTGCCATTCCAAGTGGGACCCTCCTGGGGAGACCCCCAGCCCCAGCCAGCCCTGCGGTTCTTATCTTGAGGGCCTGTGCCCTGTGGTCCTCGTTCCCTCATTGGTAGGAAGTTCAGAGCAGAGTTTGGCGCTGACCTTAGTGAGAAACCAGACCTACCTGGTGTTTCCCTTCACAGTCAGATTTTTCCTCCTCACTTAAAAAATGTGTTGAACTGTGTGATTCTTTGTGCCTGTCTCACTCTGCTATCTATGTTTAACTATAGATAAAAATGAAGCTGTGCTAACTACCGTCTGCACTGGCTGATATTCCAACAAAGGGGCAGGCCGTGCTTTTCCAGCCATTTTCCTGCGCTGGGTGTGTAAGTCTCCTCGAGCCCTGCTTCTTGTCCATCCAGTGGGGTCAGTGTGTCATCCCCGGGATGGCACGTCTGTGCCCAGAGCCTGTTCCGGGTGCCTCCTTCTTGCTCAGGGAGTGGGCGTGTGTGGAGGACAAGCTAGGCCCCCCTCTGCTCCCCAAACACCAGCCAGGTCCAGCTCATGGAGTCATTTTAATGATCAAATTTGAGACAATTCAGGAGAAGCCGTAATTAATGAAATTATTATTTTTAAAACTGGATGCTGCTTCATCAAAAAATGTTTTTCTCATTGACCTAAAATCTATTATTTTAGAAACCAAGGCACCTGACCAAGATCAGCATGGCTGAGGGCAGAGAGCAGACCCAGGGCTCGTCCTGGCCTGGCTCCGTCCAGCCGTAGACAGACCGCTTCTCCCGGTCCTCTGTCTCCCTGGACGTGACACGGGAGCCCACAGGTGGTCTCCGTGTGCTGACAGCTCAGGCGCAGGCCTCTGCTGATTGTGTGAAAACCCTGCGTGATGTTATTTTAGTTCTGAAGCCAAGGAGCGGGTGTAGGTGGGAGTCAGTGTCGCCCCCAATTTATTAAAAATAGGAGCTGAGCACATTCGATTTCTCACAGTGATTCAAAAGTTGACTTTAGAAAGGTCTCCTTGTCTTCAGAATTCACATCATGACTTTTCAGACTTGTGTGCACAGGGCAGAACTTGTCACAAAAGCAAGAAAGAGGCAACTGTACGAGTTCTCTGAATTTATAAGAGGCTGGATGCTCCGGCCTCTCAAGTATGACTTCGTCCTCTCTCGCCCAGAAGACCGTGCGGGTGGGGAGGGGTCTGCATGGCATTTGGTGCCTTTCTTCCGGGCCCCCTGCCTGTGTCCTCCCCGGCAGCTTCCCACATCTACTCAGAGCCACCAGGCAGCACCACCACGCCCCGGTGGCAGAGAGCAAGGGCGTGGCACCGTGCTTCTCAGCCCTGGCGGTGTTAGTGCCCTGGGACCCACTGCTAGTTACTTATTGCTGGGAATAAACTACCCACAACTTAGTGACTTCCCAACAGCCATTTGTATTGTTGCTCATGCTCCTGTGGGCCAGGAACGTGGAGGGCCTAGTGGGGACGGGTCTCTGCTCCATGTGACAGAACATCCTCGTTCACACGTGTGGTGCCTCACTCAGCTGGAATGGCTCAGAGGCCTGGGGGCGGGGGACCCCAGCGGGAGTCACATCCCGGGGGGTCTCAGTTCTCACTGTTGGCTCCGTGTTAGTTGTCTACTCCTGCATAACAATGACCTCAAGCTGTAGTAACCTAAAGCAACAAACCTCCCTCATCCCTTCTGTGAGCCGGTCGTTCAGGAGTGGCTCCTGGGGGGTCTGGGGCAGGGTCCCTCCTGAGGTTGCAGTCTGCATGTCAGCCAGGGCTACCGTCATCTGAAGGTCCAACTGGGGCTGGAGGACCCGCTTGCAAGCCAGCTTCCCAGCATGGCTCGCAGCTGGAGGCCTCAGATCCTGAGTGTGGGAGCCTCTGACGGCTGCTTGAGTGACCTCACAACATGCCGCTGGCCTCCCTGTGACCCGTGGGACCCACTGAGGCCCCGGGAAGCCACAATGAGTTTTAGGGCCCAGCCCCTAAAGTCACACACTGTCACTGCCACCTTACTCTGTTCATCAGAAGCAAGTCACTGTGTCCAGCCCACAGTGAAGGGGAGGAAATTATGCTTCACCCTTTGGGGGGAATGTCAGGTAATCAGTGGACATATTGTCAATGACCACAGTCGTCCTCTGTAGTCTCAGGGCTGCTCCCTGTCCACTGGGCAGTGGGAGAGCAGGACTTCCTGAAAGGACTCAGCGCTCTGGGAGTAACCAGTGGACATGCCAGGCCCTCTGGAGGCTCAGGCTTGGCCTGGCACACGTCGTATGTACCACATGCCACTAGTTGGAGCAGGTCACGGGTCCAGCTCGGGTTTAAGGAAATGTACAAGGGGTGGGGCTGCTGTTGGCCAGGGCGGCAGGGAGGACCCAGAAGCCACAGGTCAGGTCACGCCATGAGCCCAAAGCCTATTACCCACCCTCTCAAACGCCCCCTTACTGAGATGCCCTATCCCCGTGGGATGAGTTCCCTCATTGCAGGGACCAGGAAACCCGTGTTCAGCCTACATCTATGTTGGGGTGGTTTCGGTGAGGGGCCATTGACATCTACAACCCAGGACTGTGTTCCTAGGTTAGACCCAAAAAATGTGTACGTCTGTGCACAGGACACGGGTGACCACACATCACTGTATGTAATGGCTGGAAGCTGCAAGCAGACCACGTGTCTGCCCACAGTACGTGTTCAGTAATGTGTACGGCGCGTTCATGCTTTGCAGTCCTTTACACATGAGAAAGCACGCCCTGTGGCTGCACCCCACACGGGTGAATGAATCTCACACCACATGCCGAGTACGCGAGACCTCGTGCTGCTGCCTCCACTGTGTGACACATACGACAGCAGAGACACTGATCTGTGTCACCGGGGAACGGGTGCCAGGGGCTCCTAAGGCATCGGGGGTGGTGCTTCCTGATCTGGTCGCTGAATGCCTGGGCGTGTTCACTTTATAACAATTATTTGAGCTGAATGCTTGTCATATATGCACTTTCATTGTATATTTGTTATACTCTAATCAAAAGTTTGCAAGACTGTTTTTAAACACCAGCGCCCGCCCCATGCCCAGAAATTCGGCTTCGGTTGGTGTGGGTTGGCACAGGGCCCACACTCTAAGGCAAATGTGGCCCAGACGCAGCTCCGGGGGCCCGGGGGCCCCAGGCTGTAGACTCACCCCAGTGGCCCAGGATTGCACATAACTGCGCACACATATGCCCTTGTTCCTGCTGCCTGTGTCCGAGTGACTTCACCCTGTGCATCCCCAGTGTGTCCCCCACACCCCACTCAACCCCAGACCCAGAATCCTGACTTCTAGGAAGTGTCCCAGGCCCAGGCCAGGGCCCTGCCCTGTGCCATCCCAGCAGGCCGGCCAGGGACACCACCTCCCATCCTTGGGGCGTGGACTATCTCAGTTCTCATGGCCCTGGGGGCCTCTCCCAGGCTGGGGCTGCGGGGAGGAGCTGCCCAAGGTACCGAGAAGCTCGGAGTGGGCGGACAGCAGCGGCAGGTGCAGCTTCTGGGACCCCATGACCCCAGGGCTCAGCCCCAAGCTCTGTGTTGTGCTAAGCTCACATTTCCCCATTGTTGGCGTGGCGTCCACCAGCTCCTGAGGGTGGAGGGGAGTGACCCATACATCTCTGTGCCCCCGGGAGGAGCATCATGCCAGCCACTGAGAAGGCGTTTGCTGCGTGGCCACGGAGGAATGAACACCACCTTTGTCTTC
This sequence comes from Rhinolophus ferrumequinum, assembly GCF_004115265.2. NCBI lineage: Eukaryota > Metazoa > Chordata > Mammalia > Chiroptera > Rhinolophidae > Rhinolophus > Rhinolophus ferrumequinum. The sequence continues at coordinate 837,798 of NC_046299.1, forward strand.
CTCGTGGAGAAGCGGTGCTTGTGCTCTGTCCCTGTCCTTCCTCCCCCTTTTCAGCAAACCCTGTCCCTGCTGTCTCCAGTCCTTCCCCGACTCCAGTGGAGTCAGCATTTGTCCCACAGCCCCGAAGCTCTTATGAGGGTCCCTCCACACGCGGAGGCTAATGCCCAGCTCTCAGCCCTCCTCGCCCTCGCTCCATGGCAGGCTGGGCTCTCAGGACCCCTCTGCGATCCCGTCTTCACGTGGCTTCCAGGACGCCCGCTGCCCCGGCCGCTCCTTCCCAGCCTCTTGGCTGGTCTCCTCCTCCCCCGACTCCGTGACGCTGGGGCGCTTTGGAGCTCCTTTCCTCTTCTTGCTACACTCACACAGTGGTCATCTCAGGCTTCAAATGTCATACATATGCCAACAACTCCTTAATTTAAATCTCCAGCTGGGACCTGCCTCCCACATTCCAGACTTTTCTGTCCAGTCTGAGACTTGACACCACCTCTCATGTGTGTCATAGATGTTTCAAATCTAGCACATTCCAAATCAAGTTCTGATCCCCCTTACCTGCTCTGGCCTGAGTGGCACAGGTCGCCTGCCCACAGCTGTTGGCCAGAGCAGCCCCCTGGCCCCGTTCTGTCCCAGAGGAAGGAGGAGCCACCTGCCAAGCGCATGAGCGGCTGGTGGTGCAGTGGTTTGGCGAGAGCACGGGCTACGCCGTCTCCTTCCAGCCTTGCACACGCCCTTCTCCTGGAGGCCCACTTTGAAATTGTGCTCCAGCCCCCACCCCGCCTGCCGGCTTTGCTTTCTGGTGGGGGCTCTGGCGCTCTACCCAGGTGGTGACAGCCTTGTCAACCTAGTGTGGGAAGGGGTGCCCTTTGGCGGCTGATGTCCTTCCTCCCACTTCTCCCACAGAAGGGCCAGCTTGGGGGAGAGCAGTCAGCTGGATGTGAGCGAGACACCTCCCAGGGTCCTAACTGGCCCCAGGATGGCGTGGCAGTTCGTCGGGATCAGGGCCGTTATTCTCCTCGGTTCTGGAAAGCCTCACTCCTTTAGCACTGCTTTCCATGTCAGGTGGGAGAGGCCTGGGACCGCGGTGGCACAGGGTGGGCCCCCTTTGGGGCAGCAGGAGCCTACGGCCATGGGGATGGCCAGATCCAGCTTCCTCCCTCTGATGGACGTGCTTTCCGTTCTAGGCTGTCAGAGCGGCTGGAACAGGCCCAGAAAGCTGGGCTTCAGGACAAGTCGGGGAGTGGCTGCCGTGGGGCTGGGGCCACTGCCGGCTGCTTGACGGAGACGCAGGAGGGCCTGGTTGCACCTTCCTTCAGGCCAAATATGATGGATGGATTTTGGCAGCTGCTGGCACAACTGCCCAGAAAGCCTTGCCCTGAATTAGGTTGGAAACTTTGTATGTGGGCTGGTTATGAAACACACATGTGACAGGAGCTGAGAAGCTGGCTGTTGAGCGGGTGTGGGCCTCGTGTCCAGGGCTGGGGCAGCTGCCTCCACAGAGCGTCCTGGTGCATCCTGGACGCGGGGCAGCTCCGGGACCTCAGCTAGGTGTGGCTCTGACCGCAGGACCCCCTGTACTTCCCCAGGCTGAGCCGGCCGGCGGGGTCTGAGAAGGGGCTGCCCTGTGCTGAGCAGACCAGGGGCCGCCTCTAACCCAGGCTGCTCTGCGCTGCTGATATCTGGGCGGACCGTTCCACGTGATGGGCCGTCCTGAGCGCTGTAGGATGTTAGCGGTGTCCCCGGCCTCCACCCACAGATGCCAGGGCCACATCTCTGCATCTGTGACAATTAATCATGCCTCAGACGTTGCCTCGCATCCCCCAGGGGTAACATTGCCCCCAGCTGAGCACCACTGTTCCAACCCATGAGGACGACCTCGGGCTGGAATGAACCACCGAGGCTGTGGCCTACAGATTGTCTTTAGGAGTCCCTGTCCTGCCAGGGCTTCCAGGCTCCATGGCCTCCCGAGGCCAGAGCGTCCTAGAGCCAGATGGTCCAGTCAGGACCTCAGCTTGCAGACAAGACCAAAGAGGCTCAGAGAAGTGCTGCGTCATGTGGACCCCAGAGCCAGACCAGGCCCAGGTCTCCAAGGTGGGCAAAGGCCTGTCCCCATTTGGCCATTTCCACCAACACCAGGGCCTGCTTTGGGGGGGATCCAGGGTTGACAACCCTTAAGGGCACCTGGGCCTTCCTAGGGATCTGTGCGTCAACCTGTGTGTGCATGTGGGTACAAGTGTGTGTGAGCACAAGCATGTGTGAATGTGTGAGTGTGCTTATACGAGTGTTTACCTGCATAGCTGTGTGGGTGTGAAAGTATTTATGTGCATGTATGAGTGTGCGAGTGTGAGCTTGTGCATGGATGCATTTATGAGTGTGTGTGAGTGTGTGTGTGAGGGAGTCATGACAGAGAAGCAGCAGCTGAAACCCCGGCCTCGGTCTGGTGAGCCGCTGCCTGGCGTAGGAGTGTCGGGCTCCCACGGTGCTCGCGGGCGTCCATTCTGCATGAGGTGCCAGGTGGCACGGCGGCCCTGATGCCACCTCTGATGTTCTCACTCCTTGCGTCTTTAAGAGTATCTAGAATCCCTGGGGCCCCCATGGTGCTGTGTTGCCTTGAATCTCGAGAGAGACCTGATGTTTGAGGGGAGGCAAGGCCGGCCATGGACCCCACATGTGGGCTCTGCCTCCTGCCCTCTTCTCTGCTGGGATAGCGGGGAGGTGGAGATCTGCCCACCTCCCACTGCCAGCATCTGGCTCATCGGGGTAAGAGGTGTGGATGGCCGTCCCGTGCACACAGGCGGCCTGGAGCCATGGGGCTGTGCCCCCGACCCCCAGTGCTGCAGGCAGCGTCTCCAGTGCCGGGTGGCAGGCGTGGGTCCCAGAGCTGGGCCTCGGCTGGGGGCAGGCTTTGTCCGGCATCACTTGGCTTCTCCTGGAAGGTGAGGAGGCATCTGCCCTGAGGGGCCCTGTTCTTGGGAAGCTGTGCCCGCTTCTCGCTGGCGCGACTCGAGTCCTGAGGCCCCCACCTGTGCAGTCTTGGAGTGACAGCATCGTGGGCCCAGAACATGCAGGGGACAGTGGCTTCCTGGGGCCAGGCAGTCCTGGCTTTACACCCACGTGGGCGTGTCCAGCGGAATCTCAAGAACGTTTACAAAATGAATTCAGATTCCTTGTAATTAAAGGAAAATGCAGTGCCCCAGAGAAGCCGCGTCTGCTCGTCTACAGATGGAATTAATTGAAAGGCTATGGAGGTTTCCGTGATTAACACTCACTATCTCGCAGATTCTTGCGCTGCGAGTGCAGGAACTCTCCTGATCTCACCCTTTCAGTGTTCCAAAAGTGAGCTTCCACAGCAAAGTAAATCCTTCCCAGAAGGACGGGGAGAAAGGAAAGGGAATGAGGCGAGAGCAGAAGGTGCAGAAGCTGGTCTGAGAAGGGTTGTACCTCCACCCACCGGGTCTCCTGTGTGGGGCCTGGGTGTGGGGCCTGGGTGGGGGCCCTGGGAGTGGCCCTGGGGGTGGCGCCCAGACCAGTGCACAGACACCCTCTCTGGAGTGTCCTGTGAATGTGTGTTGTCTCCAGAGCTGGGACAGCCACGGAGGCAGGGCCACGTTGTTTTCACTCTGAACTCATAGAGCCTTGTTGTACTAAGTGCTCAGTAAGTGCTTGTTGACTTGAACTAAACTGAATAGAAAGAGAAGACGGGACGAGATGAGGGGAAGTGCTGGACCAGCCATACCTGGGGCTTTGGACCAGATGGGTATCACACATGCTGGGTGTCCTTTGGGGAGTGTTTTGGAGTGTGCAGGGGTCGACGCAGCCCAGCCCCGCTCTCCTTTCTGGCTGGGGTCTGGGGATGCCTGTGGGGTCTGGGGTGAAGGCATCTGCTGGCCCTCAGGGTAGCTGGCTGGTCCTCTTGAGCGTGACCAAGTCTGTTTGCTGTGGGGGACCATACAGTTATCGAAAAAAGGATGTCCTCACGTGACATGGCGGGCACTTCCAGAAGTGGTGAGCAGAGACGAGTGGGGGTTCCCTGCTGAGCAGTGATCTGGATGCTGTGCCCCGTGAGGGGTGGCCCTTTGTACAGCCTGCAGGTGAAGGGTCTGTTCAAGTCTTTGACCCGTTTTGTGTTGTGTGTCGTCACTCTTGAGTGGTGGGAGCTCCTTCAACGCCTTCATCCCAGCCCTTCGATGGACACGTGGGCTGTATTTCCTCTTCTCCGTGCTTGTCCAGTACTCTCTTTTGATGAGCTCCTTTTCGATTAGTGATTTCTGTGTCTTGCCTAAGAAATCTTTGTGTATTCTAAAGTTATGTTTAAGCCTAGGATAAATTTCTAATTGTTATGCCAAGTGTGAGGTAGGTGTTCATTTTTTCCCCATGTGGATACCCAGTTATTGCAGCACCATTCATCAAAAAGACTTTCCCCCTTGGATCACTTTGACACCTTTGTCAAAAATCAGTGGCTCCATATGTGTGAGTCTGTTTCTAGGATCTCATTTTGTCTGTCTTTGTACCAACAACAAACTGTCTTTATTGTTATGGCTTTATAGTAATTCTGGAAAAGAGGTAGTGCATATCTTCCAACTTGGTTCATTTTCAAAAAATTGTTTCGGCTATTCTAGATCCTTTGTATTTCCATGTGAATTTTGAATCAGCTTGTCAATCACTATAAAACAGCCTGCAGAGATTTTGGTTGGGATTGTGTTAAACCTAGAAATCAATTGTGGGGTGAATGAACATTTTACTAACATGGAGACTTCCAGTCCATGAACATGGTATAGCGCTGCAGCTATGTAGGTCTTCCCTAGTTTCTTTCAGCACTGAGCTGCAGTTTTCAGGATACAGGTCTTGTACAGCTTTCATTAAATTTATCCCCAAATATTTTGTGTTTATTTGCTGCTGCTGTAGGTGGCATCATTTTTATAGTTTTATTTTTAGAGTTTTAAAAATTTCTGGTACATAGAAATAGTTAATTTTAAAAATCAGTTTTTTGAAGTTAATTTGCATAAAATAAAATTCATCACTCTTAAGGATATGATTCAATGAGTGTGACAATGTGTACAGTCATGTAACCAGCACTGCATCGAGTGTGGAAAATTTCTGTCATCCCAGAAGTTTCTCCGTGTCCCTTTGGGGTCAATCCAGTTGTGGGCTGGTGCTAGCCACACCTCTGTGTCATTCCAGTTCTTAGTGGGGACTTCAGAAAAGGACAAGTTTTTAATTTTGATGAAGTCCAGTTTTCATCGATTTCTTCCTTTACGGTTTCTTCTTTTTGTGTCCTTTCTAGGAAAAATTTTCCCAACTCATGGTCATAAAGATTTTCTTTGTTTTCTCCTAGAATTTTTATAGTTTTAGCTGTTAATTTCTGCTTATATTCCATTTGAAGTAGATTTTTGTATTGCTATGAAGTAAGGTCAAAGTTTTCTCTGCCTCCCTCTCTCCCTGCCTCCCTCCCTCCCTCCCCTCCCCCCCCCAGATGTGGGTCCTGGGTGTGGAGGTGAGCGTAGGGTTTTCCTCACCCCACCCCGCTTTCCCCTCTCCTTTCCCCCCTCCTCCTCCTTTGCATGTGGACGTCTGTGCGTCCAGCACCACTTGCTGAAACGATTGTCCTTTCCCCATTGAAATCCTTGACACCTGTCTTGAAAGTCAATTGAACCAATAATTATGGGTCTATTTCTAGACTCTGTTCTTTTCATTGATCTGTATGTCTGTCCTCACTTCAATACCACACTATTCTGAATATCATAGCTTTACAGTAACTCTTAAAAGTAGATGTGTTTACCCTCCAACTTTGGGGTTTTTTTTTCCAAATTGTTTTAACTATTCTAGATTCTTTGCCTTTCCTCGTATATGTTAGAATTAGTCTGTCAGTTCCTAAGATAAGCTGGCTGAGATTGACTGGGGTTGCATTGAAACTATTGATCCATTCAGAGAGAATGGACCTCTTAAAAAACTGAGTTTTTCAATTGATAAAAGTGAACTGGCATCTTAAGATGATTAACCATAGAGCTGGGAGGACTACGGGTGGAACTGGGCCCCTTGTTAACTCTCTAGTCCTGACTTCCTGTTAAAACTTTGTGGTAACTTCTGGGGGAGGGATTAATTTATATAGAGGCCATCTGGGGAAGGGGGCTCTCTTTTTGCACGTGTGTGGCTGGTTGGAGCCCCGGCCAGAGGTGTGGGTTCCCACACTGCTGTGGTGGTTTTGTTTCTTTCTTTTCCTGAATAAACCCTTATTTTTTAGTGAATTATCTGGAGAGTTGTTTTGGCCAGTTGACACAATCCATGAACATGGCATATTGTGCCATTTATTCTGGTCTTCCTTAATTCCTATGAACATGTCTCATAGTTTTCAGTGTGCAGGGCTTACACATATTTTAGGTAATTTATCCCTACATATTTTATCTTTTTAAAAATAAAGTGTTGCGTATCGACTGTATCCTAAAACCTTGCTGAACTCAGCTATTCCAGTATCTTACTTGCAGATTTTCTAGGGTTTCTATGTCGTTTGTGAGTAGACAGTTTTATTTCTTCCTGTTTACACATGTTTGCTTTGCTGTACAGGCGAGGACCTCCAGCACGAAATGGACAGATACGGTGGGAGCATACACCGAGCCTTTTCCCTGATCTCAGGGGGAACGTTCAATATTTCATCATTAAACATAATGTCAACTGAGCTTTTCCGAAGATTCCTTATCAAATTGAAGAAGTCTCCTCTTCCTCGCATGCTCAGTTTCTGTTCTTAAATCCTTAATGGTTGTTAAATGCTGCCAAATGCCTTTTTCAGTATCCGTGGAGACGAGCAGATGGTTGTCCCCCTTTATTCTGCTAATGTGACTTTTGAACACTCTGACTTGCTTTGCTAAGTGGGTTTTAAATGTTGCTGAATTCAGTTTCCTGGGGTTTCATCAATGACCTTCACATCTGTGCTCATGAGCGATGTCGGTCTCGATTTTCTCTTCTCATAACGTCCTGGTCTGGTTTTGGTATCAGATTTATGCTGGCCTCATAGGATGGGTTAGAGGAGTTCCCTCCTCCTCTATTTTGTGGAAAAAAAAATTGCACGAGATTGGTCTTATTTGTTAAATGTTTGCTAGAATTCATCAGTGAAGACTTTGGAGCCTAGAGGTTTTGCGGGAAGGTTTTCATACAAATTCATTTTGTTTAACAGATATGGGGTATTCAGATTTTCCACTGACTCTTGTGTTAGTTTTGCTTATTTGTGTCTTTCAAGGAATACAATTTGTCCATTTCATCTAAGTTTTTTAGTTTGTTGGCATAAAGCTTTTATTTTGCTATTAACATTTGTAATGATGCCTCCCTTTTATTTCTGATATCAGTATTTTGTGTTTTCTCTTTTTTTCTTGTCTACGATAACAAAGGGGAATGAGAAAACCTCCAACTCTGTCAGTTAGTCTGTTTCTTCTTTTGTTCTGACTGGTTTTGCCTCATATATTTGGCCTGTTACTGGCTGTATATACATTTGGTGCTGTTAGGTCTCTGATGATGACAAGCTTTTACAGTAATGAAATGTCCCTCTTTATCACTGCTAATATTCCTTGGCTTAACGTACACTTTGATAGTAATATGGCTGCTCATCTTTCTTCTGACTAGTATTTACATGATGCATCATTTCTGCACTTTCATTTTCACCCCATCTGTATCTTTAAATGGAAAATAGTTTTTTTATGAATAGCATATAGTTGAGTGATGCTTTTTAAAGTCCACTCTGAAAATGTCTGCTTTTTAATTGGAGTATGCTAATGCGTTTACTTCAATGTGTTGATATGTTTACGTCTACAATCTTGCTATTCTTTCTATTTTCCCATCTATTAATTATTTGTCAGCAATCTCCCCATGTTCAAACATAAACACCTTGAGGGGAGGGGCGTCTTGCCCGCCGTGTACCCCTGCATCTCAGGTCTGTGACTGTACACTGACCTTAGCCCTGGTCTCAGGGACAGGTGGTCCCGGGTCTGTAGCCCGAGGGCAGTTTACCTGGATGGAAAAGGCGTGGTCAGGGCAGTGTCTGCTTTGGATGGCTTTGCCCCCAGGCCTGCCTCCCCTGTTCTGCACTGTGAGCCACCACCACCTGGTGGGCGGGGCTGACTCCACCCTTCCCCTTATAGCCCCGCCCTGCAGACCCTCCTGGTAGCAGGTGTGCAGGTCTGCAGGCGGTGGTCTCCAGCCCTTGTTAGGTCAGAGTCTCCTCTTCAAAGCCCTTCCGTGCATCCATGTGATGCCTCCCTTCAGCTGGCCAGCGGGGGCCAGAGGTTGTCTGTGGGGGCCCTGAAGTCCTGTGACATGAGGGTACCTTCTGCTGCCAAGCAGGTGTGGGGTGTGTGCTATCTGTGCATGCTCGCCTGTCCTAGCTCCCCGTTACCTCTGCATCCCTCTTTCAGGACCCCTGGACTTTGGCTGTGGTGGGGGTAGGGCAGGGCTAGGGCTGGGCAGGGGCTGCTGGGCGCAAGGAGCAGTCTGGGAGTGGGCTCCCCAGCGGGGTATGTGGAGAGAGTGGGCACCATCAGGGACCGTGGGGGAGGCTGGGAGGTGGGAGGCGATGCTGGGGTTTCATACAGTCACCACCACGGCAGAGCCAGGCTGGGTGCGTCGTCGGCTCCCTCCTGTCACTGCAGTGCTCGGTCACCTCTGTGACAGCCTCCCATGCACCCTCCTACCCCCTCCAGTGGCCTTGGGCTCTGCAGCAGACACTGGGGTGCAGAAAGCCAGCGGCCCCTCAGCTCCTGGGAGAGCTGCGTTCTCCCAACACCCACGGATGGGCTCCAGGGACAGCACTCTGCCCCTCCCCCGCCTGCTCTGTGCCAGAGGCCAGGCCCTCCCCACTCCTGGAGCTGCCTGCCACGATGCCCGCCCTCCCTCGGCATCTGTGGCCCACTTTCAGGCCCCTCCAGCAATGCCTGTGTCCTGGTGGATGCGTGTCCAGGATGCTGCCTCCACCTGGCGAGGCACGTGCTGCCTGTGACACTGGCTCAGCTGCACCTCTGGGTCTTCAGAACCTTGTGCCTCAGCGACAGTTTGTTTTCCCCTCCAGCTTACCCATATTGCAGCTGTCCCTGAGGCCACAGCCATGTGTCACTCAGTACCGGGTGAAGGGAAAGCCCCACCAGGGCTGCTTCAACAGTTGATGGTCACTGAGAGCACAGGCCCGAGCCCCGTCCTAGAGGCCTCATCAGCTGACCGCTAGTTGTGCCTGGTCCTGCCCTGCCCCACCCCCACAGCAGCCCCTGTGCTGCCCTGCCACACTCTGCTGTCCCGTGGCTGTCTGCACCTGGTTTGCCTTGTGATGGGGTGTCCATGTCAGTGGTGGCCCTTTGTGGGGGGCCCAGGGAACTCAGAGCAGGGCCAGCCTCCTCACTGGACCTGCCGAGCTGTCTGTCACTTTACCGGTCCTGTGCCTTGTCCCAGGACCATTGTGCTTCCCTTCTGTCTGGGGGCAGACACGATGCCACAGAATCACTCCGCTGGCCGAGTGCCTGGAGGAGTGGGGGCTGGTGGACAGGACATTTATCTGATGGCCCCTGGCCTCCTGGGGCAGCCAAGTGACCAGAATGCTCTTCCTGTGTCTGCCAGCAGCTGCTGACTTTGTTTCCTCCAGTGGGGGCCTGAGGCACAGCCTGTGTCCATCAGTGTGGGTGGCACAGGCTCGGGTGGGTGCAGGCTGGGTGGGAAGGAAACCGCCAAGAAGCCAGAGGAGCCCTGTCATGCAGGCTGTCAGGCGGGCTCTCTGGTCCCGCTCCCCACATAAGAACGCAGGACATGGTGAGGCCAAACAGGAACACCCACGGAGCCATAGGTAGGGGAGTCACACCACTATACTCTTGCTGGCGGCTGGGTTGGAGACACAGGAACCAGGAGCAACACAATTCTCAACCCTCACTGCGCCGCTTGCAGACTCAGCCACCATCTTCTTGCTAGATCCCCCTTTTCTGCTAGCCTAGCCATGGCAGTTATATTAGTGCCCAATGGCTCACCGGTTACAGCTGAAGGCCAACTAGCCACAGCTGCTGGCCATTTGATCGCAGTCGATGGCCGTTTACTACCTGAGCCAGCACCTTTCTATGTGAGGCCGAGAGCCTGGAAACTGCTTTTTGGGGCTCTGTCCCCACAGGGCCCCCTCCTCCATTTGGAGGCGCCTGTAAAAGGTGACACGGAGCCACTTAACAACCCGGCTGGGGCTCTGGCTCTGCCCTGGGACATGTCTGCTTTTGTCTTGGGAGCCGCAGTGGGTGGTTCTGCGACGCCTGGCGGGTGGCACCCCTGAAGCGCTGCTCCAGCTATTTTAAGCGTAAGCGTAAGCGTGCGCTGGCTCTTTCTAAGCACAGCTGCGGTTTAGCACCTCTCCCTCCCCTCCCAGGCGGCTGTGGTGCCCGTGCCGGACAGAGGGCGGGAAAGGAGGTCCTTCCTGCAGTGCGCAGTGCAGACGGAGAGACCAGAGCAGGAAGCTTTCCTCGCTGGCCTGGCGGGCGCTCCATCCTCCACCCCTGACCCCACCCGCCTTTCTGGGAGGCCCCGCCCCACGACTGCCTGGTCTCCCGTGGGTCTGAGTGTTTCTGTGCTCCCCAGAACTGGGAGAAGCTAATGCCTTCCTTGGCGGGCAGCCGCTGAAAACCATCTCACCAGCTGCAAAGTGGAAACCTCCTGTCTGCAGCCTCCTTTTCCCGCAGCCATTCCCTAGAGTTAGAGTTTAGTTTCCCAGGATAGTGTTTCCGTCTTTTCTAGACTGCGTTCCAGGATCACGTTCTTGGGGGGCTACTGAGGATATTTTGTTCTAACAAAAAAAAAAAAAAAAAAAAAAGCCATTCATATTAAGCTCGAGAAACCTGGGTCTAGGCCCATTAAGATGTGAGTTGGCAAAATGGCTGTCCGTTACCTGGCCAGAGAAGTCTGGAAGGGTAAATTAGGAACAGCTGGGCCCAGCAATTGGTATATCAGACTTTTGTTTTTTTTAAATGGAAACATAAAGAAAAAAAACAGAAGATAGCCCATCACCTCAGCCCAGGTAATCCCTGTTGGCTGTAAAGTAACTTGTGCACCAGTTCAAACATGAAAATAGACCCGAGTAGTAGCAGGTGGGAGTGAAGTGCCCGCATATGTGTGTTCCTCACGTGCAGTCTCGTGGGCACGACAGGGGCCACATGGCTCTTCCCAGCGTTCCAGGCACTTCACAGGCTCCCAGGTATTTTCCTATACCTCATATTTCAGTTCCATTTCCCTCTGCATGGGGTGACATGACCAGTCCCCATCAGGGACATCTCGCTCTCCTGGGACTGTCCTGGTCCTGAAGTTGGAAGCCGTGAACGTCACTGCACATCGATCTTGATGAATTTCTGTGAGTTCGTCGGTCGTGGGACTTCATAGCGGTGGCAGTACTGCCCCAGCAGGTGGGCGTGCCCTGGCGTTGACCACTGCTGCTAATAACTTCCGGAAGGTCAGGGCCACCACACCGCCCCCACCCTCCAGCACTGGGTACAGCCAGGCTTTTCCTTTGGAAAGTCGGACTGGCGTCCCTTGTGAGGCTGACTGCCGTTCTTACACTGGGAACGAGGCGGGTGCAGCATCACGCTGATTACTGCCCGTTGTGTCACCGCCCGTCGGGCCTCTGCCTTTTCCTGATGGGCTGGCTCCCTCACCAATTCTTGTAGGTTTCTTGTAATTGAAGGAAATTATCCCGTTTGTCCTATTTATTGCAAATAACTTTTCCCAGTTTCTAGTATTTTGCTTTTTAAAAAATTTTGTTTATTTTTTCTCTGTATGGAGGTCTTACAATTTTTATGTGATTAAATCTACCCAATAGAGTCTTTCCTTGGTGGCTTCTATAGTTTGCTTCCTACTTGGAAAGGCCTTCTGTCTCCAGAATTACCAATAAATTCACCATCACCCCTTTTCTCTAAAACTCTTCTCGATTCATTGTGTGCGTGTGTGTCCCAAGGGATCCCAGGCCAGCAGGTCACTCAGGTGCTCTGTAGTCCGTGACGCCCCTTTTTGCCATTCAGTGGAGGCCATGGGCACAGAACTGAGGCTGGGGGCTGGCGGGCTCTCCAGTCTCCAAGGCCTCCTCTCAAGAAACCATTGGAGGTCACAGAAGAGACAGGATACATGTTCCTGCAGGTCAGAGGCCTGTGTGTGTCCCAGCAAACACTCAGCCTGCCTCCTCCTGGCACGGGCCTGGCGTGGGGCTGGTCTCAAGTTGTGTGGCTGCCACTGTGCTTGGGCCTCTGGAAGCAGGGTCAGCACTGGCTCCCTCTGCAGTGGCTTTCGGGGAGAGCCCTGTAGGCCTGGCCACTCTCGTCCCATTGTTACGTGGTTTTGTATTCTGGCCAAGACTCTCGTCCGGGAAACCACAAACTTGAGCTCCCACGGGAATGCAGATTTCTAGCACTGCTCAGTTCTTCTGACTTATTTTTGGAAACATAAAAGAGAACAGAAGTCGTATGCTCCACCTCCAAATAGTGCCTTTCCTTAATTCTAATCTTTTGGGCCAAAAATAGACCCACCCCTTTTCCAGGATGATCATTCAGCTTCTCAAGCTAGAAGAAGGGTTGAAGAGGGCGAGTGGGGCTGGAGAAGGGAGCGGGCATCCCTGCTGTCCCCTGGAGACCAGGCCAAGTGCTGCTGTGGCCTTCAGCCCTGGGGACATTTGCTCGGCACTGTGGGTCACCCAGGAAACCAACCCAGGGGCAGAAATGCTGCCGGCTTGTGTGTGGCATTCTTAGCGGGCACACGGGACCCTACAGACACCTTGAAGCAGCTCAGGGTGAAGGTCCCTTCCTGTGCCGGGAGATCCCCAGGGGGGCTGAGTGTGTAGGATTGTGGGCACCGACACAGCCAACCCCAAAAGGCTCAGCTTTTTGGCATCTCATGACTCTCCTTAAAAGTCACCTTTTTAAACCTTTCCCTGGACGTCTTTTCCTGCCATCTTGTGCTGTTTTCTAGTGATGCATCTGCCGTTTGATTTTCTGTGAATGGAAAAATCAGTGACCAGAGCATCCTTGTTCATCAGAAAAGTTGTGTCCAGGCTCGTGGTGAAGGTCTGAGTAGGTCTGAGCGAGGCCTCGGGTGCCAGCTGAGCTGCAGGGCATTGTCCTGGCTCCTCCTGGCTGCTCACAGCTCCCTTCCCCCGCCGAGGGGCCTGTGTCCACAGTCACCACCCAGAGTGGGAGGCCACAGCCCCAGGGAGGCCCTGGGGCCTGAAGTTTCCAGACAGCTGGGGTTTTTCCTTTCCCCACAAAAGCTAGAACGTTTGCTTCCTCTCAAGGTGCCAGAGATGTGGGGGAGGGGATGAACAAAATGGGGCCACTGAGGAGCCTGTGGCTGGAAGCTGCCTGGTCTGCAGTGGAAGGGCTCGTTGGAGGGGCTCCTGTGGGGGACGAATAGACTGGCTGAGCCAGAGAGAAGAGGGTGCAGGAAGCCGGGGGGCCCGGCACCCTAATGTCCAGTTGAAATCACAGGTGAGGGCAAGGAGCTCACAGCTGCTTCGAACGCTGACCACATGGTCATTTGTTGATGCCAGGAAATCTCATTGTTGGAGGAAACATGTCTAAGGAATGTGAGTCGGAAATAGGATGGACTTGGAGACTGTGAGGTGGTTTTGAAGTAAAGTGCTGGGCTGTCACAGGCTCGCTCAGTGCTGAGAGCCCGAGAAAGGCGCTTATCATGTGTTCATGGTACCAAGTCTAAACTCCAAAGCCAGGACAGGCCACCGCTCCCTCAAAGGACAGATGGGGCAAACCCCCTGGAGCCCCCGCCCCTGGGTGCCCTTTCGTACTTGTCAAGTTCATGTCATTCTTGCCCTCGGGCAGCGGCTTGTCCCTGTGGGGTGAGCACCTCACGCCTGCCCCAGGGACTCTGTATGAATGGGTTTCGTGCCCTGCGGAGGCCAACTGCGCCCCGCTCACCTGCCGCTAGTGGAACTTGCCCCAACTGCTGTGGGAGGGGCCAGCGGAGACTTGGCAGGTGCCTGGGCAGCACCAGGGACAGCGCCCGCCACTGTGCCTGGGCTCCCTCTGGGCCTCTGTTCTGGGAAACTGGGAGGTTTGTTGAGTGACCACAGTTTTTAGTCCAGGGGAGCCATGAATGTCCAATGGAGCCCTGCTGTGTTTGGGGCTGGGTCCTTGGGGGTGGGGGGCTGCATCGCAATCGTGGTTGCCCCCTCTCCGCAGCTGGATGTACGCCAGAGACTCAGTCCTATAGCCAGAGCTCCTGGGGAGGGTACAGCAGGCTGCGTGCTGGTCCTGGCCTGCAGGCGGCCCCGAGGCGGAGCGGCTCCATCTGCTGAGAATGCACGGGATTGAGGACAGCTCAGGGCCCTTCTGGCTCCTGTTTGCATTTGCCCAGTTTTGTTCTGCAGATAGGACAGTGCCTGAGGGATTGAGGCCTGAGGACTGGGCCAGGGGCAGAGGACAGGATGGCTCCGTCGCCAGGCGCCATTAGGTACCCAAGCCTTGGGTAAATGTCAGCGCAGTCGTGTGGCCTCCACAGCCTGGTAAAAGTTTTTGTCAACACGCATTTCCTGCAAAGCAACCCGTGTGGTTTATTGATCTTTAAATATTGACTTTCCATCAGAAACATATGCCAATGTGTTTTCAGAGAAAAGGTCTGAAATAAAACCATGCACTTACTGTGACAGAATTTGAAATGGTTTTCCTTAGCAGTGCTGCCTTGTTCGTATTTATCCAAATGTATCCTGGGGGCCAGAGCAAGCTGCCCTGTGTGGCGCCGACTGCGTCAGGGCCGGCTGTCAGCCTCTCCCCAGGCAAGCAGAGCCCTCCCACGTGCACCAGTCCCTCTGCAAGGGGCCCCAGGACCACAGGAGTCTCCCCTCCCCCCAAGTCCCAGCCTGGCCGGCATCAGAGACCCAGAGGTGGTCGTGCGCAGTGGGGCAGGGCAGGCTGTTGTGGGGCGGCCAGATCAGGGACAGCGAGGTCCTAGCCCCCCGGGCAGTGACGTGCCTCTCACCTCTGCTCTCCTCCGCCCCCTGGGAGAGGTCTGGTTCCCATCCGAGGGGTCTCATGACCCCTCAGGTTTGGAGACTGACAACGCTCCCTGCGTGGACCCTTCATTCCAGCCTAAACACGCGCCTTGTCGGGCACTCGCTGGGACTTGTGTTCTCAGTGTCTCCCAGGTCTCACAATTAAGGCACCAAGGCCCAGCGTCTGGTCAGGAGTCCTGGGAGGGAAAAGCCCAGCTGGCCTGGGTGGGGTTTGCACGGGGGCTGTGGGGTTTGCGCTGTGCCTTTTACTCGCACTCACTCACCTGCTCACTCACTTATGCGTCTTCAGTCACTCGGTCACTCGCTCACTCATAAGGCTGCACTGGGTTCTGGGAGCGGGCTCGGTGCTGCAGGAGTACTTTGCTGCACCCCCAGATGTCACCACAGTCACCCCAGCCTGGATCTGCCAGGGACTCACTCAGAGCCAGACCCTCAGCGCACCTTTTAGGGCGTGCAGCTTGCTTTCATATTGGAGGCTGCGCTCTGGGTGAGACCACCTGGTGAGCACCGGAAACACTGTCCAGTGTCCCACAGGTAGGATTGTGAGCAGACAGTGACTGTCCTTGGTGAGGCTTCAGTAACTATGCAGGACGTCAATGATGAGTGCCACAGGTACGTGGGACCCCAGCTGCCCCACCTCCGCATGGCGAGGCCAGGGGCACTCCCAGGTACAGGGGTGCAGGGACAGCCTGATGTGTGAGCTGACACATGGGAGAGACCTGTGCCCTCTCGTCAGCTGCCAGTGGCCTTCATGCTTTGTGGATAAATGAATCCATTAGCCAGCCAGAGGCCCAGTGCAGGGGGAGGCGCAGCGGAGAGGCGGCGCTTAGCCGGGCGGGGAGGGGGGTGATAAATGGCTGCAAGGCCCCATGCGAGCGAGCGCCACGCTTTTCCCTGGCGCCCTCGCCCCCGCAGCAGCAGCAGAATTGCCTGAAGTCCTCCCCACAGACACACACACCAGAAGGTCTGGCTCAGCCAGCAGAATCCGCAGGCTGCCTCTCTTCCCATAATTCAGAAGTTGCTCTGACAGGCAGGGTGCGTCTGTCAGAGCAGGGCTGGGCAGCCGGGGAACCCACTCGAGAGACCACTGTGCACGCACGTGCCCACAGATACATGGACATACATGCGAAGAGCTGAGAGCTGCACCCACAGCCACCCACACACACACATAAGTGGGATCTGAGGAGTATTATTGAGCTGCAGAATAAAAGTGAATTCTATGCTGTGTAAACTCCCATTTGGGCCAGGTTTCAAGGGACCCAAAAGGAGAGCGGTGCCTGCACTTGGCACCCTGCTTCTAAAGTGGGGGGGCGTCCCTTTGTGCCGCTGGTTTGCTCTGCCCAAACTGAGCTCAGGGCACACTTGTCATTGATCAGAGAAACCACGTGGGGAGAAGGGGCCAGGGAAGCCTGGGGCTGGGCCGGGGGCCCTGAATGTGTGCCATTCTCGAGGCACAGACCCTGTGATCGGAGGAGGGGGGCAGAGGACAGTGATTCTCTGTTGACCATTCGGGATGGCTCAGGTTTCCAGTGACAAAGCAGTCTCAGAATTAACCCACTCCCCATGTGTGTGCAGCAGGAGTGGCGCAGGGCGCCGGCTCAGCTGCCCCACCCCAGCGGGCCTCACTGCCCGCTCCGCCCCAGCTCCCGGTGCAGCAGTGAGGGCAGCTCCTCGTGGCCTGTCCCCACAGCCCCGCCCCCCTCAGCCCCAGGGCTGGCTGGGATGCCTGCGGGTTTGGCCTGGGGCTACCCCTATCCCCCACCCCCCAGGGTCTGCTCCTAGGATGCAATGCCCGTGGGATGCTCTCCTGGAAGCCCATTCCCGCTGGCTCAGCTTACTGCCTGGCCCTGTGCCCTGAGACCATGTCTGAGCAACGTCCCCACCACCATGGACCAGCCTCCCTTGGCACCACCTGCCTCGCCGGCTCCAGAAGACATGAGTTCTGATCCTGACTGCTGTCTGTTGGCTCTGTGCCCCTGGGCGGGTCACCTAACCTCTCTGATCCTTCCTCAGTTTTCTGCTACCAAGTGGTGACTTCTGTGTCCTGCCATATTGTAGACTGGATTCCTCAAACTCTCCCTCTGCAAAATATCCATAATATATACTTTACGTATTTTTACTGAGGTGTACTTACAGTGAAATGCACAGATCTGAAGTGTACAGTTTGCTAAGTTTTGACAACTGTGTCCGACTGGTAACCAAGACACCAGTCGAGATGTGGAACACTGCTGTCCTTCTGAAAATTTCGTCATGATGTTTCAGGCAGGCGTTCCTCAGCCCTGGGGGCAAACACTGTGCCATTTCTGCCGCCACAGATTAGTTTCTCCTGTCCTTGAATTTACATAAATGGGCTTACATAGTACATGCTTTTTAAAACCCAGCTTTCTTTCCCGCAATGCAGGGTTTTTGCAATTCATTCTTGTTGTTACATATTGGTAGTTGTTCTTTTCTAAAAGAAAGTCACTAAGTAGTATTCTGCTGTGTGACTTCAACACAGCCGCTTTATCCACTCCTGTGGATGGACGTTGGGGTTGCTTCAGCACGTGGCTGTTAGGGATGAAGTTATGAAGAGCTGTCCTGTGCGGACGCCTGCGTGTTCTCTTGGGTAAATATCTAAGAATGGAGTTGCTTGGTGGCACAGTGAGTGTACGCTTAAGTTGTTAAGAAACTGCCAGAGTTTTCCAAAGCAACTTGGCATCCCCCTCCTACCAGCAACGCACGGGACCACGGGTCCCATCCTGCCAGCACTGGATATTGTCAGTCCAGGTACTGCCTCCATCCTGGTACCTCGGCTCCTGGCGACTGATGATGGCAAGAATCTGGCCATGAGCTGATCGGCCTTCTGTGTGTTGTCTGTCCAACTCTTCATCCTTTTTTAATTGCTTGTCATTTTATTATTGATTTGCATGAGTTATTTACATAATCTGGCTACAAGCCCTTTGTTGGACATACATATCCCAAACACGCCTCCTACATTGACTTTTAAAAAGCATACATTTTTAATTTTGATGAAGTGAAAAAATTCTTTTCATCAATTTTCTTTCTTCCATGGTTGGTGTTTTGGCGTTAGAAATCTCTGCCTATCTGCAGGTTGCACATGTATGTCCTTCCCCCGTCCCTCAGGAGTTTTATATGTAACGCCCATGTTTATGTGTGCAGTCCCTCTAGAATCACTTTTTGGGGTACTTGCGGGGCCACTGGCAGGCAGGTCAGCCCCCAACCTTCCCAGACAGAACGTGCCGCTCGTCTGCCATGACAGGGGAGGAAACGCAGCACACTGCCTCCACGCC
The DNA here is from genome assembly GCF_004115265.2 of Rhinolophus ferrumequinum. Lineage (NCBI taxonomy): Eukaryota > Metazoa > Chordata > Mammalia > Chiroptera > Rhinolophidae > Rhinolophus > Rhinolophus ferrumequinum. Next base: position 856,089 of record NC_046299.1, read on the forward strand.
TGTTCTGAGTCCAGGCTGCGTTTAAATAAAATACAGATTTGATGAACGGGCTTGGCTTTGTACGCACAAACAGTTTGATGTCCTTCGTACAGCAAAGGGGTCAGAATACAGCTGTCTACCTACGCTCATGATTTGTTTACCTCTTCCATCAGGAAAAAATAGGACTAACGATTGTCCTGCCCCCCACCTTCCACCTAATGACCTTGAAATAGGAAACTCATGTATCTCCTGTAACGTCTGATTGGGGCTCCTGGCTGGCTTTGGGGTGACAAGGTCTGGGGCACGTGCCTGTGTGAGCCTGGCCACTCTGGCTCTGACAGTGTCTTTGTTCCCAACCTGGACCACCCCCTAAGGTGCTCCCTCCGTCTCAGGAGGGATCCTGGGGGTGGCCAGGTTCTTCCTCCCTTGGAGGAGTTCCCCCTCTGGACCCCTCAGTCCAGAGGATATGTACTAACAATGCTGACTGCCGAACCGCCAGAGAAGTCTCCGGTCCTTTCCCCTCAGGACCACCTCTCCCCGCCCCACTGCCTCTGCATCCAGCCCGTGGCCCAAGCCCACCCCCAGCATGACGGAGCCCCTCCCACACAAGGCCTGCGCTGACCACCTCCCGCACGCGTGGTGCCATCTGCATGGGCCACTTTTAAAAACCATTATTACTTTTTATCGAAGTAAAATCCATATAACAGAGAGTTGGGCATTTTCAAGTGAAGAACTGTGTTAGCACACTCAGCACTGTGGAGCCACCACCTGTGTCTAGGTCCCAGGTGGTTTCATCGCCCCTGAAGAAAACCCCGTGCCCCTGGCAGCCTCTGGTGGCCACACATCTACTTTCTGTCTCTGTAGGTTGGCCTGTTCCTGACATTCCATGTGATGAAATCTGTGGTCTGTGGTGTCCACGTCTGGCCTTTTGCACTCGGCAGAATGTCCTCCAGGCTCATCTATGTTCTAGCAGGTGTCAGAACGTAGTTCCTTTTAATGGCTGAATATATTCCAGGTGTGGATGGACCGCATCGTGTTTATCCATCATGAGCCGATGGACACTTGCTTTTCCCACCTTTTGGCTATTTCGTGGGTCACCTTCTCGGAGTTCCGACCTCCGTGTCACCTCACAAGGGGTCCCTTCTCCCTCTGCACCTGCCCTCACTGACCTGGCTTCCTCGGGCTCTGCCCACCATGCTCCGGTCCAGTGCTGCCCAGGGCTCACACATCTGTCCTTGAGTGAGGCCGACCTGCTGAAGGCACCCCTGGTTTTAAGTGTGTTGTTCTGTTTACTAACTTAGCCACACCATGGACCCCGAGCTGGAGCGTTCCCCATGACCCAGCAGTTGGACTGTGGCTGTAATTCCCTTATGTGTTAAATAGCTTCCCACATTTGCACACGTGGGGAGCGGTGTGTCCCTGGCCTGGCTTGTGCTTGAACCTGGTGAAAAGGCTGGTACACGTTCTGGGGATGCATGAAGGGATTCAGCGTGTCCCTCGAGTTTTCTGGTGATGCTAGGCACCAGGGTCTGGCAGAAGCATCAGGAGCTGGGTCGGGGCAGGGCGGGCTTCTGGGTCTCTCCCAACGTCGGCTCACGTTCTGGGCTTCGCACACAGGGTGGCCATCCGCCAGTCTCCAGCCACCGGGTGCTGGAACGTTTGTGTGGGGTTGATTTGCTAAAACCAGCCCAGCCGGGACCCAGGGCCCGCTCTTCTTTGCAGGTTGGCTTAGGAAACAGCACCTGTGCTGGGTCTGTGCTGGGGGCTGCCCTTCACATCAGGGTGGAGCCGGGTGGGTGCTTGTGCTCAGTTTCTTCTGCAGGAGACCCGCACCCCTCCCTGCGTGTCGCTTCCCCTCACAGGAGCCTGGCCCCGCAGGAGAGGCCTATCTCCCTGCAGTCACCACGGGGATGCAGACAAACAGGTGTGTGGGGATGAAAGGCGAAGGACATTCTCCAGGACCAGGATGGCATACTGACCTCAGCGTGCGGCTGTGCCTGGCAGGACTGTCGGCTCCCCGACGTGAAGCAGGGGCCGTGGTTTCGGGTGGGCCTGTGATGCGTCCATCTCTGGCTCAGCAGGTGGAGGCTGCTGGGGCCCGTCTCGGTGTCTGCGAGGTTTGGGGGTCGTGGAGGACGTGCCCTGTGTCAGGGCCACTTCGGGGCCGGCTCTGACTCAGGAGGCCCAGCCCTATGACCCTCTCTTTCCTGGCACCCCGGCTTTGCCTGTGCTTTTCCCCCTGAACCAGACTTAATGCTGTTTGCGGTGTGACGTGCCTGGCCCTGGGCCTTGGGGACATGTGCCTTTGTCCAGTAACAGGAAAATATGCCCCCCCCCCGCCTGAGGCCGCAGTGCAGTGGGTGAACAGTTAACCAGCTGCCATCTGTTAAGGCTGTTGAAAACACTGGGCCTTCATCACAGTTACCTGCCTCTCAGGGGCCGAGTCCTAGAAAGTCTGCAGGGGAAACAAAGTGTCCTGTGTGCTGTCCCAGACGGTGGACTATGTCCACCCTCCATGGCAGAAAGGCTGAGCGGGCTGCCCCAACCCCACCTGGACAGCGGCATCTGGGCATCTGCGTGGGTTGGTGCCATGCGAGGTAGGAATTGTCTCCCAGCCCGTGGTCTGGGGGCCTCACCTGGACAAAGGGGGAAAAGCCACGGTTAGCCCAAGCAGGGCTGCGGGCAGCCATCAGCCAGAAGCCCCAGGACTGTCAGCTTTCCTGGGACTTCAGGGTATGGGAGCCTTTGAGGGGGCCCCCATGGGCCTGGAATTCAAGTGGGTGAGGGGCCTGGCCGGGAGGGGCTGGGTTGCTGGTGCCCACTCCCGGGATGCTGCTTGCTCTCCGCTCCGCTCGCACCCTCCTGGCCGTCCACACCAGTGGGTTCTCCCCCAGCAGGTGTGTTGCTGTGCTCCCAGCATCGACCCCAAGCACCTGGGAGGCTCCCCCACATGTGGGTCTCACAGGAGCCGGGGGTCCTGGCTGTGCTAAGGGGGACGGGGCTCAGTGGGTGGGGCGGCCTGGGGGAGACCTGGAGGCAGGAGGGATGAGGTGGGTGCGCCCGGCAGTGGGGTCTGCAGAGGGGCTGCTGTGGCCTGAGGGGGTGCGCCTGGGCTAGGGCTTCCTGTCTGGCCCCTGCAGTCGGCCCGACAGCCCCCCACATCTGCCCGCGTGCATGAAGGCAGACCGTGCAGAGACCAGCCTACACTTTGCCCCTCGCTGCTCTCCCCTGACCAGTCCCTTTGCTGCCTTGCTGGGCAAACCGCGTTGGGGTTGAGGGCTCAGCTGCTGCTCAGGCCTGTTTCTCCCCCTCCTGCTCCCTGGCCCCCCACCCACGTCAGCCCCTCCCGCCCCCAGCTCCCTGTCCCCGGTGCTCTCCCCTTAGTCTACACATCTGGACTGTGAGTCCCGGGGCTGCTGCTATGACTGGAGCAGGGGTCACAGTGACACTGGGGTCCTTGAGGCCTGGCCCTGCTGGTGGTGCTGGTGGGGGCTGAGCTCCTGGAGTGGGAGGCAGTGGGTGGGCCTAAGACAGCAGCACGCCTGTGCCATCCCGTCCCAGTAGCCCCGCAGGCTGGGAGAAGCAAGGCCCCAGCTGGCCGAAGATACTGTATCAGTTTGCCTGAATCACTATTGTATGAAGGTTTCCGGCACTGTCTAAGAATGTCGTCAGGAAACACCAGGACGAATTCCAGGCTCTGTTGGACCAGGCAGGATCCAGGATAAACAGCAGGAGTCGGGCAAGTCGCCACTAAACGTGTCTTATGGGCGAAGCTTTTCCTGTAAGTTGACATGGGGGGGGTCTCCTCCACGATCCTCAGAGTCCAGCCTAGGGTGGGAGGCGCCCACACCCACTGGCTTCTGGTCTTCAGCCACGTGGGGCCCCAGGGCTTCGGGTGCAATACTGGGCAGCAGAAGCCAGGATTGTTCCGGAACCAACGCCCACAGAGGCCTCGGCTCTGTATCTTGCTGTGTCTGATTCTCGGAAAGGACAGGGTGACAGTGTAGCTCTGCCCTCAGCACTGGGCTGGGAGAGGCCACAGTGGTGCCACAGAGGGCTGCCCTGGGCCCATGGTTGGGGGACACAGAAGAGCAAGCAGGCTGGGCAGGCCGGTGGGCACACCAAGGGGCCTACAGAGCTCCCTGTGAAGGGCCTGGAGCCGGGTGCCGGGAGGGGCGTGGGCGCAGAAGTGTCCCAGGTAGAGGGAGTGGCAGGCCCCTGCAAGGGAAGGGTGCTGTCCAGCTGGGATGCCAGCTGAGGACAGATCCCTCCCCAGCTCCTTGCAGCTCAGGCAGCCGCCTGGGATGGCGAGAAGCTGCCCTCTGTGCAGGAGGCCGACCCGTGGCACCAGGGCTCCGAGGGCGGCTCAGGCACAGATGCCCACCTGTCCACAGGGCTGCCGCCGGTCCTAACTAGGCGGGGTACTGGCTGGGTCCTCCCAAACGAGTAGCAGCACACATCACCCCATTGGGGCTCAGGACTCTGAGGTCAGAGGCCACACTCAACACCTTCTTTTCCACTTTCCCTGGCCCCCCACCCAGATGCCCAGGCATCTGCAGACATCCTCAGGGTTCCCGCAAACCCTGGCCGAGGGCCTGAGGGGCTGAGGGGTCAGGAGGCGCACTCCATCCTTTGTCTGCTGCCTCGAGGGCCATTGCTGTGTTTGCTGGGCTTCCTGGCCCGGTTTTCTCACCTGTACGCAGGAGCACATTTCTCTCTCTGAGTGTCCGGTCATGGCGCTGTCACTGTCGCCTGTGGGGTCTTGGGTCCCGGTGCACCCATGGCCTCCAAGAATGGGTGCCGAGCAGGCCAGGTGCCCGCCTGGCAACCAGTGTCCTCGGCGCGCAGGTGTCCCGCTTACACAGGTGGGCTGGGGCTGTGTTGCCTGAGGGGCCTGGGTGGGGACGTGTGCAGGGCAGGCCAGAGCCAGGTGGCGTGCTTTTCTTTGAGAGTTTTCTGGGTTGTGGGATGTGTGATGAAATTCAACCAACTTGTGTATGAATTTAGCCAACTCGTGACATTTGATTTATTGTGACAACTTGCCAAATAATTCCCACGTTTGCTATATGGAATTCTCCCGAGGACGAAGGGGCTGGTGCCACCAGGCCTGTCCTAGGTGACCGGGTGAGGTGGCCGGGAGGAAATGCAGTTCTGGGTCCAGCACCCAGGACTTGCCCTGTGGCCGTGGGCAGCTCATACAGCACACGGTTCCTGTATGACCCTCTGACTGTCTCGGGCACCCACTTCCTGGCCCCGAAGGCATTAAGACCTGGGCGGGGGCCCGGGGGTGTGTGCATCAGAAGCACGTCTGCGGGGTGTCTTCACTGTGTCACTGTAACGGCTGAGTGACTCAGGAGTTCACAGCAGGGCTGTTTGTAGGCTCCCAGAGCCCATCTTCCCTCTCGCTTTCCTCACTGGGGGCAGTTTTGGTCTGTTTTGAGAAGAGCCTGGCTTGTGAGAGGACCGTTCTCTGTCCGAACCAGCTGGGACGTGGAACTTTCCTGACCCTCACCGTTGGCAGTGTCTCCTCGTGGTGTTCACGGGGACCACCTCTTTGTTTTGGGGGGAAAATGTGCTCCAACATTCCTGACACTTGCCCTGGATGTCGTGGTCACTGCAGTCACTGTGCAGTGGCACTTGTGTCCCCGCCTGCCTTCATCCAGGGGCTGTGTGGACACTGCGCTGGGAGCCACTTCCCTGAACCCCTCCCTTCCCAGGACCTGAAGGACTGACGGTGTAGCCCACGCAGAGCCACTGCGACAGCGTCAGGGCTCCTGTGTCACAATGGGACCGTCCACGGCACAGTCCCAGCCCCAGGAAACCATGGGTGACCTGCGTAGGTCTCACTGGGACCACGCTTCTGGAAAGAGCTCCCTGCCTTTTCCTGGGGGCTGGCTCCTGAGATTGGATGAAAAATTCTAGGACAGCGTTAGATGACCCCTGGGGGTTCATCTGGGCTCCACGCTGAGCACGCGGATGAGTTGTGAGGAGGTGTCTCCAGCGCTGTGGGGCTCAGTCAGTGACCCAGAACCAGGCAGCGGCCCTCGGAAGGACGTGGCGAGGCTGGGCAGTGTGGCAGCACGTGTGCGTCCACACTGGGGAAACAGAATTAAAGCCTTCCCCCACTCGTGGTCAGGCGGCTGCATCAAGATGACCTATTTTCACAGTGACACTGTGCTTTCACCTCTGCAAAATAAAAGCCTTCCTCGAAGAATAAATGTTCTTAAAACACCGGTTCTTAAACATTTATCTGCACCAGGAGGCCCATGCAGCTGCGCTCGGGCCTTGCCACCTCCTTGCAGGCCCAGCTCTTATCCCTGGCAGAGACGCATGAATGTCGGGGGACCGTGGGGCTCGGTTAGCTTTTCCTTTCACCTACCCTGTGATTTCGGAAGTGCCTAACGCAGGGGCCAGCGTGCCAATAGCATCATACAGCAGCGGAAGGCACACTTAAGAATGTGGCAACTTGGTCTGGGCAACCACAGCTTGGGGACCCCCACTTATACCCTCACACCCTCATTTCTTTGTCCAAATGTCAGCTTCACAAACGTCTCCCCGATGACCTTGTATATAGTTGCACCCTGCCCCCTCTGCACCCTCTTCCTGCTTTACTTTCCTCCCCACACCAGGCACGGTATTCATTTGCTGGCTTAGTGTCTGTCCGGGAGTGTCCGTTCCCAGAGCCACCTCCCTGTCCTGTCACAGTCTGTGAAAGGCCCGGCCTGGAGTTCCGGCAGCAGCCTCCAGCCTTGGCTCGTTCACTGAGGCCCAGCCTCCCGAACAGACAGATCTGTGACCAGAGCCCTCAGTCACACGGCAGAGATACAGTCCCGAGTGGCCCAGCAAAGCAGCACCTTCCCTGCAAGCTGGGGGTACTGGAGGGCCCCCCAGGGCTCAGGTGGCTCCTGGTGCCACGTGCAGGACAACAGGGCACTGTGAGGCTGAAGACCTGCCCAGGAGTGGTGGATGGTCAGAGCACAAAAGGATGGAAGTCCTCAGAACAGCGGGGTGAGGAGCAGAGGGTTTGCGTGTGCGGCTTGGGGCTCGACCCCACTCGGAGCTGGACCCGAGACTTAAAACCGCTGGGGGCTGCTCGGAGCCTCAGGGTGTCGGGGGGCACAGACTTGGGGGGGCACAGATCTGGGCGATGCGGCCAGGCTGCCTGGGCCCTGGGTGGAAACGGGCTCCCTGCCTGGGGTGCTGAGAAGTACAGAAGGGGAGAAACACATGAGCACGTGGTGCAGCCCCGTCTCCTGTATGAGAAGGTAGCAGGTTCAGAACAGAATTGGGAGCCCTGGAAGGCTTGTCCCAACCGCTGCCCACACCACAGGGACTAACGCCCACGGGCTGCGGTGTGCATGGGGGGGGGGGGGGGGGGGGGGAGGAGCACTGGGGACCGTTAGGAAGCAGTAACCCGGGTGCCTTTCTCCAATTCTGTCCCAAAAGTCATCCTAAATCAGGACTCGGCAGTTTCTCACAGGCTGTGTGGATCATCCCGGGACAGGTGGTAGCCCCTTATTGATCCTGGGGCTGTTGCAGGCTCCCCTCAAGCTCATTCAGTGAACTCCCAGGGCAAATGCCCCGCCAGGAGACACAGCCGGAGGGGGATCTGCCTCCCAGGCTCTGGGTCACCCTGAGAGAGCAGGGACCTCCTATTTCGGATCTTCGTTGTTTGGGGGCAGCATTCACTGGGGGACTGCTGGGCGTCTGGAACTGAAGCTGAGGGGTCCCCGGAACCCACCTCTTGGCTTTGGCTCAGGAGCCTGACTCTCTTGCAGGGTGAGGTGGGCCGCTCGCTGGAGGCCGCAGGGTGCTGGGCAGCATGGGGGGGCCGGGCGGCACGGACCTTCCTGTCACCTCACCTGGCATCCTCTGTTTCTCTGCAGTGAACTTCGACCACTTCCAGATCCTGCGGGCCATTGGGAAGGGCAGCTTCGGCAAGGTAAGCGGAGCCGGCCGAGGGCAAGACAGCAGGTGCTGCTGGACGGCTGTCCCCTTGACCTGCCTGGGTCTGTCGCACGGGCCGGCGGCGCTGGGGCTCAGACGAGGCCGTCGGCCGAGCTCACCAGTGCTGGGCCTTGTAGCCCAGGCATTGCGGGGTCTGGGAGCTCATCCGGGAGCTGAGAGCACAGACGGCACAGCCGCTGGGCTCCGTGGGGCCCAGACCCTGATACCCTATCCTTACTGAGGCTCGAGAGGGTGCATCCAGGGGCCCGCTGCTCCCGGCCTCCCTTTGTCCACTTCCCTTGTTTCCTCTCTCCAGATCTAACTTCCTGATTGCTGCCTTGTAATATCTAGAGGTGGGGGTAATTATAAGTCAGAGAGGCTTACGGAGGCTCTGCCAAGGTTAAAATTAGCTTCTGGAACTCTGCCTCGATGGGTCTGTTGCAAATGATTCACCTCTGAATGGACAGTTTCTTTACAGCTGCGGGGGGGAGGATGGCAGATGGGCCCCCATACAGCTGTCTGATGGTGCCCATTTGAGCTCTGCAAGCCTTTTAAAGGGGCGCAGGGTACGTTCATCGCATCACAGATGGAGCTGCCTGAGTCCTGAGGCCGGGGTGAGCAAGGAGAGGGTGTTGGCATCTCTGGGCGTCAGGAGATGACTGGTGGGCCTGCCTTTGGCGATTGTGCAAAGATGTGGAACAAAGGACGTGGGGTACGGTCCTAACATCGGTGAGCGTGTCAGACACGCAGCTGGTGGGCCTCTGCCCTCCTGGCTTCTCCCAACGGAATGTAAGTTCTGTCCCCCAGGGCCACAGGGTGTGGGGAGCTGAGAGGGGCAGGCAGGTGGGTCTTGGGGGAACCTGCCTCACTGGCAGAGGAGGACAGCAGCCGTGACCCAGTTTCGGGAGGGGCGGCTTACACATGGGGACCAGAGGTCATCCAGGTGTTTGGAAAACAGCCGAGGAGACATGTGGGGACCCTCTGGGCAAAGACCACAGGGCGGGTAAGGGTGCCCGGCCTGCCCCCACCCCCTCAGGCTTTTCTTGGGCACAGCTGGGCAGCCCCCCACGTCCTGAAGTGTCTGCAGAGTGGGGCCCCCAGCACTCTGGCTGCTCTGACCAGCTCTTGGCTGCAAATGGGACACTGGTCGCATGCTCGGGCCAGAAAACAGTAGGTCTGGGACAGCAGGGCTTGGTGTTCAGTGATTCTCCGAGAAGCAGACGAAAGCGAAACCCGAAAGCCATTGCTAAGGCAGCCTGACCCATTGCAGCTACCGTATCACTGAGCCCAAGAAACCGTCCTCTGACTAAATGACAGCGTTACACAGAGCGGCCAGCAGGGCCGTGAGGGCTGTGGGTGCAGCCCCGTGGGCGACGGCCCCCAGATGGTGGCCGGACACTGTGCCCCAGCTGCTCCAGTGTCCTTGGGAGGCCTGCTGTCCACTCATGTCCACTCAGGAGCTGGCCTGAGGGGATCCTGTGTGTGTGTTTGGGGGCCACCTGAGGCTGCAGCTCCGCCCCCTGCACACAGGTGATCTGTGACCTGCACTGTCTGCTGGGCCCCCCACTGTAGCCGTGGGAAGGGTACAGTGGATCCCCAGCATCTCTTGGGGTGCCTGATTCAACTGTGTGATTGTCACAGATGTATGAAAACGACCTCAGTGTCAGGTGGTACCACTGCCAGCCTGACGTCCTTGCAGCCGCTCGCTGCCCGTGGCCCCTTCGTGGGACTGCACCCTTCTCCCCAGCCACGTGGCCATCTGCACGGGCTCATGAGGCTCTGTCGGTCCACTGGCCATGACCTAAGGGGCAGCCACTTAGCGTTGGGAAACAAACCCTGACCTACCCCGCCCCCTCTCCTCACCTTGATGGAATCCTGGGATGTGGCCGCTCGGGCCTGGGGCGCTCTCTGTGGAGGGTCCCTCCCCGAGGCATAGTCTCCTCGGCAGCCTCTACCCACCCCACAGTGGCTTTGGGGGAGGCCAGTTGGGAAAAGATGAGGCCTGACCTTGCATAGGTCAGGAGGGCAGGCATGTTTGGTCCATGTGAGCTCACCCCGGGAGCAAGGGGAATAGCTGCCCCAGGGGAGAGTCAGGAGGACGGTGGTCACTCACTGGCCGTGGTGGTGAGATGCCTGGCGTGGCCCTCTGCTCTGTCCAAACCCTCGTGTGTGTCCTCTGAACACTGGGCTTCCCGAGCTGTCCCGCTCCGATGAGGTGCCCCCACTCTGTCTGGGGCACCCCTGACCCCAGGAGCCTCCCCCAGACACCCCTCTCTGACTACTCCTTCCTTAGCCTGTCTGTTTGGAGTGCCTGCCAGAGCGGGGCTGCGGCCCCTCCTCTCACGGCTCCAGGAGCTGTGGGGAAGGGGCAGAGGCAGCCCCCTCATAATGCAGAGGTTTTAATGCCTCTTGTCAGGCGTGTGCTTTGTGGGGAACAAAACTTACGCGGGAAGAAAAGGAGCTGGGGGTGAAGCAGTAAATCTGAAAAACTCATAAACAGTGTTTGATGCCAACGGCACTTACTCGGCTGTTCACTGGCACCGTTCTGGGCTGTCCCTGCGGCACCGCTGTGGCTGGTGGCGTTTCACACGGAACGACGGCTGCCCTGGGCCGGAGGCCGGCAGAGCTTCCTCCTGTTTAGGTCTAATTCCATTTCCTCTTTGTCCAGCCTAAGTCCATTATCAGAGGAAGCCACTTAGAAAGCTGGGACCAATGTCTGGAGGACATGGCTTCATGGGCCAAGTGCTCTCAGCCTGAACGCGGGGTCCTTGAAGGCTGGGGCCTCCCCTCCTTCCCTGTAAACGCTGCCTGTCCCTTCTGCCACCTAGAGGGGTCCCTCGGAACAGAGACGGCACCAAACCCCAGCGTTTCAAAGTGCCACGAATTGGAGCCTCTCTCATGCAGGCCAGGCCACTATTAGTGACCCAAGTCTCCGCTGCGTCCCCAAAGAGCATTCTGATGTGACCGACCTTAAAGGAAAGACCCGGCAGCCGGAGGGCGGGCCTCAGGCAGAGCGGCTGTCCTGGCCCCCTGGCCTGGGTCCAGCTATGGGAAAGGAAGTCAGAGGAAGTGGCTGGGTTGGCAGGTAAGAGGAGAGACGAGAGGGCACCGTGAGAGCCCAGGATAGCCCTGCCGGCAGGTGTGGTCACAGACGTGGAGGAAAGCAGGGTGTTTGCGCAGGCGGCTGGCTCGGGAGCTGTGGGGATGTGTGCCAGTCCAGGGCTTCTGGAACACAGCACAATACGGACGCTTCAAACAACAGGCACTCACACTCCCAATCCCAGAGGCCAGGGGTCGAAATCAAGGACCCAGCAGGGCTGGCTCCTTCTGGAGGCTCCAGGGGAGGCAGAATTTCACCTTTTTTTCTCTGAGGGTTTTTTGCTAGACCTGAAAATTCAATTGGCACAAGACACGTGTCGTGCGGGGAGACCCTGCTTGCTGCGCCATCCGTCATGCAGGGCGACCCGCGGGACCTCTGCTCCCACTCCCCACACAAGAACACAGGACATGGTGAGGCCAAAAAGGAACACCCACGGAGCCATAGGTAGGGGAGTCACACCACTATACTCTCGCTGGCGGCTGAGTTGGAGACACAGGAACCAGGAGCAACACAATTCTCAACCCTCACTGTGCCGCTTGCAGACTCAGCCACCATCTTCTTGCTAGCTCCCCCTTTTTTTGCTAGCCTAGCCACGGCAGTTATATTCATGGCCAATGGCTCACTGGTTACAGCTGACGGCCAACTAGCCACAGCTGATGGCCATTTACTACCTGAGCCAGCACCTTTCTATGTGAGGCCGAGAGCCTGGAAACTGCTTTTTGGGGCTCTGTCCCCACACTCCATCCCTACAGGCTCTCGCCTCACAATCTACGCGACAAGCGTCTTCCGCGAGGGGCCCTGTGCGAGGAGCCTGGAGGTGGATGCTATTTCCTGGACACAGCCAAGCTCTCTGGTCACAGCCAGGGTTTCTCAGGGCACCACCAGTACTTCTGGGCACAGCCAGACTTCCTGGACTTCTTAGGGTACCACTAGTCTCCCCGGGCACAGCGAGGGCCTCTCAGGGCACTGCCACTCTCTCTGGGCCTCTCAGGGTACCGTGCTGGAACGACAGCGGCTCACAGTCAAGGTGCTTACATATTCTCAATGGTGGCCGGTCAAGACAGAAAAGCAAACATCCGCCAGTTCCACTACATGGTGGCATGTTCCCAAACAGTCAAGCGGTCCATTAAATTAGGGATGGAAGGCAATTCCCCATAGTCCATAGTCATTTGCCAGGGCTGTCCTGGGGGTGAGGGACGACCTTGACCTCACCCTCAGCTCCCACGGAGGTCTCAGCAAGCGTTTCCTTCTGGGACTACAAGTCCTGCATCCGGGCTGCCTCAGCAAGCACTTCTCAGCCCACAGGGCCGCCACAGCCTTCACTTTCTCCGGCCTCTGCTGGTTGGGGAACCCTGGATGTCTTCCCTCCCCTCCACGGGGTCCAGCTCTCAGGCAGCTGCTCCTCCTGGTCTTCCTGAGACTGAGTGTTCATAGGCACAAACTGCTCCACCGCCTTTAGGAGAGCTTTGGCCGGCACCGTACCCTGCTCGCTGCGCCATGTGTCGTGCGGGGGACCCTGCTTGCTGCGCCATCCGTCACGAAGGGCGGCCCCGAGGTCTCTGGTCCCGCTCCCCACACAAGAACACAGGACATGGTGAAGCCAAACAGGAACACCCACGGAGCCATAAGTAGGGGAGTCACACCACTATACTCTCACTGGCGGCTGGGTTGGAGACACAGGAAACAGGAGCAACACAATTCTCAACCCTCACTGTGCCGCTTGCAGACTCAGCCACCATCTTCTTGCTACCTCCCCCTTTTCTTTCTCCTAGCGTAGCCACGGCAGTTATATTAGTGCCCGATGGCTCACTGGTTACAGCTGACGGCCAACTAGCCACAGCTGCTGGCCATTTGATCACAGTCGATGGCCATTTACTACCTGAGCCAGCACCTTTCTATGTGAGGCCGAGAGCCTGGAAACTGCTTTTTGGGGCTCTGTCCCCACACTCCATCCCTACAGGCTCTCGCCTCACAATCTACGCGACAAGCGTCTTCCGCGAGGGGCCCTGTGCGAGGAGCCTGGAGGTAGATGCTATTTCCTGGACACAGCCAAGCTCTCTGGTCACAGCCAGGGTTTCTCAGGGCACCACCAGTACTTCTGGGCACAGCCAGACTTCCTGGACTTCTTAGGGTACCACTAGTCTCCCTGGACTCAGCCAGGGCCCTCAGGGCACTGCCACTCTCTCTGGGCACAGCCAGGCTTCCTGATCTCAGCCAGGGCTCTCAGGGCACTGCCACTCTCTCTGGGCCTCTCAGGGTACCGTGCTGGAACGACAGCGGCTCACAGTCAAGGTGCTTACATATTCTCAATGGTGGCTGGTCAAGACACAAAAGCAAACATCTGCTGGTTCCACTACATGGTGGCATGTTCCCAAACAAATAGTCAAGCTGTCCATTAAATTAGGGATGGAAGGCAATTCCCCATAGTCCATAGTTATTCGCCAGGGCTGTCCTGGGGGTGAGGGATGACCTTGCCCTCACCCTCAGCTCCCACGGAGGACTCAGCAAGCGTTTCCTTCTGGGACTACAAGTCCTGCATCCGGGCTGCCTCAGCAAGCACTTCCCAGCCCACAGGGCCGCAACAACATTCACTTTCTCTGGCCTGTGCTGGTTGGGGAACCGTCCACGTCTTCCCACCCCTCCACGCGGGTCCAGCTCCCAGCAGCTGCTCCTCCTGGTCTTCCTGAGACTGAGTGTTCATAGGCACAAACTGCTCCACCGCCCTTCGGAGAGATTTGGCCGGCACTGTACCCTGCTCGCTGCGCCATGTGTTGTGCGGGGGACCCTGCTTGCTGTGCCATCCGTCACGAAGGGCGGCCCCGAGGTCTCTGGTCCCGCTCCCCACACAAGAACGCAGGACATGGTGAGGTAAAAAAGGAACACCCACGGAGCCATAGGTAGGGGAGTCATACCACTATACTCTCACTGGCAGCTGGGTTGGAGACACAGGAAGCAGGAGCAACACAATTCTCAACCCTCACTGTGCCGCTTGCAGGCTCAGCCACCATCTTCTTGCCAGCCCCCCATTTTCTGCTAGCCTAGCCACGGCAGTTATATTAGTGGCCAATGGCTCACTGGTTACAGCTGATGGCCAACTAGCCACAGCTGACGGCCATTTGATCACAGTCGACGGCCATTTACTACCTGAGCCAGCACCTTTCTATGTGAGGCCGAGAGCCTGGAAACTGCTTTTTGGGGCTCTGTCCCCACAACAGGTTAACAGGAGAAAAGCATACAGATTTATTTAACATGTTTTACGTGATGGCCCTCGTGAGAAAATGAAGACCCAAAGAAGTGGCAAAACCTAAATGTTTTTACGCTGGACAGAGAGAGGAAACAGGAAAGGAGCTAAAGCATTCAGGTTGCTAGAGGAAGGTGGGGTTACCTTACTAGGCCTGCTGGATAAGTCAGCCTCCTGGGGCGTCAGCTTCCTGTCCTTGGGGCTGAGACTGTTCTCTCCTCCTGGGGTGGGGGTAGGGGGACGTTTCCCACGTGAGGGGTTATTTCCTGCTTCTTGCAAGCCGTTTCTGAGCCCAGACGGCAGTCAGTTAAGACTTTTAGAAGCTGGTCTCCATGCATCTTCAGATGGCACAGCAAGGACAGGCAGTGGTGACGTTGACGCATTCCTGATTTGTCGTCTGTGTCTCTGATGATGGCCCTGGTGTTCGGTGAGCCGTCTGAGTGGCCCAATCAGTGGCAGGTAGGAAGGTTGCCCAGACGTGATCTGCACTGTTGGTTTCTGCAAGTTCATATTGTCCGGCTTCCGTTTGTAGAGTTTGGGGAAAGGGTTTTCATCCTTAGGGCTAACAAGTCAGAGGGTGGGAGAAGAATCAGAGTCGAGAATTACTGACAGAGGCACAGAGTGGCAGGGCCAGTTTACAGAGGACACGGGTGCTGCCCTCCACCCCACGAGGCTGTGCTGTGGCTTCTGCCGAAATGTACAACAGCCCCCTTTTTATTAAGATAACTGAAGTAAGGCGAGTTTGCAAAATAAATGTGGTCTTGCTGAACTTGACCTGAGCATTTATGCAAGCAGCAGGTGACATACAGGCTTTCTAAGTCTGCCTTGGTGGAGCCTTTGCGAGGAATTTCAGATGAGACGTTTAAAAGCCTCCGGAGCGAGGAGGCCAACTCAGCAACTTGTCACCAGACTGTGCCTTTAGAACCTACAAGTTTGGGTGAATTCCCCTCTTCTCGAGGTCCCCAAGACATCCTGAGATTCCTGGGCCTGACGAGAAGTGACCTTCTTCGCACCTGGAAGGCCAGGAACCCTGGGAGCCAGGTGCCAGGCTGGTGTTTCAAGGGCCTCTGTAAGCGTCGGCTCCACAAAACCATCCTTGCTTTCCTACCTGTCCACTCCTGTGACTATCCCCACGTCATTGTTACAGACAGCCTTTCATTCAGCCCCAGCACAGCTGCTTTCTTGCCCCTTTGCCGCCCCCCCGCCCCATCCAGGCGGTCCTCACACTGGCTGCGTCGTCTCAACGTCATTTACATTAATGGTGTGGTGTGACATCTCCGCTTGGCATTGTGAAAACTGTCACACGGCATGACGTCTTTGTGGCCGCATGACACTTCATTGAGCTCATAGGCTCATGTCCACAAGGTTGTGGGATGTTAAGGTGTTGGAAAGTCTTGTTACAAACTACACTGCGACAAATGTTTTCGGAAGAAAGCACCTTCATCTCCTCAGATGGGCTCCTGGGCGAGGGTTCTGGGTTTCACCAAAGGGTTGGATCCAGCAGGTTTGGCTGGAGACACTCATGTCCACTGAGACGTCCGGTCTGTTCCAGGCCACCTTCCTTTGTGTGAGGCTGGGACCTCGAGTTCCAGAATCTTCTACTCTGTTCCTTGAAGACCTGGAGACCAAAGGGTGTGAGGACCCTCAGAAATGGTCGGAATCATCTGTCCTTGGGGGTTCTCACCACGACTTGAGTGGTGCTGGCTGTGCAGCCCACAATTTTATGCATGAGTCCTCGTTCCCCTTGAGGACCTTTGTCCCTGATTCTGGTTGAATGTCCTTGGCCATGAGAAGCCAGCTCGAGTTCCTCCTGCTCCTGGACTTCTGTCCTCGCCGCCCCCTGCGCCTGTCCGCCAGGCAGTCAGCGGAGTGAGCAGGGCCAGTGCTGCTGACTGACCTTGCAGTTCAGGGCTCAGGACACTTGGATGGGAGACTGTTGCTCCAGAAAGGGTGGGATGTTGAGGTGGCAGCTGTCACTCATGGGGACTTCCTGGGTGCAGGGCTCTGGCTAGCCTGTCGTCTCATCCCCCAACAGCACTCCACGCCACTTGCTGTGTCGAGCCCTGAGAAGAGGAGGCTGGGGTGGAGGGTGGTGACACCACCTGCCCAGGTCATGACTGGTGAGGGGTGTGACACCACAGCAGGCCTGCCTGCTGCCAGAAAGCACCTGTGCCCAGGGGCCGTGTCCCGCCAAAGACTTATTTACCCCCCGTCGTTTCAAAGTGGCGGCCACGGGCGGGCGTGGGCGGCCGTGCTGAGGCTCCCGTGCCTGCAGGTGTGCATCGTGCAGAAGCGGGACACAGAGAAGATGTACGCCATGAAGTACATGAACAAGCAGCAGTGTATCGAGCGCGATGAGGTCCGCAATGTGTTCCGGGAGTTGGAGATCCTGCAGGAGGTCGAGCATGTCTTCCTGGTGAACCTTTGGTGAGTGGGAGCGCTGCCCTCAGTCCTGACAGCCCAGCCCCTTCCCCCTCCAGGACCCCAGGGCCCACAGCCGTCCAGGTGTCACACGTACTGTGTTGATGAGGGGCTCCAGGCCTGCAGGAAGCCCCCGCTTTCCCACAAAGGAGGCCTGTGACGCACGGAGTTTCCGGCAAAAAGTCAGGCGGGGAGTTAGAGGACCTGACTGAGTCCCCTCCACGGGATGGGCACCGAGCGCGGCCCCGGGTGTAGGGCCAGCAGGCTGCCTTGGCCCGCCGTCTCCCCCGCTAGTGCTCCCGGCACAGGGCGTCCTGAGCCCCTCAGCCTCCCGTCCTGGGGCCTGAGGTGCTCCTGCTGCGCTCACAGGTGGGTGGGGTTCCTAAGGGCCCTTGGCCGTGTGGGTCTCACAGCACGGAGAGGCCTGTGGAAAACGTGCTCTGGGCCCGCAGTGCCCCGGGAAGACTGGAACGTGCCCAGCGTGACCTGGGTCTCCACCAACTGAACTTAGAGGGACAGGCAGCCCAACCACAGTGTGGGGACAGTAGAGTGGGGCAGCACGTCCTGGAAATGGTCTGGTGCGCGGTCTCTCAGGGGTCTGCTCACAGCTCAGGTCCCCCTCCCCCGGTCATTGTCCTGAGGTCAACACAGGTGAGGAGGGACATCAAATGGACAGCAGCCTCACCTGCACCCCTCCCAGTGGAGTCCCATGGTCCTGCTCAGTAGTGACATAGGAGGGGAGCTGGATGTGCTGTGGGGGCGTGGCCTTCCCCGGGCAGCTGTGTGGACACAGGAAGTCTCTGACCAAGGCCTTCAGGGCCCCCAGGCTGTGGTGGGGCCAAGGGCTGCCCAGGCCAGAAAGAAAAGACCCCTCCCACCCCATCTGCACATGGCCCCCGGCCTCCTCATTGTGGCCCCCACGGCCATCTGGTTTCCAGGCAGGCAGAGGGGCTGGCGGGGCCACCTGTGTCATCATGGCCTGTTTTCAGTGTTGTGAGACAAGGGTTTTAAAGCTGGGGGCATCCAAGCACCCCTTACACCTGCCACCACTGCCTGAGGCGGGGAGGGTTGGATGCCTAATCTCAAGGGTGGTGATTGCCCCCCTGGGGGGGTCAGATAGGACGTCACTGTGGGGAGCCAGCCTTGCAGGAACAATTCCGTCTGGGGCCACAACACTGGCACTGGGGCTTCTCGCAACAAAGAGAGACCTAGGATTTTCCTCCTCTGAGGCATCCTGGCCTCTCCCTGGGAGGCAGTGTTGCCTAGTGGTAGGAGCATTGGCCCCTGGCTTGGGTCCCTCTGCCCTTTCTCAGTTCCTGCTTCTGTGGAACGGAGCTGGAGGTGGCTTCCACTGCCACCCTCACCAGACTGTAGTTTAGATGAGTCCACGCAGACAATAAACTCGCATGGTGCTGTGAACCATCATTGTGGTTAATGATTTCCTCCCCCACCTGCTGCAGCTGGGGTCACCATCCCTACAGGCCGGCCTGCCCAGGGACATCTCTCACCATTCCAGGGCCAGGCAGGGCGGGGCCACGGCAGCCTCTCCTGCAAGTGTGGGAGGCCACATGTGCTTGTCCACAGCTCTCTAGGACCCCTGCTTGCTCAAAAGCCTGGATCCAGAGTCCCTTTGCTCTGTGGTCCCATTCCTGTGCCCCCTCCCTAGGCTCCAATCTATACTACCCTCCCCAAGCCAACTCCCCTGAGAATGAGGACAGGGTGGCTTGCAGAGAGCAGGAAGAGGAAGATCACAGAAAAAAATGAATACTTTATAACTGTTCTTGAAAGAGCCAGTTGATTAACAATAAGTTACCTCTGAGAGTTCACAAAAGAAATTACAAAGTGGAAAGAGGTCCTCAAACCATTGTTTTGTTACCATTGTTATCATCATCATCATCATCTTTTTTATCATCTCCACCACCTCCACCACCATCACCATCTCCACCACCACCACCACCACCACCATCACCACCACCACCACCACCATCACCACCATCACCACCACCACCACCACCTCCACCTCCACCACCTCCACCACCATCACCATCTCCACCACCACCACCACCACCACCATCACCACCACCACCACCACCACCTCCACCACCATCACCATCTCCACCACCACCACCACCACCACCACCATCACCACCACCACCACCACCACCATCACCACCACCACCACCACCTCCACCACCTCCACCACCACCACCACCACCACCTCCACCACCACCACCTCCACCACCATCACCATCTCCACCACCACCACCACCACCACCACCATCACCACCACCACCACCACCACCACCACCACCACCACCACCTCCACCACCTCCACCACCTCCACCACCACCACCACCACCACCACCACCACCATCACCACCACCACCACCACCACCACCACCTCCACCTCCACCACCTCCACCACCATCACCATCTCCACCACCACCACCACCACCACCATCACCACCACCACCACCACCACCACCACCACCTCCACCACCTCCACCACCTCCACCACCACCACCACCACCACCACCACCACCATCACCACCACCACCACCACCACCACCACCTCCACCTCCACCACCTCCACCACCATCACCATCTCCACCACCACCACCACCACCACCATCACCACCACCTCCACCACCATCACCATCTCCACCACCACCACCACCACCACCATCACCACCACCACCACCACCACCTCCACCACAATCACCATCTCCACCACCACCACCACCTCCACCACCATCACCATCTCCACCACCACCACCACCACCACCACCACCACCTCCACCACCATCACCATCTCCACCACCACCACCACCACCACCACCATCACCACCACCACCACCACCACCATCACCACCACCACCACCACCATCACCACCACCACCACCACCTCCACCACCTCCACCACCACCACCACCACCACCACCACCACCACCACCATCACCACCACCACCACCACCACCTCCACCACCACCACCACCACCATCACCACCATCACCATTACCATAGCTGCTGGTTGTTAGAAGGTGGCCCCTTACCCAGCACTGCCTGAGCATTTCACCTCACATCTCAGTTTCTTCTCTAACAACCTTCCAAAACAGATGTTTTTATCCCTTTCAGAGAAGAGGAGACCAGGGCAGCAAGGAAACGGGCCAGAGACGGTGCTGTTTTCCATTCTCCTTTGGTCACTCACGGGCGTCTGTGCCCCTAGCTGGTCCACCTTCCATCAGGATGGCCACGCCAAGGGTCCTGGCTCTGAGCAGGGACAGAGTCAGTGCCTCAGGCTGGACCCTGCTCCTGGGGAGTGCTCATTGGGGCTGGGTGTGGACTGGGGCTCTTAAATGGTGCTCGTCAGGTGTGGCAGAAGCCATGAGTCTGCCCCAGCTATGTGTGTGGCCGGTCCCCGGCACCCACAGGTACTCCTTCCAGGACGAGGAGGACATGTTCATGGTGGTGGACCTGCTGCTGGGAGGGGACCTGCGCTACCACCTGCAGCAGAATGTCCAGTTCTCCGAGGACACGGTGAGGCTGTACATCTGCGAAATGGCGCTGGCCCTCGACTACCTACGCAGCCAGCACATCATCCACAGGTGTGTGAATATCTGGCAGGGCGGGACTGGCTGCAGGGCCGTCTACCTGGGGCACAGCCACCCCTCAACAGACCCCTGACGGCTCTTGGGGCTCCGCCCCACCTTGACACACACACCTACCTCCAGGCATGGCACCTGGGCCAGCTCCGCCCCTCGCCCCCTCCCCCCCCCCCGCTCCTCCCACCCCCGCATATCTGAGGTCCACCTGGAGGGGATCCTGCCCCAGCAGCCCCAGCTGGGGCTGAGCACACACAGCTGCTGTCTCCTGGGGACCTCAGGGCCTGGCCATATTGGGGTGGCCTTCACTTGGTTCGTTTAATGGCAGGATCCCTGCCACCACCTAGCAGGCACCCATTTGTCCATCTGCCATCTCCCTGGGGAATTTAAACTAATGTTAACATCCGCTTAAAGCAGATAAAATTAGGTAAAACTGCACTCATAGAGCAAAACCAAAAAAATACTGTGTGGTGTATCATAAAGTCAAGTAGATGTAATTTTAACATTTCTGTCCTCAGGATTCTATTATCTGGTCATGACGAGCACCAAACATGTATTGAGGGCCTGGAGTTGGGCAAGGGGAGGCCTGAGCACAGCCCATTCCCCAGTTGTGTGCAGCCCGGCCTCTGGGAGAGGCTCTACTTCTGTCCTGTGGGGCGGTGGCGCCCTCTGTGTCCAGTGTTGGGCTTTCTGCTGCTGTCTGTCCAGTGTCGGCAGGTCGTGCTGGAGGTGGCCCCCACACGACCACAATGGCTGGTCTCAGTCAACTTTGTCTGAGTGTTGCCAGGTGGGGCGGGGGCCTTATGCCCTAGCATCTTCCCAGGGCCTCTGTCGGGGCATCTCAGGCCTCTGCCCAGGTGGGAGGCCCTCGGGGGAGCCCCTAGTCCTGCCAGGGAATCACAGGACAGGAGCAGGAAGGACTTCTGGACTCATATCCCCACTTTCTGCTCTTTCTACAGAGATGTCAAGCCTGACAACATTCTGCTGGATGAGCAAGGTGAGCAGAGGCTGGGAGGCCCCTGCCCTCAGGATGTAGCTCTGGTCCTGTGACAGTCGCACCGTCCTCTCTTCTCATAGGACACGCGCACCTGACGGACTTCAACGTGGCCACCATCATAAAGGATGGGGAAAGGGCGACCGCGCTGGCTGGGACCAAGCCGTACATGGGTGAGCGGCCCTGCACCCTTGCACGCACCTGGCCAGCCCGCCCTCCCACCTAGCTGTGGGTACGCAGCCGTACGTATGCAGAAGCCTAAGTGACGTGTGAGGGCTGTGGATGTGGTAATGAGACAGCCCGGCGCCCACGGCAGGCTGTGGGACCTGGATTTGAACCAGGAGGTTGGTTGGCAGCGAGGGTGGCTTCTCGGTCCAGCTCTGGGCGCACCCTGGTCTCAGGCCCGGCCTGAGGTGCCAGTCCCCGGGGCCAGCGGGTCATGGATGCTGAGCTGCTCCCTCCATTTCTGGAAAGCTCCGGAGATCTTCCAATCTTTCGTCAATGGTGGGACCGGCTACTCCTTTGAGGTGGACTGGTGGTCGGTGGGGGTGATGGCCTACGAGCTGCTAAGAGGATGGGTACGGAGCCCCTTGGCCCATGTTCTGGGCCCACGGACCCCAGGTGCCCGGGAGGGAGGGGGCTGCCCACCCCAGGGGCCCAGGGATGTCCCAGCCTCTGGGTGGTTGTGGGAAGTGATGCCTGGGTCCTGGGGTTTCCAGCAGGGCCTCTGGGGTGCAGGGTGGGGAGCTGACCCGCAGCTGCTCCTTGGCACTTCCCTGGAGGCCCCTGTGTGCGGCCTGGTCTCCTTCCCAGCTGGGGCCACCTGGGCTTCGAGCTGCCCACCCCCATCCCTGTGTCGGGGCCTCCTGAGGCATCGCACCCCTAGCCCCCCGCCCCAGGCCCCTACCCCTAAGGATGGCAGCCCCTCCTGGCCCTCTACGTCCCATCCCCCGGCCCGGCCCAGGGGTTGGAAGAGCTTCTTTGCTGGCCGCTCAACAGGCTCTTCTGGTTAGTCCCAGCCCAGGAGCAGACACGGCCCAGGCACCTACTTTGTCCGCCTGCAGGCTGTTTCTGGGGGCACGGCGCCTGGGGCTGGGCCGGCGCTGGGGCGGGGTGCTGCCAGGGCCTCTGGGTGACGGGCACCTGGCACAGCGCTGCGTCCGCTGTCCAGAGGCCCTACGACATCCACTCCAGCAATGCTGTGGAGTCGCTGGTACAGCTGTTCAGCACCATGAGCGTCCAGTACGTCCCCTCCTGGTCCAAGGAGATGGTGGCCCTGCTTCAGAAGGTGAGCCCCCCAGCCCTGTGCCGAGGGGGGCAACATCTGGTTCCCACACACGTGTCTGCTCCCGGCCTGTCCAGCGGCCCGCTGTCCCGTAGTAGCCTGGGCTGTGAGAGCTCTGACGGTGAGCTCAGCCACGTGAGCCGTCACGACCTGGTTCTGGGACGCTGGTCGTCACCCTATTTCACAGACACCCAAACAGGCACAGAGACGTTGAGCTGCACACGTCATGTGTCACCTGTGCTGGTGGACGGCGTGTGTGGGCCGAGCGCCAGGGGCCTCTGCCCCTCCCACTGGCCTGGCCACCCTCCTCCAGGAGCAAGCAGAGAGGACCCTGGAACCCCCTGCACCTCCCAGGGCCGAGCAGGTCTGCAGCAGCCCAGGGGCCCTGAGCCTGGCAGGGACGCGGGGCTGTGGCGTTGCCACCACGTGCCTCCCTCAGGGCTGGGGCTGGGCAGGGACCGCTCTCCGCTCGCCTGCCCCACAGCTCCCCATGACGACAGCCGTACTCTGAACTAGTCCATCGCCTCCAGGGCCAGGTGGGACCTTGGTCCCCAGAGGCCCGCATGGGAAGCCCCATGCCTGGATCGGGGAGGTGGCCTCCATGGGTCTGTGGCTTTGAGACCCCAGTGGCTGTGACGCTGGCAGCACCCTGGGGTCTCCTAGGATGATGACAACAGACTTGGTTACTGCCCTGTGGCTGGCCCTGCAGCTAGCCTGGCCGAGACGCCGCCTGCTGGTGAACCTCAGCAGAGCGTCCCTCCTGACCTCAGGGCTGCAGGGGCGTGGCCACACGCCTCAGATCACACTGTCCCTGCTTGCCTGACCCTTGGGACCTGCTGGGGGCCCGGGGTGGGGCAGCTCCCCACGGCCAGGTGACAGGGGGCCTTGTTCCAGCTCCTCACTGTGAACCCCAAGCACCGTGTCTCCAGCCTCCAGGACATGCAGGCCGCCCCGTCGCTGGCCAATGTGCTGTGGGACGACCTGAGTAAGAAGAAGGTGGAGCCGGGTTTTGTGCCCAACGTAAGCCTCCCGGGTGGGCCTGGTGGCAGTTTTGGTGGCAGGGGCGACCCCGGGGAGGCTCAGCACCCTGCCCCTCCACAGAAAGGCCGCCTGCACTGCGACCCCACTTTCGAACTGGAGGAGATGATCCTGGAGTCGAGGCCCCTGCACAAGAAGAAGAAGCGGCTGGCCAAGAACCGGTCCCGGGAGAGCAGCAGGGACAGCTCCCAGTCCGTGAGTGCAGCTCCGGTGCGGGCTCCTCCCGCCACCCCGGTGCCCCACCAGGCCCCTGGAAAGTCCTACAGACAGTCTGGTCACCCCAAAGTCCAGAGAGGTCCTGAGACCTTCCTCCCACCTTTCCCAGCCCAGCCCCATCTCCAGCTCCCAGAGCCCCTTACCTCCTTCCCTGGATCCCTCACTTCCTCCTCTGGGCCACTCACTACTTCCTCTGGGCCCCACACTTCCTTCCCCAAGCCCCTCACTTCCTTCTCTGGGCCCCTCACTTGCTTCCCTGATCCCCCTTACTTCCTCCTCCGGACCCCTCACTTCTTCCTCTGGACCCCTCGCTTCCTCCTCTGGGCCACTCACTTCCTTCTCTGGGCCCCTCACTTGCTTCCCTGATACCCTCACTTCCTCCCCTGGGCCCCTCACTTCCTTCTCTGATCCTCCTCACTTCCTTCCCTGGACCCTTCACTTCCTCCTCTGGACCCCTCACTTCTTTCTCTGGACCCCTCGCTTCCTTCTCTGGGCCACTCACTTCCTTCTCTGGGCCCCTCACTTCCTTTTCTGGGCCCCTCACTTGCTTCCCTGATCCCCTCACTTCCTCCTCTGGACCCCTCACTTCCTCCCCTGGGCCCCTCACTTCCTTCTCTGATCCTCCTCACTTCCTTCCCTGGACCCTTCACTTCCTCCTCTGGACCCCTCACTTCTTTCTCTGGACCCCTCGCTTCCTTCTCTGGGCCACTCACTTCCTCCTCTGGGCCCCTCACTTCCTCCTCTGGGTCCTTTACTTCCCTGATCCCCTCACTCCCTCCCCTGGGCCCCTCACTTCCTTCCCTGATCCCCTCACTTCCCTGATTCCCCTCACTTCCTCCTGGGTGGGAATGAGAAGCAAATGAGCACCTACTCCTGGGGCTCTTGCCAGGGAAGGAGACCCAAGTCTCAGAGGGATGCCCTCATGGCACAAGCCTCCTTCGCCAGCGCATGGCCCGTGCCCAGCAGCACAGCACAGTAGGGCCAGCCCTTTCCCACTTAGCAGGCTGTGCAGCCAGCGACGTTGTTATTCTGAAGCTGGGGGGGCGCAGGGGGACGCACATCCTGAGGGGCACATTCCGAGGCACCCACGCGGCTGCAGCCGGCATGTCTGCAGTGAGTGAGGGCGGGTGCCGTTTTCTCCAGCAGGGGTGGCCCTCTGCTGACGGTGCCCATGTGCAGTGCACGCAGACGGCCCTGCCCAGGTGTCGGAGCCAGGTCCTCCCGTCAGGCCTTGGCTTTGACGCAGGCTCCTCTCAAACCTGGGAGTCCGACCCTCTGAGGTCCGATGGTGCAGCTTGCGCCACAGGACAGGTGTCTCCCACACTGTGTCCGAGGCTGTGGGTGGGCGGCCCTGAGCCTGTCGCTTGCTCATGTGACCCCCGTGCCCAGCAATGACCAACCATCCCCACGGCCACGGGGCGACTCCTTCCCCACACGTTCCCAACACACGAGAGCTGAGTAGTGGCCAGCACAGCCTCCCACTGCTCCCCCCACTCACACTCCACGTGCCACCAGTGACGGGTTCCTCATTTATCAGGCCAGTGCAGGACCCAACTCCAGTCCCGTCCTCAGAGTCTGCTGCTCAGGGCGGCCCCTGCGACCAACATCCTTAGGACAGGTTCTCCTTCTATACACAAGTGACAAGTGACCAGAGGACCCAGTAAGGGCTGGGGGAGGGGAGGGAGCCAAGCCAGGTGTGCTTTCCAGCCAAGTCGGTCCCACAGTTATTGCCGTGTGTCAGCGTCCTCTCTGAGGCAGGAGGCTGGGCTTCCTCACAGGAAATACTTTGGTCACTGGCTAAGGGTCCCCTGGGAGGTACAAACCCCCAGGTGCTCTGGCTTCCTGAGAGCAGAGTTCAGGCCACCGGAGAAAGGCACAGGTGCTCAGGATGGCATCTGAGGGGATGTAGGGAACCTGACGCTGTCCATTGCTCGTTCTGACTAACAGGAAAATGACTACCTGCAGGACTGCCTCGACGCCATCCAGCAAGACTTTGTGGTCTTTAACAGAGAAAAGTGAGTGTGGCTGGGGCACGGAGGCAGAGGGCAGTCGGGGAAATGGGCCGAGGGTTTCTGGGCCACATGAGTCCTGAGCCCCAGCAGCCACATGGCATCAGTGGGCCCTGGAAGCCTGATCCTGCCCCCCTGCCCCCCTGGTTTCCGAGCACCAGCAAACCTGGGGGGAAAGGGTGTGAGGGCCCCGCTCAGGCTCATGCAGGAGGAGCTTCTTGGGCACTTTTAGTTCTAAACTGGGACCAGTGGCCAGAGTTTCCTGGGGAGACACTCGGTGGGCTTCCCAGATGAGGGCTGCCAGTTTCCTGGGCAGCCCCTGCACAACCACCCCAACTCCCACCCCACTCAGCAAACATTGACTGAGTGCCAGGGACTGGGACAGAAAAGGCACGGCTGGCTGACAGGGAGGTACAACAGGACACAAATAGCTAAGACATCTCCACAGTGCTGTGAGGCCCACGGGGAGGGGTGACAGGGGAGGCACGGAGGGCTTCCTGGTGGAGGTGGCTCTGAGCTCTGGCTGGGAAGGTGAACAGGACTGGCCGGCGCTCTGCTTCGGTGACCAGGATGACATGTGAGCACTGGTTTAGGACACTGGCCACCATCCCAGAAGTCAGAGGCCTGGGAAAGAACTGAACTGGGCCAGGCTCCTTGAAAAGCCCTGTTAACCCCAGAACTTACACTTCAATGAAGCCTCCTTTTAGCTTCTGGCTGGAAATGAACTGAGACTTGCCAGCCCTGCTGCTCCCAGCGCCAGGGCCGCGAGTGGCCAGAGGGTGCTGCTGGCCGGAGCACCCCACATCCGACATCAGCTCCCTGCTGTGCCAGCCTATCCAGGAGGGGTCTTCCCCATCCCACCCCCGGCAGGGCACCTGGTCCATGTTTGGGGGCCCCAGAGCCACGTCTTTGAGGGACCTTCTGGAGTCCTCAGACAAGCCGTGGCCAGAGAGACGTGTCCCAGGGCTGCTGGTGAAGCTGCACAAAACCCCTCCCTGTGCTTCCCCACCAGGCTGAAGAGGGGCCAGGACCCCACAGGTGAGCCCCGGCCCACACCCGAGGCCAGGGACGTGGACAGCGAGTTCCCCATGGACGGTGAGGAGGTGCGCTCTGCCCTGCCTGTGTGCGGCTCCATCTGCCCCTCGGGGAGCAGCTAGGAGCCTGCAGCCCAGAGTTGCTGACTCAGCTTGCATTGGAGACTCAGGTCCGCCCGAGGGACAGGGTGACAGGGTGACGGGTGCACGCCCAGCACTGACATTCCCACTGAGAAGCCTGCTCTCCAAGCACAGACCCAGCAGGTGGCCCTGCTGTGTCCTGGCCACATTTTCACTGTTACTGTCTGACCACCCTGCTACTGGGCTCTCGGAGATACAGGTGATGAGAAGCTGTCCATGTGGCCTGCAGTGGTGGACAAAAGTGGGTGCCACCAGGGCCACTCCGGTTACATGTGGAGGGAGGCAAGCTGCCACCTGCCCTGCCTCTCCGGCCGCCCCCGACTGGCCCACTGGCAGGTCACGGAGGCCACGCGGTGGGACAGGAGCTCGTCCCTCCCCACCTCTCGGCTGTTCAGGGGCCTGCTCACCCGTCTCTGCTCACCGTCCATAAGCTTGCTGCCCGGAGCTGTGGGGTGGCCCAGGGTCTGAGGTTCTTGTACATCAGGGGGGCGGGGCGCGGGTGGGGTGGGAAGGTGAGGATGTTTTATGGACACACAAATGGTTTCTGTGGGGTTTCTGTATGGTTCTCACCTCTGAGAATTACAGTACACCTACTCGGAGTCCAGTGTGTGCATGTTCCCTCCCTGCCCAGCCATCCTGCGTTCACAGGGACTGTTTGTCTGGGAGTCGGTAGCTCCTGTGGGCAGAGCCCTCGGCACCCCAATCCCACCACCCTGGGTCGGGGCCCCGTCTCACCCAGAAGCTGTGAGGCTGTGGCAAAGGTGGTGCCTGCTGGCGGGCAGTGGGCGAGCTGGGAAAGGACAGGGACCAAAACACCTGTCCCAGCGTCCGGAGGAAGAGCCTGGTGTGGGGAGGGCAGGGAAGAGGCTCCCACTCCCTGGGGGTGGATGTCAGAAGTGCAGCTGGGCGTGCCCACATGGGGGACACGGGACGTTACCCCTGGGAAACCAGGGTCCAGAGTTGAAGAGCACTGCAGGATGCCCTGTGGGTGGGACAGACCCCAAAGCAAGTTCTGGGTGGAGACCTGGTGATGTCAGACAGGAACCGGGGGGCAACTTTCAGGGTTTTGTACAAACGTGTGTGTGTTTCTGAGGCCCCAGAGGGCAGCACGCCTGTGTCCCGTGTCGGTGGCATGGACATGGGTGTGGTCTGGCTCCCTGATCGTCCCATCCCTTGCCAGGGGCAGGGGATACAGGGCAGTGGACATTGGCCTTAGTGGAGCCCCAGGAATCAGCTCTGAAGCCACACTGACTTGGCCAGAGCGAGCCCCCAGGAATTTGGGGGAACCAGCAGAACTGACCACCTGCAGGGGCTGCCCTGGACTCACGTGGCTTCCTGAGGGTGGGGCTGTGTGTGTTCCCCCAGAGAACACGGCTGGAAATGCTCCCTGGTCACCGGTGAGAATGGCCGCCTGGGCAGGGGCCGAGTGCCCGGTGTGTGAGGTGTGGCGGGGCCCGTCCCTGACCTTGCGGCTTGTCTCCCCAGTGACATGGCCATCCTGCTCTTGGGGCAAAGACACCCTTCTGGGAGCGTTCCACACCTGGGGATCAGAACTTGAACCATTGTTATGAGAAAGGCTGAGGCCAGGAGGCCGGCCCAATAGTTCCTTCTTCTGGGAGGTTCTGCGCAGCCCAGCCTGAGGGTCTGGATCAGAACCCTGGGCTGCTTTGTTTAGGGGGCAGGGCCAGGCTGTGCTTGTCTGATTGGGGTGCTTGCGTCGGGCCAGGGCTGCTTGCTGCAGGTGTCAGTTCGCGGCCATGCAGCCACCAGCTTAGTGCCAGTGGCTTGGGCAGAAGTACTCGCAGTTCAACCCCGTCCCTGAGCGTCTGGCTGTGGGTCGTGCCCGTGTCCCTGACCTGGGACTGGGCTCGGGCACGGTGCCCAGGCCCCGTTTCCTGACGGGCAGAGGGGAAGCCCATCCCCAGCACTCAGTCCTGTCCCCTCCCAGCCCAGGCTGAGCGCAGCACTGTCCCTGGGGTCCCACGTCACAGCCAGCACGAAGCCAGGCCTAGGGGCACAGGATGTTCACAAGGGTCCGACGCATGACCCGCTGGGGGTGGGAGGATATGAGGATGGTGCAGGGGGCAGAGAAGGTGGAGTAGCTTCCGACCCAGATGCTTTAATTGACCCGCTCCCCATGAGGCTGGGGCTGTGCTGTGCTCTGGGCCGTGGTGACATGCAGTCCTGGCTATAGCTGTCCTCACCACACAAAACTTCTGCTCTAAGAAACTATCGGGATGCACATCTGGTAAGGAAGGAGGGCATCCCCCCTACAGGCCCCGAGAACTGCCCCGGAGACAGGCGACTAAAAGGTGAGGTTTGGTCCTTGGAAAAGTGTACAACGGCCGCAGGAGTCCTGCCGGGAGCCGCCCTGCACTACATTCTGAGGGGTCCCTGAATCACAGCAGCCCTGGGGCTGCTGGGTGGGGGACGGGGCAGGTGGCAGAGCCTGGGCTTCCAGGGACAGTGGGTCACACCCAGAGGAGGGAGCAGACACCCAGCCTCTCGGCCTGTCCCATGTCACGGGGCCCCATGTCACAGCTCTAGTGGAGTGGTTGCCCTGCCTTCGTGAGGTACCCTAGCACCTTGGCTGGGGCCACCTGCACTGCCCCTGGCAGTGAAACCTCCCCAGTCGGCCCTTTCCTTGGGGGAGTTCCTCCTTACAGAACCTGGGACCCGAAAGGGAGAGTTTCTGGGGAGAGGAAGGGAAGGCCAAGCACCTTTCAAAATCAGCCCGACAAAGGGGAAGCGACCGCGGTGAACGGTGCCCCACCAGCGTGCTGGCACCCCAGCTGCCATGTCTAGGACAGTGAGGTAATGTTGGAACGTCCGCCAGGGGGCGCCATGATCTTCTGGGCGGTGCGTCTGGCGATGTGGTCGTCCGCCTGCGACCCTGCAGAAAAGGTGGGGAGTGGGCAGGGGCAGGGGTCCCAGACAGGACGCGTCCCAAAGGCCAGGGCTGCAGAGTCCACACCCACCCACACCGCGGGGGCCCTGATGCCCCGGGGTGGCCATGGCGGGTAGACCAGGTGACCAGGCCCGGGACTGGAGGTCAGGGGTGACCCTCTCTGGGAAGCCATCCACAGCATGGGCTAGGCCAGTGCTGCCTGGTCCCTCCGAGGGGTCTGGGGCCACCCTGCACACAGGCTGCATTTCAAAGGGGACCATCCCCTGGCCCTATGGCCCCAGGAGGCGAGCAGGGATTGCCATCACCTCCTGAGAGGATGACACAAGACATCAGGGGTGGATTGGCTCCCACCCCAGGGCTGGAAAGAGAGAGGGAGGGTCTGGCTGTAGCCTGCAGGGACAGCCTGGGGCTCAGTGCTTCTGGAGGAATGTGTCACAGCTGGAAGCACAGCCAAGACGGTCTCCAGAGGCCCCTGTCCTTCGGCAGCCCGCCAACGGGCCACCTGAGCCCTCCGAGGCCTCCACAGCAGAGTGCGCCTGAGTGCCCACACGTGTGCCTCACACGTGACTCGGGCTGGGGTGGGCGTCCCGTGCTCCCCCTGGGCTGTGACAGCCCCTCTTCTGAACGGCTGATTCAAGGTGGGGGTGCCACAATCCCCCTCCCCGCCCGCAGACGCTGGGGCAGGAAGAGACTTCCCGGCGGGCCTCACACACCTGGCCGCCCCCCAACCAGGGCAATAGGAAACCCTGCCCTGGTGGCGCCTTCCGCCTGCAGGCACGGGTGGGCGGGGCCTCAGCCTTCCCGCCCTCACCTACAGGGAGCACCCCCAGGCCCAGCTCACCAGACAGGCTGAACCCCGACTGGTGCAGGTTGCGCACCGGCGGCACCGAGATCTTCCCTGGGCAGGACGCACGCGCCTGGGCGCCACCCCCTGGCTTGGCGGGCACCATCACCTCGTGGACTGGCCCGTCATACAGGCCTCGGGGCACACCGTGGATCTCCGCCAGCTGCGGGCCAAAGGGGCGTGAAGGATGTGAGCCACCCTGCAGCTGGAGGGCAGGGGGTCCCCTACCCCAGAGCCTGGCCCTCTCTGCTCTGCCAGCCTGTCTGGGGGCTAAGAAGCTCCCGGGCTCCCCGCCAAAGAGACATCCACTTCCCTCCCCTTCTCCCTCCCTCACATGTGTGCACACACCTCCCTCACACACGTGTGCACACCTGCCTCCCTTTGCTCAGACGAGTGGCCCCACAGAGGAGGACACTGTTTGGAATTGGAAACTGGCCCCAACAGTGTCTGCCTCGTCAGGAACCACTGTCCTACAGTGCAGCCCACTCCAGCCCTGTTACAAGAGGCCCTGGGGGGGGCCCTGAAAATGTCCCCCAAAGTCAGAGGCATTCCCAGTAGTCACTGCGGTGGACAAATGGCCCACAGACCGAAGCCCAACGTCCAGACGTGTAGCTGGCACCTCCCTCAGGATCGTGGTTTAGACCCAGGAACGCAGGGCTCAGCCCTGGGGGCTTCTGACTAAATCCTGCCCCAGGGTTACCCCGGGCAGAGGTGCAGGGCCAGTGTGGGTGTCACATCCCAAAGACTCAGGTCACCCCATCACTGTCATCTGTCTGTGCCTCAGATGTCACCTCTGGCTGTATGTGAAGCTGGGTAAGCGACCTCACAGTGTGCCCCGGACCCTACCCCTTGGGCACGAGAGGAAAGCCTGTGACCTGGACCCTGCCTGTCAACCTGCTCAGACGGACGGAGGTGGTGCGGTGTCCTCAGTCAGGCCTGGGGGCAGCTGCGGGGTCCCTGACAGCCTGTTAGAGCAGACGCAGCTTCTTCCCCATAGAGGGGACCCGTGTTGGCCCGCCCCAGTGCAGAGATCCTTCTAGTGTGTGGGAGCACATCTGAGTGTGCGTGCATGTGTGTCCGTGTGAGCATGTGTGTGCGAACCAGAGGTGCCTGGCGCATCCATCACATGCAGGGTTGTGAGAAGAGACGGTGAAGATGCAGAAGAGTGCTCACAGCACCAAAGTTCACAAGAACCAGTGTGAAAAGTGCACACCTGCCTGCTTTGGCAACAAGCCTGTTCACAACACCCTGAACGGGAGGGTCTCTGTTCCATTCCTATGGCAGTTTACTTGGGGAGGTGGCCACTGGTGATGCTTTCTTTCCCCTCTGCACAGTCCACAGCCACCATGGGCTACTGGAACCAAAGCGTGCAGAGTCCCCCGAGACCCCACCAACAGAGCAGGTCCAGACAGGGGACAAAGCTCCCGGACACGGGGACGGCCCCAGAACTCCCGCCTCCCCGCTCCCCACCCAGGCCAGGCCGTACCCTGTTGCGTGCCTTTATCCTCTTGTACACAAAGTCCGGGAACGTCTTCCGAGGAATGAATCGGCCAGCCCCCGGGGTGACAAACATGTTCCCGTCCTCCAGCACAACCCTGCCCTGACTGATGACGACCGTGGGGACGCCTCGGCACTCGACGCCTTCGAAAACATTGTACTCCACGTTCTGGGGACACAGGGACAAGGGTCCACACCATCCCACAGCACCCCGTGGGGGGTCAGGGGGCCTGGGGATCTGACACAGGCCCTTGGCTGGGCCAGAGCACAGAAGTAGGTGGCCTCAACCTCCGGTGCCAATTCCTGAGGGCCATTTCTTAGGACAAAGGGCACATGGGGCTACCTGACCCACACTGCAGTCTCTAGACAGACGTCCCGGCCTCGTGTCCTAGTGCCATCCCTGAAGCCCCGGGAAGGCTGCCAGGTCTCCAAGCCCCGACCTTGCCCCGACCCTGCCCAGGCCTGGCTTCTCTCACCAGGTTGTGGCTCTTGGCAGAGATGATCTTTGTGGCCTTGGGGTTCCATATAACCAGGTCAGCATCAGAGCCCACAGCCACTCGCCCCTTCCTTGGGTAAAAATTGAAGATTTTGGCTGCATTTGTACTGGTCACAGCGACGAACTCATTCTCGTCCATTTTCCCTGAGGCCTGAGAAGCAAGAAGCCAAGCTGAGGGGAGGGAACACCTTTCCTGACATCTGGTCTCAGGCTCTGTGGGGACAGTGGCACCCTGCCCCCCAGGCAGCGAGCAGCGTCAGACCCACACCCCCAGGGCGCCCGTCAGTGGGTCCGTCTCAGCCAGCCTGCTGGTGGGACCCTTCCTGCAGACAAGGCGTGGCCTCTGTGTTCACTTTGTGGGTAAAGAAATGGAGAAGCTTCCATATCTGTGTCCCCTAAGGGATGTGACTGTCTCCCTGGTGGCCAGGAGGCCTGGGAAGCAGGGCAGCGAGGGGAGCTGGGGTCAGGACCTCAGCCCAGGGTGGAGCTCAGGGCTGGGGTGGGGGCACGGGGGACAGGGGATGCCCGACAGGGCTGAGATCTCAGAAGTTCTGGGGACACCACTCGCACCGCAGAGCGAAACGCCACCAGGAAGGGGCCCCGGGAGGGCCCAGCTGTCCATGGCTGAGGGGTATCCTCTGGGGGCACCAGAACCGGTGGGTGAGGTTCCCTGGACGGCCAGGCTGGGGGTCGACAGCCTGGGGCCCACACACTGATTCTGTCCCACGCGGTGCATTTCCTGGGCGGGCAGCTTCCCGACCCGGGCGGGGTGCACAGCGGCCCAGGTCTTGGTGCTCACCACACACTTCTCCCACACCACTGACATGCGCTCCTCCACGCCGTTTGTGCCCTCGGGGATCAGGGTGAAGTTGTCTTTGCCAACAGCCTTCTGGGCGGTGCTGAAGGTGCAGTGGGCACTGCCGGTCACCTGCAGATCCCCGCTGAGAACAAGCTGGGGTCAGGGAACCCAGAGGGGCCTGGCTGATCAGCTTCACTCCCACCAGGGCCAGCGCAGCCCACAGGGGCTAGAGGCTGGCTGTGAGGGCAGTGCTGGGCAGAGCCCAGCCTCAGTGTGGGGCGTGCGGGGGCAGATCAATATAGATGGGAGGGGCCTGGAGCTGCTGGCAGGCCAAGGTTGTAGCGGGGCGTGGAGCACTCGGGCCACCCTGGGGACCCCCAAGCAGCTCCTTACCTGGACAGCAGGGAGGTGAGGTGGTCTGCAGTGGTGGGGTCTGGGTTGATGGGGGGTGAAGTGACAAAGGCCGCAGCCTTTGCCCAGTTCTTGCTCCAGTAGTGCGAGCCGTCCGTGCCCAGGCTGGCGGTGATGGGCTCCCCAAACACGACCACCCCTGCAGTGAGGCCCACGATACAGCATGCCCCCAGGACCCGGGCAGGGTGGAGGCTGGGCACTGCACTGCTGACACCCTCCAACTGCCCCTTGATTTCCCTGGACAGCCTGTCCCCCTCTTCGGGGGCACCTGGCACTGGGCAGGTGTGGGGGGGGTCCTCTCCATACACACTCTCTCACACCCCCTGCTGGAAATCAGGCTTGCTGGGCACTCCACTGTCCACAGGCTGGAGTGAGACCCAATCAGCTCACTGCCCGGCCCCTGCCCACCCCATGCCTGGCCATGGCCTGTCTGCAGGGACTCAGTGACCCACTTCTCAGTGACCCACTTCCTCCTCCAGCTATATGGATGCTCTGTGAGCAGAGGGCACCCTGCCCTCAGGATGTGCACCCCAGCTCCTGGATGCATGGAGGTGCCCAGCGGACAGTAACGTGGGGCTCCCGGTGGGGGTCAGCTGGGCAAGGTTCCCCACACCCACAGTTGTCATTCACGTCTGTGCACATAGAATCACCCCCCACCATCGCCCACACAGCACAATTCGGTCATTCACATCTGTGAAAACAAGGCCAAGAGGCCCCACTTTCTGCTTCAGGGACCCTGGTAAACAGTTGCTGCTCCAACAAGATGGGGGACCCGCCAGCCACACAGGGACTCCCACAAGCCGCACAGCCACGGCCCTAGAGTGCCCACGATGAGGAGTGAGGCGTGGAGGCGGGCTGCCTCCCAAGAAGGCCTGTCCCGCTCTGAGCCTCAGTTAAGCCAGCTGAGTTCCTGGGGGGCCGAGAATGTGATCCCAACCCCCTCAGACCCTGCCCAGCGTCGGGGTCCAGCCCTAGCACTCACCCCTGCGCTTGGCGAGGGCCACCACGTCGGCCGCACTCTTGCTCATCACTTTGGTGACATACAGGGGGCAGTTGGCCTGCTTGGCTACAGTGACAGCACGGTACACAGCTTCGGCCTCCACCTGGGGACAGGGACACTCAGGCCACGAGAGGGCCCTGGGCTCCTGACCAGTGTGGGCACAGGATGCCAGACCCTGTGCCCGAGGGGGCACCCTCGGGCGGGTGAGGACCCCAGCCTGGGGCCCGGTGCCCAGGATTGGGGCTGACCCCTGGCATTACCAGGGCCTGACCACACCGCCTTCTCTGCCTCAAGTACTGGACTGTGTGACCAGTGGTCACGGGGGACAGCTGCCTGGTGGGGGAAGGGCCCGGGATTCACACCTCCCAGATGAGGGCAGCGTGACCACAGCCCTGCTGGGCGTTGGAGCCGGGATCCAGCCCCAGAGGGAGGTGACATCTGGGGCACAGCCAGTGCTGGCGTGGGCTCGCTCAGCAGGCACAGCTCCTACCTCCTCGGGGCGGCTGAGCACGTGACCCTCAGGGCCGGTGACACCAAGCTCCAGCAGCCGCTTCTGCTCCTAAAGAAACGACAGGATGTCACAGTGCAGCAGGCCTGGGAGCCCCAGCTGGGTGTGACTTCCACTGCCTGGGAGACCCTGCCGCCTGAGCTGAGTCTTGGGCCTCCTGGGCTCCCCAGAATCCCCAACCACAGAGAACTCAAATGGAGGAGGGGAGGGCATTGGAGGCGTGACTGCAGCTCCTAGAACCGCAGATGAGGAGATAGGACTTGGAGAGGGGAAGGGCCTGGCCCAAGGTCACAGAGCTCCTGGCTGGCGGGGCCAAGACGGCTGCACTGCCCTGCCCACCGTGCTGGGTGTGCCCTGGGGGCTCTGCACAGCCTCAGTGGGTGGACGGCATCTTCCGCAAGCACACTCGCCCTTGCATATCCATGCCAGAACATCCCTCTTGTATAAAGACAACACAGATGCCAGGCTCTGGCGTGGACAATGGGGGGGAAGGCAGAGCCCCGTGGACCCCAGAACAAGACTCCCCAGCACAGCCGGTCAGTGCCTGTATGTTGAGCTCGACCACGGAGACACACACAGCGCCGAAGGCCTGTAGCTGAATGGACAACGAGGACCCGGGAACCCAGCGTGCCTCCCCAAATGTCACCCCCTTCCTGTTGCACTTGGGGGGAGGAGAGCCAGATGCCCGAGGATGGTTCTTTGCGGGTCTGGGATATCAGGGAGGTGGGCTTGGGGGGGGGTGTGACCTCCCTCCAGGCCCCTGGGCCCTCCTAGAGGCCCTGCAGCACTGGAATGCAGGGAACACCAGAGGCGTGAGGAGGGAAATGGCGAGCGCGGAGCCCAGAGGCCACGGGCATCCCACCTCACAGCCCAGGGCCTGAGGGGAGGGCAAGTGGGCTCCGCGTCCTCAGGACCAGGACCGCCTGTGCTGTGACTGGAGGACAGGCCACCGCTCCCTCACATGTGCTCACTGCTCAGAAGGAACAAAACAAGGGTCCAGCTCCCAGCGGGGCCTCAGTCTATGGGGGTGGGACGCAGTGGGAAACCCCAGTCTGTCACCCCCATGAAGCCACGTCTTATTTTGAGGGAAGCTTTGATAAGAATTGAGCATGGAAAAATCTGTTTCTGCGAAAAGCTCCCCAGGCTCCCCTAAGCCCCTGCTGGCTTGACCTCTGACCCTGGGCCCGCAATTTACTGAACGCGTTCAATATGGGCTCCCTCCAGGTCTGCGGGGTTCAGTGCTCATCGCAGGTGTCCCACGGCCGCCCCGCCCCCAACAGCCCCCACACCTCGTCCACTATGTCCCCATTCTCCGCGTGCACTTGGGCCACAGCTCCCAGGTCCCGGATGGTACTGAACAGCTCATACATCTGGGGAGAGAGTGTGGCCATGTGGAGCTGCGTCTCCTGGCAGCAGCCCAAGAGACACCTGCGGTCCCTCCACAGGGCACTCACCTGGCTGTCGGTGCACTGACACCTGTCCTTGTATGCCATGAAGACCAGGAAGGAGTTCACGCCTGGAAGACAGGAAGAAGGGCCTGGTGCTCGGCCATCACTGAGGGGGACACCTGGGGGGACTCCACTGCTCCCCCATTTCCAGGGGGGCCAGGGCGGGCAGCCCTCCCCCATGCTGCCTCCCTCGGGCACCCGCCCCACATACACTCACTGACAAGCGGCAATCAGGATGGGTCGGCCCAGCTCCACCCCCTGCCTGCTCCCAATTGTTCCCCACAGTGAGCACAGGTGAGAATCCTCACAAGTGCCCCAGTAATGCTAACCCCTCTCTAACTTCATCTAACTTCATGAGAGCCACAATGAAACTCAGGTGTGGTTTTAGCTTCAGGACTTTTGATGAAAACAACTTAACCCTGTTGATAGCACAGGCAGCCACAGGTTTCAGGTTTTATCGCTGACGGTTTCCATGCATTTTCCCTCTACAGATTCTAGGAAAACGCATAGCGCTTTCCTTCACCCAGGGCCAAGAGAAGAGACCACAGCGAGAGCTGCGACCGCTGCGTCTCTTGGGAGAACAGTTACCGGCTACGTCCCTCAGACACGGGAGGCAGGTGGCCTCTTAGTCTAGATCCTTCAGAGGTAGACTCGACCCTCGAGTGTCTCTTGTCCAATTCCCTCAACTCCTGGCCACCTGCCCTGGGGTCAGACGGAGGCAGAGTCCAGCTCGCCCGGGGCTGGGGAGGGGGCTTCCCACTGGCAGCCAGGAAAGCCCAGCTCCGAGCCACCCGCCCTCCGGCTGCCCCTCTGCCCGGCCGCAGGACCAGCGCTCACCCTTATCCTTGACCAGGGCCTCCAGCTCCTCCCTGACACCCTCGTGCCAGCGGGGGATGTCCACATGCAGGGAGTAGTCACAGCAGGCCTCACTGTCCGC
Source organism: Rhinolophus ferrumequinum (assembly GCF_004115265.2). NCBI lineage: Eukaryota > Metazoa > Chordata > Mammalia > Chiroptera > Rhinolophidae > Rhinolophus > Rhinolophus ferrumequinum. The sequence goes on from NC_046299.1 coordinate 893,944, forward strand.
TCGCTCCCGCCACTGCTCGTAGGCTGTCAGCAGGCTCACACCCGTGTCAGGAAACACGTGGTCCACTGTGGGGGGCAGTGCAGTCAGCAGAGGCCCCACCCCTACCCCGCGGCCACTGGGCATCACCCTGGGCTCCAAGGAGGATGGATTTCATGTTTCCAAGAGATCAGAAAGCACATTTGAGCACAGCAGAGGCGTGGCCACGGGCACCCAGGCTGGGGGCTGATGCTGCGGTCAGCCTGCCCATTGGTTCTGCCCACAGAGGCACTTCCTGCCCCACCTCCCAGTCTCCCTCTAAGCAGAGAAAGTCCAGGTCCAAGCCACCCCACTCCCCAATGGACACCCCGAGAAGCATGAGTGGCAGCTGAAGGCCGTAACGTCCAGCTCAGGTCTCCACCTGAACCAGGCACACCTGAGGGGTAGGTGGTGCTGTACAGGGTGCTGGACCTGGGAGCTGAGCCGGAACGGCGCGTGGGGTGTGACTGCACACCCCTTGAATAGTGCCACCCCATCATGTGGAGAAACTGGGGGTACACAAAGCCATGGTGCAGCCACCCTGCCATGCCAACCAACCTCACGTCCTCTCCTGGGTGAGGGCAAGACTAGGGTGGCCAGCAGAAGGCACGCGCCTCCTCCAGCACACCCCCATGCGGGGTCCCTGTGCTTCCACAGTTCAGAACAAGAACCCAGGACCCCATGGGAGCACGTGCCTGTCCCACCGTAAAGGCTGTTCACAGCTCCAACCTGGGGCTGGCAGATGGAGGAAGCACATGGCTCAACAGAAGCCAGCCTTGTGCCTGTAGCATCTCTCCATCCAGACCTCACAGCTTTCTGATGCCTTGGTGCTGGCACGAGCAGGTGACATCAACCATGAAGATGTCCTGACTGGCTGGGGCCACCAGCAACCAGCATGAGCAATGGCCTGGAATGACCAGTCTTCTGAGTCAAACTAAAGATGGACCACTGTGGCTTTTCTTCACTTCCTGGTTGAGTAAACCAAACCAGGCCATGATTTTGGCAATGGCTAAATGTCACTTGTGAAGCAGTCCAGAGTCCTTAGATGGCAGTAGTGACAGCATTTACTGAGCACTCACCATGCACAAGGTACCACAAAGCACAAGCTGGCTCAGACCTCACAGCCTCCCCCGCCTCACAGGTTAGGAGAGTGACTTCTAAAAGTAAACTCAGGTCCCTGAGGTCACGCGGCCAGAGCACAGTGCAGCCAGGATCCCGCTAGCTTTGTGACACAGGTCTGCACCACAGTGGGGACGTGTGCACTCAGCACTGAGGGTAACCGGTTCAAGGCCGAGAGGGGGGCTGGGCCTGGTGCCTCATCCTCACCTATGTCCTGTGCCTACCGTGAGCAAGGCTATCACACGAGCTGTCAAATGGGGCTTCTCCTCTGAGCTCAGGGGGTGCCAAGGAGAGAACGTGAGCTGAAGCGTGGCACAGAGCCAGCACTAAAGAAACGGTGATGCTGGTGGCTGCCGGCAAGGTAATAAATACTAAGTATTTTGTCGTCTTTAACGCTTCTTGTCACAGGCGGGGACTTTCTGCACACCAGTCTTGATGGGAGGTTCAGGGACAAATGTGTCTGACATTTCAGATGGTACAACCCCTCTGCTTCTCCAAAGCATTGGGTTTTCCAACTTAGTCCTTTGCCAGCCCCTGGCTTCCCAGGAAATAAATAACTGGGCACACATCCATTTGCCCCCATGGAAATGTCAGGGGTGTTCCAGAGCTGGCACAATGGCTCGGGATGAGAAACAGGATGTCGACAGGGAAGGTACTCCAGGTTGGGGGTTATCAGGCTGAGGAATGCTAGAGGGGAGATAGGACTGACAAAAACCCCCCTGGGCAAAACTCTTCCTGCGACACACACACCTGGCAGAGGACCAAGGTTGGGGACGGACGCTGCCCAACCTGGGGACACTCACATATCATGGTGGTCCCTCCCGCAAGGGCTGCCTTGGTGCCCTGGCAGAAGTCGTCAGCGGGGGTCATGCCCAGCACGGGCATCTGCAGCCTGGTGTGGACGTCGATGCCACCTGGCAGGACCATCAGGCCGTGGGCATCAATCGTCCTGATGCCCCCAGGGACAATGAGGTTCTCTCCAATTTGTCTGAAAGCAACAAAAAGAGATGTCGCTGGTTAGGAAGCGCAGCTCAGAACATGAACTGGCTCCCCGGCAACACGGAGAAGCTGGGAAGTGTGCGTTTGGTCTCTGGTGCTTGGAAGAGGGTCACGCAGCCAGGACTTAGCAGAACCCCTGTGGACTGTCAGAGAGCAGGACACCCTGTGAAGTGAGTTAAGACGCCCAGCGTGGAGTGTCCAGCCCGTGCCACGCAGCTGCTCTTGTGGTGCCCACTGTGGTGTCCACTTGCCCTTGACTGACGAGTGGCCGGAGCTGCCTGACACAGACGAGCAGAGAAGGTACACAGCAGGTGTGCTCAGTAAGTAGTTACTCAGCAGCTACTGGGAGCCCGAGTCGTGCCAAAGCCAGGACGACACCAGAACCGTGCCAGGTCTGTCGTTGCTGAAGGCCTGAGCTAGAGCCATTTCTAGGGAACGAAGGCTTGGGAAAGGAAAACCATTTACATGGATTTCACCCGAGGGGAAACACCCCAGACAACATGTAATCAGTGTGCACACTTATGACCTGGGAAGGGACTTCAGGCAGAAACTTACTTGATCAAACCGTCTTCCACGTACAGATCCGCGTAGAAGGACTGGTCATCGTTCACGACCTTCCCACCTTTGATCAAAAGGCGGTCACTCTATTGCAAACAAAAAGAATGGATACGTTTTCTCCAAACTGAGTTACCCAACATCTCAGTACAGCTGCTCACTCTGGATTTACGACTGAAACATTCGGGCACAGTCTGTATAGACAAAACCCGACACAAAAGCCAGCAGCATTCACTGTCCCCAAGGACCCCCAAAGGCAGCTGCAGAGGAGGCAGCCCTGCCCCACCCCTCAGGGCCCGCCCCCACAGCGCACGCACACACACGCCCTCCCAGCCCTTCTTCCCTAGGGAATTGCCTCCAAGAAATGACACACTCGGCTATCACAGACTGTGACAAACAATAACAGAAGAGTGTGACATGATGGCTGAGGAGGGAGGTGTGGCTGCTTCTAGGACAGAGAGGGCCTGGCTTTGAGGGGCTGATGCTGGAGGCGCCATAGCCAGGGGCAGGTCCAGGCAGGAAACCGCTCACGCAAAGGCCTTGAGGCAGGAGAGAGCTTGAGGCGATAGAGGACAAGAGGAATCTGGGGGCTGGAACCTTCCAGGGGGAGGGGGGCGAGGCCCAGGAGTAGGGGAGGGTGAGAGATGCCTGGCTTGGGGAGTCAGTGGGCTGCCACGGGGGGCCTGCAGCAGGGTTGGGCTGCCACGGGGGGCCTGCAGCAGGGTTGGACAGGTGTTTTAAAGAGATCAAGTTGGCTCCGCACAGAACAGAGCTTGTAGTGTCCAGTGATGGGGACGGGGCCGTCACCTGAGCGGTTTCTGAGGGTGCCCTGGTGACATGAGGGGCCTTGGGCCAGGGTTACCTGGCTGACGAGAGAGGAACCCCAGAGAGGCTGGGAGTTGGGCAGCAGGAGCTGCTGATGGAGAGGCCATGGGGTGAAGGTCCAGGAAGGCATCCGGTGGCCACCGGTGGGTGCAGGGGGCACCCCAAGTGGGTGAGCAAAGCATGAGGGAGAAGGCCAGTTCTCCGCGGGTCATACCCATGGCATGGAGCTGGGGCACCAGGCAGGGGCTGAGCCAATGCTTGGCAGACATAAAGCCTTCTAAGCATCCCATCAAACGTCTGGACAAAGAGGTGGGCAGAAAGTGGGTGTCGCGGGATGGGCGTCGGGTGATGGTCTGACCCCGGGGAGAATAATGGAGAAAAACAAGAAAAAGAAGCAGAAGAGCAGAGTGGAGAGCGATGCAGATGAGGGCACAAGTCGGCCACACTTCTCCTGCCATCATCTTGTTTGAGCTTCAAGGCTTTCTGTGACTCCACCAGGTGGGAAAGACGGCTGCACTTCACGGGAGGTCGGGGCCTGGTGCCCACCCCGGCTCTGTAGGTGCCATCAGCCTGATGCCAGGAGGACCAGGCCATGTGGGGCGGTTAGTAAGAACACGAAGAGGCTACCAAGAAGGTAAATAATTCATGACGTGTGAGCCCATTACATTATTCTCTATTCTTAGACCTCACTGCTTGGGGCCGACCCTGTCGGTTAAAGGCAAAACCACCACAAAAGGGCTGACACACTGCGGCCTGTCAAATGCAGGCCTGTCCATAAACAGCCAGGAGCTAAGAATGGTTTTACAGTTTATGTTGGTTGAAAAACATCAAAAAAAGGATATTTCATGCCTTGTAAAAATGATATGAAATTCACATTTCAGTGTCCATGGCTGAAGTTTTATTGGAACACGGTCACACCCAGAAAGCTGACAATATCTCCTGTCTGGCCCATTGACGGAAGTTTGCCGACTCCTGCCCAGCTCCCCTGGGTCTCATCACAATTACCCACACTGCCCAGCTTCTGCAGCAGTGTTTGACCTGCCTTCCCTTGTGGCACCCCCACTCCCAGTGGACCAACGGGTCCTCAAATCAGACCAAGGGACACCAGTCAGAAGAGGAAGTCTTCAGGGAAAAGAGACCTGGGCCCTGTGTCCCCTGCTCACCACCCCACCCCCACTCCCATTAGGAAGAGACTAAAGTCTTGTTTTCCCTGCTCACCACCCCCTACACACACACACACACACACACACACGCATCTGGACACAGATTCTAGGGACCTTCTTGAGTTTGGGACCCAGAGGGACATGCAGCTGGAATGGGGTGCAAGGCTCAAGATGGGGCCGGAAGTTCCCCTAAACCAGTCGCCTTACCTATGACTCACCCCTGGGAGAGGGTCTGCTGTCACTCCCACACCCCTCACCCTGGACCTCCCACCATCCGCTGGTGGCTGGTGGGTTTCCTGCATCAGTCAGGACCCCGGGGGGGCCAGTCTTCAGGCGGGACCCCCTCCTGTACGAAGGAGAGGGGCGCCTTCCTCCTTGAGAATCTCAGGAAGTGAGCCAGCAACCTCACGGAACCCACCGCCCTCCCACGGAGGCCAAATTCAGAGTTGGGTCTGAGAGCCCCACCACCGTCCAGCTGAAGCCCAGGCTCCTCCCCCCCTTCCTCCCTCAGAGGACTCCTAGAGCCTGGAGGGGCGGCTTTGTCTCCTGGCTGAGCGGGGAGGACGATTTGACCTCCCGCACCAGTGCTTGTGGCTGTAGGGGGGTCTCCTCCCCCACCCTGAGTCCTGAAGCTGCCAAAGTGCCGGCTCGGCAACTAGTGAACTCGCCTCCCCTGGGATCTCCGAACCCCAGATCCATGGAGGGGTTCGGGCCACCAGGGACTCCAGTGAGCGGCAGGGGTTGTAGTCGCTTTGTCTGGGAACAAGACCTCCGGGCGCGGCAGCAAAGCCTGGGGGTGCGGGCGGCCTGGAGAAGCGTCTCGGCGCCCGGAGTCGAGGCCGGCGGTGCCAACAAAGGGCCATGTCCGCCCACCGACCCCGAGGCGGAGTCCAGTATCAGGTCCACCGCCTCGCCCCAGGCCACCGCGAACCCGAACCCAGCGCTTTAAGGAACAGGGCCCGCCCTCGCTGGGCGCAGAGGAGGTCCCAGGAAGCCGCCAGGGCCCTGGGTCTGTGCGCCCGGCTCTGAAGGTGGTCGGCGCGGCGCTAGCGGGGATCCCCGACCCCCGGCTACGGCGCGGGAAGGGCCAGCGCCGGGGCAGGGAAAGCACGGGGGCTGCACCCGGGGGGCCGGGGGCCCGGCGCGGGACAGGAGGGTCCACCCGGGAGCCTGGAGGGCAGGCCCCTCCTGGGCAGTGGGCAGGGGGCGCGGGGCAGGGAGCGGGTCTCACCGTGATCCGAGGGATGCTCTTCTTGCCCTGGAAGGACATCCTCCTCCTCCTCGGGCGGCCCGCGCGGCCTGGCTCGGGCGAGTAGGGCCTGGGGGTCCAGGTCAGGGGCCACGGGAAGGGCGGGGGTAACGCTCAGCCCGGCGTGGACGCGGGGGCTCGGGGCGTCCGAGCACTAGAGCACCAGGCCGCGCGGCTCGCGTTCCCGGCCCCGCCCTCGGCCAGGCCCCGCCCCCGGCCCGCGGCTGCTTATTCGCATCAAGCCCCGCCCCCACTGAGCTCAGTCCCCTCCCCAACGCCGCTGCCTCAACTCCCCAGCCCCAGGCCACAGTAGTGGCCACAGGCCGGGACCGCGCGGACCGGCGGACGCGCTGGGTTCAGAGGGGGAGAGGGTGGCAACTGGTCCTGAGCAGTGTGTGTGCGGAGTCTGGGCCCCGGAAAGGAGGGTGGGAGAGGTCAGGAAACGTCTTGCCAGACCAGCCAAGGGCCCACTGCCAACTCCCTGGTGACCCGAAGCGCCCAAAGCCGCGGGAATGGAACCCAATCTCCAAGTCCAAGCCCAGGCGCTCCGGGAGACGAACTCGTCCAGGGTGTCTCCAGCCAAAGCCCAACTCCTTCGAGAAAGCCCGAGCCGGGATCTGCGCGCCGGGTTCGCGCCCCGGCCCTGGAACCCGGTGGTCGAGACATCTCCCTGCAAGGCTGCTCCACCGCCTGCGCGAAGCTTGGGGCAGGAGGGAGGGGACAAGTCGGACACACACACACACACACACACACACACACACACACACTGACAGCCAGACCGAGACACAGAGAAAGACACAGCTACTCAGAGCCCAGGACAGACCAGAGACCCAGAACCAGAGCGGGAGAAGCCCAGACTGCCAGGGGAGTGGGGGTGGAGGGTGTGTGTGTCTGAACGCAGGACACAGAAGTCCCAGCGGCAGAATCAGGTACAAACAGGCCCCACCACAAGCCCTTGTGTCCCCTCGGAGGAGCTGGGGGCTTAGGAAGAGGACACGCCCTCAGCCTACCCCCGGGCGATCTCCCGACTTGGGTGTGTGGAATCTCAGGGAGTCCCGGCCCGCGTCCCCTCGCGCTGGCCCCGCTGGCCCTGGTCTCTTGCCTGTGACCACTACCTGCTGTGGGTCGGCGGGCCTGGGCCGCTTGCGTTGCTCTCGGACACATGCTGGCCATCCCTGCTTGGCTCACTGCGTTCCCCCGGGTCGCTGAGTGTCCCCCAGCCCCAGGGCCCCTGCGGCTGCCGCTCAGCGCGTCCAGCTGCAGCGACGTCCTCCACCCAGCGGAAGACCCCGCCAGGTTTGGGCAAGGCGAAGGAGCTCCCTGCGTGCATAGTCCCCAGGCACGTGGGCAGAGGCTCCGCGGGCTCCTGTGGCTGGCGTGCCGCCATAGCGGGAGCCGGTGAGGGGCAGCAGTTTTCCGGAGCCTCCTGCGGCAGGACAGGGCGGACCCGGACCTCGCGCTCTCCCCGCGCGCGCCCCAAGCCCACTTTCAGCCCCGCAAACACCACGCGAAGCTGGTGCTGTCCGCGAAGCGAGTGCTGAACCCGCCCAGCCTGGCCGGTTCGGTCCCAGCAAAGCGCTGCGGCTCGTCCTGCGCGCCTGGGTCTCGCCTCCCGCTACCTGGATCCGCTGAAAGGTTGAGCAAGAAGCACACACAGGGTAAACCACGGTCTATGGGAACTCCAGCTGCGTGTCCAGCCCCCGTGGGAGATCCCACGCCAGGTGGGAAGTTCTGACTGGAAAGGTTTGGCAAGTCGGGAGGGTGGGGGTGGGGGTTCACCCAGGAGGACTGCTCCTGGCGGACTTTGCGGAGTTCAAGGTGTTGGGGTCAGATGAGGCAGGGGACTCTCAGCTCCCCCAGGGTCACAGGGTGGTGCTGTCTCTCTGTGGAGCTCTGCAGGTTGATTTTAAAGGAAAAGATAGTCCAGCCTTTGCATTCTGTTAGCGCAGCCCTCATTGCAAACCATAAGTTCAGACGGTGAGTCGCTCACTGCAGGACACGAGAATGTGACTGAGCGCCCTGTGCAACATAAGCAGTCGCAGAGTTAAACCAGACCCGCCCATCCTCTGCTCCTCTTCTGGTTTCCACCCCCAAAGTGCTCAATAGAACACCTTTCACTCACCTGTGTGGGATGGTCTGCAATGCAAATCTGCTGCCAAGTGTTCTTACTCATTCTCAGAAATTCTTCCACTTTTCTAAATTATCTGAATTTTCTCTCCTGGTGCTCATTTGATGAACGGCTAGGGGAGGAGGCCTCCTTGGAGCTGCCCTAGCAGGTGGTGCAGGCACCTCTGAGTCTGTCCTCCAGGTGCTTTTCTATGATTTGAGATGAGGCTGCAGGTGAGAGGCCTGCCGCCCCTGCCCTGTGAGGAGAAGGCCCAGGTTCCCTTCCTAGTGTGGAAAGAGGCATGGTCTTTCCGAGAATAGCCTCAGAACCCAGAAGTGGGTAACACAGCCACCTTGTAACACCTCGTGAGGAGAACACTGACATGCTAAGATTTATAACAATGTTTTATTAAAACTGTACAATAAATTACAAATGTGTAAAAATTCTCTGGTACATATCATAGGAATCACGATACAAAAATATGTATAAAACTTTGTAGTTGGTCACCATACAAACCTACTGCAGGCCTGTGAACACTGCTTAGCACTGAACAGAGCGTCACGTTGAGAATGTGGCTATTGAGGAGATTTTTCAGAGAGCGCAAACACTGGCCGGCACAGTGCCATGAGGAAACAAGACCTGATTCGTTGTTGCATAAATGTACAATAAAGCTTTTAAAAAATATACAGTAGACAAATATATGATTTGATATATATATTTACAACTTGGTCTCCTGAGCCATAACGTAAACCCATCACTGTGCTAAGACACAGCCCACCTTAAGGTCTCGATGATGCGGTGCTGGTGAGTGCAGGCCCCTGTCACAATGCCACAAGCCCGTTCCTGGCACCCCTCCTTCCTGACTTCAGCGTTGTTGCTCACAAGCCGTGTAAGGCACTCGGGTCCCGCACAGACGGGGCACTTGAAAGAAGAGCCACTAGGCCGTGGGAAGGAGGTGCACACACATCCGTGCAGCAAGGAGGCTGCGATCGCATGGATGTCTGGTTTAGACAAACGAGCACTCGCTGTTTCGGGGCCGTGCACACAGTGTGATCGATATGTCGTGTTACGCTGCATACGTGTCATGTCTTGGTTACAGAGTAAGCCTTGTGGCGACGTTTCAGGTCCGTCCTCTTGATGCATTGGGAAGTGATGCATTTGCACAGACAAGAGCCCGCTGGCCTTGAATAAACAGTATGTTCCAGGATTTAGAGAATGCACCTTATTTAAAATACTGATTTCTTCAGCTGCTCGCTGGCCCAGCTGGAATCGGTGAAAAATGCTATTTACCCCTCTTGGGCAAAATCCCAGTCCAGAAATGCTGAATTTTGTAATCAGATGAAAAGTCAGGTGCCCATACACAAGACTAAAAACAATGATATCTAAAGGAAAAAATGGACATTGCAACTCAGCGTGCACTTTCAGGAACACGCAGGGAGGCAAATGCAGGTTGGTGCCTGGGATGTTATTTCAAACACTCACGAGCCTTTTTCCCTTTGCTATGTACGTACATTTCACATGTAGTAACAAGGTCATGAGCATGGGTGCACATGCACACGCTTCTCTTTCCTGCACAGTGTCCCTTAAAGTTACGAGCTGTGCTTCAGAGTTTCTGGTGGGTGGGGAGGCCACATGAATGACTTGGGACACCTATACAACATGCACAACTGTGACAATCCAAGGAAACAGGGCTGAGTCCGGGTTTCAGATGCGTATCTTTAGGTCCTGAGTGGCCGCCTGCACAGCTGCGGTTCCCATGCTGGGGCACATGGGGCGAGAGCCCCCCTAAAGGGGTGCGTGGGACTGCAGGGCATTCCTGGGGGCCTGCGTCATGCAGTCCCTCACACTTGGAGCTGGAGTTCATCTGTAACTCCGTGGCGGCTTTTATTAACGCAAGACTATCATGTGCCGTCCACTTCTGAGGACAACGGATGCACCAAGAGGATGCAATGAGATAAAATGACAAACAGAGGATTGAACGAGGTTTCTGACGAGGGACACAAACCCGGCCTGCGGCTCAGCAGAGAAGCAGTGGAGTGGCCCATCTTGTTCGCGTGACCAGGTGAGCATGGCTCTAGTGACAACAGAGGGATGGGTCCTTCTTGGACAAGTATGAGTGAAAAAGGGGTTGTCCAGCAGAAATCCTGCACCCACCACGGAAAGGACATGTGTCAGATTCTATAGGCTTCTCCTGATTTCAACCTCGGGAATCAAGCCCTGGTCCGGCTGCCACTGTCGTCTGCACCGGAGTTGAATATTTCTTCCAACACAAATGTAAAACGAGCCTAACGCTTGCAGACAGCAGTCACCCCTGCCTCCAGCCTCTTGGGGATGTGGTTTGTTTTCTGTTACACAATGTTGTGTGTCATGTTCTCACGTGGCTGCACAGCTAACTGCCCAGCGTGTCAACTTCTATGCGCCCCAAAGAGCTGAAATGCTGTGCATGGTCTTCCGGTTGGACACACGCGCATGTGCGCACACACACGCACTCCTGTCACTTCAGCACTGAGAGCAATGACCTTACATCACCACGGTGTGAGGCCCACACAAGGGCTGGACGTCGAGTTGCATTGGTGCTGGGTGGCTCCCCGGGGTTGTGGGTCCGAGCTCGGCAGGAATGGAAATCACACTAAAACTAGCTTCACCAACATGCTCTTTCCTCTGAAAAAGAGAGCAAACAAAAGCTTCATTTCAGTGTGGGACATCCGGGGCACTCGTGGGGAGACTTTCAGTGGGGAACCTGAAGGAACACCATGGGGGGTGTCACGGGCGAGGGTGCTGACCCCACAGGCTGGCACCTGGGCAGACTGCAGTGGCTTCATGCTGGCCAGGTGCCACATCTATGCCTCAACCAGAGAATGCAAAGGGTCCCTCCTGCGAGGTCCTGGGGCCACAAACATGAGTCTGTGTGCCCCACGCACAAAGCTCTGTGCAGAAGTGGCCTCAGCTGTCTGTGTTTCTACCATTTTCATTTCCTCTCGTAGAAAGGGGCCTCTGTTAGGTACTAACTCTCCCTTATTACATTCTATGTTTTTCATGTTTAGAACAAGTTAGGAAGGAGCTGCTCAGATTCCTTCTAACAAGGAGGGTGGCAGCAGTGACAGTAGGGTGGTGGGGTCAGAAGTGGTGAGGGGTGGGGGCCCAGGGGTCACAGACATGACAAAGTCCACAAGTTCTAATTGGGGAAAGGCTAGACAGGGCTTGGGGGTGGGTTTTGGTATCTTCACCTAACATCTAAGTAAGAGGACAGTCCCTGAAGCAGAGCCTGTGAACAGACTATTGCCCTGTGATGGGAGAACCCAGGCCTCGCTCTTCATTTTGGAGAGTGAGACGATGGTGTCATTTTTACATTGAGCTGCACTGAGGAGAGGTGACAACGGCTGGGAATAAGTTGATGACCAAAGCCATGAAATGGGCTGATTTCACAGCACCAACGTGAGCTTAGGATGGACAAGAGGACCAGAGGCGTGTGGCTGGACCGTGGCCAGGCCGGCAGCCGGGCTGTGGTGACGTCGGCGCCCAGCCCAACTAGCAGCCCGAGGACATGAGAACCGCGTTAAAAGCTGTGGAAGCCAAACTCCCGCCAGTGACACATGCAAACGCCATCATGCATATGGATCAGGAGACAACATTCTGCTTTCTGTCACAAGAGAGCCCAGGAACAGGCCCTGCCGGCTGTTTGTGTGGGGAATTCCTGTCGGGATCCCCACTGTTGGGGAACAGGAAGTTGCTACACAGGAGACAAGTGGCCCCCGCCCGGATCAGAACCAAAGGCAGGTGGTGAGCACCACGGAAGACCCAGGTCCTGCTTCTGTTCCAGAAACACACGTACCGCAGCTAAGCCTGGGACCCCACACAGGTGGGCTGGCTGAAGTCCAGGTGGGCAGGGCCCCATTCCACAGACACTGGGCCTGCATCTCTGCCCTCTGCCCCCAGACACCGCCCCTACTTCACTTTGTGTTCCAGAACCCCCAAAATAACCCACACAAGAGGAATCGTCAGTTTACAGCACAACGGAGAATGGGCTAAAACAGCCTTCCCAAGGCAGCTCTGTTTGTCTGAGAAACTGGAGCCAAACATTTTCCAGCCAAATAGAAAAAAATGTCAACAATGAAACCTATTGGGTCTCTTCCCCCAAACCTTTGATTTTGGGGGAATATCAAGAACAAGATACCCTCACTCAGACCCACCTTACCTTCCTCCCTTGTAGCTCTCCACAGGGTCTTTCCATCAGCCCACAGACAGTGCCTGGGCCACAATCAATTGCTCCCCGCCCTATGCCATCTCTGACGTCCCTTCTCCCCAGCTCCCTCGGAGGAGAGCCTGTGGGGCTCACACACAGGCTGGGATGGTCCCCTCCATTCCAAGGCGGTCCGCACTCACACTGTGCCCGGCCCGGGACTGGTCCTCCTGGTCTGACTCTGCAGCTGCCTAGTAAACATGTAAAAAAGGCAGCGGCTACTTGTATGAAGCAGGTTGCAGGTGAGGACGTTACCCTAGGGCTCTGGATGCTATGTGAGTAGATTTTATGTGTCGACCTGACTGGGCCACGGGGTGCCCAGACATTTGCCAAGCACGATACTGGGTGTGTGTGTGAGGGCGTTTCTGGGTGACAGTCACACCTGAAGCAGTAGACTGAGTCAGGCAGGTGGCCCTCCCCCACATGGTGGGCCGCGCCCAATCAGTTGATTGTCTGACTAGAACAAAAGGCAGAATAAGAGGGAAAACTTCTTTTCCGACCCCTGAACTGGGACATTGGTCTTCTCTTCAGATTTGGACTGAAACGGGCTCTTCCTGGGTCTCCAGCCTGTGGCTTTCAAACAGAAATCTACACCATCAGCTTCCTGGTTCACAGGCCTCTGGACGGGGACTGGACGACACACAGGCACTCCTGGGTCTCCAGCTGCTGACTGAACGCCTCTGGACTTCTCAGCTTCCAAGATTGCATGAGTCAACTCCTTATAACAATTCCCTCTCCAGGTAGGTGGTAGGTAGGTAGGTAGATACGTTACAGAATGAGATAGAGATCGAGATAGATACAGATACAAATACAGATAGAGATGCAGCTACAGACACACATCCTATTGGTTCTGCTTCTCTGGAAAACCTCGTCTAATAAAATGCATTACCGATTGGCCTCCCACACCTCAGGGGGGTGACCCCTTTTCAGGGTAGGCGGCTAAGGTGGACATAGGTCCTGTCACCTGCCGTGGCCATGTGGCTAAGACAGGGCAGAAGCAGGACCCGACCCCAGTCCTGTCTGATTCCAAAACTACTTTCAAGCACGCTGCTGCCGAGTCCCCTGCTCCAGGGTGTCACACAGACGCACGTGGACAGAAGCCGTGTGGCAGAGACAGCAGACATGTTGGCAAGGGGCTCGAAGGAGTGGAAATCTTGGGACATCTCAGAATGGACTTTAAGAAAATGCAAACAGAGAAAAGCCATTGTGCTTTAGCCAAGACACCAAAGAGTCTCCTGACAGACCAGCCTGGGGAGAGTAAAGGCGCCTGTGGGGGCCCCTCCCAGCTGGAAACTCTACAGTTCTCAGAGCAGGTCCCAGCACCCGTGGGCCCGTCAGAAATGCAGACTCTGGGATCAGGTGCCCTGGGCTGGTCCGTGTCTCCGGTTAACACCCCCTCAGGGTAACTTAGGTTCAGTCCAGCCATTTCTATGAAATGTGTTCCTAGGCCTCCAAAAACTTCTTCCATTAAAGGTCGTTTTATGGAAAATGATTAGAGAGCATAACAGCCTGTTTACTGGCTTCTTCTAGTAGTTTGGGAATTAGAGACCTAAGGCTGGAGATCGCCTGAGGCAGTCGACTCCAGGACCGCAGCCCAGCTCCTCCCTGGGACCTGGGGACACTCGATGGTGTGTCCTCTGGCCTTGACCGCCCCTCCCCCAGCACACCCAGCTCACCAGGCATCAGGGGTGCCTGTCCTCAGTTGCCTTGGCCCCGCATAAGCCCCTGCCCTGGTTTCCAGGAGGACCATTCCAGTGAGGGGTCAGGGTGGGGTGGGGGGACAAGTCCAGAGGTGAGGAGGGCGGGTGTTCACGGTGCAGGGCTGAGGCTGGTGCTGAGTGCGTGAGCCCCAACAACCTGAGCACACAGAGTCCCCCACGTCCCCATCAGCCCCGCAGATACCAGGGTCAGGGCCATGCCCTCTAGGTAACGACCAGCAGGGTATTCAGAAGCCGGCTCAGCCGTGTCCGTCCCGGAGAGAAGGGCAGCTTGTTGTCCTATGTGTACTGTGCCTGCTGTACCTGGACAGTCCCTCTGGCCAGTGTGGGTGCACAGTCCACTGCCCAGGCTCCTAGGCCTCTGCCTGTCCACACACACACACACACACACACACACACACACACACAGCACACACGCGTGCACCTGCCTGCTCCCTTCTGCTTCTTGGTTTTGTTTCCTCTGTGTCACAGCAGCAACTCTCACAGCCCGAGACGGGGGCGTCCAGCTCTCTTCTGTGACACTGACGTTGCTGATAATGGCTTCCATGACTAATGGCCTCCCGGTCACACTCTTGAAAAGATCCATTATTGCTTTAACCAAGATGGCTACATTTTAGATCGCTAGACAGCTGGCCGCGGGCGGTGAGCTGCGGCTGGAAAGACTAGATTAGACAACAGAGTAATAAAAGGGGGAGGGGAAACCCTCAGCTTCAAGCCAGTTAATGTCTGTCTGAGATGGTGTATAAATCCTCTAGTAACATTTGTGGAAAACCTTTGCCATAAGGTGAAAACAGAAGGATTCTAACCCGAGAGCAAAAATAAATGGCTCCAATCTGACGTGAACCGGGGAAGCTTTACCAACATCTTGCGGTCGGGACTTGTCTGCACAGCCCGGGCTTCAATGCCCCGGGAGGCCCAGAAGCTGTGGCTCCAATACCTACAGGCCTTACGAGAATGTTCCAGAAAATCGTTCCCAAGAACAAACCCAAACGTCTGAGACGGAGCGAGGCCCACGGCAGCATCGCAAACACCCACAGGCAGACACGCACGCGCCACAGTGTGGGAGGCTCTTAGCAGTGACACAAGGGGAAGACAGAGTCTGAAGGTGTGCACAGCACGACCCCTCTTCTTGTAAAGCCTTAAAACAATAGACATTGTACCTTTTGGAAACACCTGTCTGTCTCACAGCTCGACACATGACACGGCCCCAGGCCTGGGATGGCAGTGAGCTCTTGGGGGAGCGTCATGTGACTGGACATCAGTGCACCCACAGGTGTCGTGAAGACAAAGAATCAGATGGGCCACTCCCAGACGGACCAGTGGCGGCCTGAGCCAGTGTCAGGACCAATGCACTTCTGTGCACCAAGAACAAGACGAAGAGAGCTCTGCTGAGGACATCTGAGGGGCAGGGGCAGGAGCCGCAAGTGACCACACAGGCCAGCAGTCATCCTTCAAGCCAGCTCACTGTGGAATGCACACGTAGTGTGACCACTGTGGCTCCACGCAGTGGGACGCTGCCCGGCCTGCCGCCTGCCATCAGACGAGCATGAGTCTGACCTCATTTCCACTTGGGGCTGGAGCCCAGGCTGATGAAGCCGCCTGACGGGCCTGGGTGCCCTGAGGCAGGGCCCCTTCAGTGCCCCCACCTTGACGGGCACCCCTCCCACTCCCCGGATGGACAGGTAGCACCTGAGGAGAGCTCTCCCCGGAGCTCAGCCCCGTCCGGGACAAACAGCCTCACAGAGTGAGCTGTTCACACTCGGGAGAACCTTCTATCAGGAAGCATAAACATCTCACCTTTTGTTCCCCTTTATACACAAATTAAGAAAATTTCACCAGGGTATGACGCAGGATATTACACGTATTTTTAAGGTACAAGCTCCTATTCCATGCATACACAATGCTCATTAACTGTGAGAGCAGCACATCCCTGGATTTGAGGTGAGAGCACAGCCATTCTTTCTGGCTGCCTGGGCTGTAGCCCCATGTGAGCCATTGTGACCGGGTCTGGGAGGTGCCGGGCTGCTATCTGGCATTCAGTGCCTGTCCCACCAGGACCTGTAAATCTGGTCTGATGACAGTTAATCTCCCACATGTCGAGCTTCCAGCCCCTGCCAGAGCTGGGCAGGCAGGGTCCCTAGGGACGCAGCCCTTTCCCCAGCATCCAGTGGGGACCAGGTAAGCCAGAGGATGCCAGCTAGCTGCAGCGCTGACCCCTGCTGTGCAGTGTTTGGTGACGCGGGTCCAGGAGGACAGTCCAGGCTGACCACCGAGCGGGCCGTGGTCCAGTCAAGCAGAAGGTATTTTAACGCAACAAGGAATGGATAAGCACGGGCAAAAATGAACTCAAAATGGATCATGGATACAACTGTAAGGCGTAAGGCCACACGATTCTAGAAGGAAACACGGGAGAAAATATCCATGACTTTGAATCAGGCAGTTTTCTTAGGTCCAACACCAAATGCACAAGCCATTTTAAAGTTAATAAATGAGACTTCATCAAAATTAAGAACTTCTGTCCAAAAGATACTCTTAAAAGAACAAAAAGAGAGACTTGGGGGAAAGACTTTTGAATTATATATCTGATCAAAGCATGTGTCTGAAATATACAAAGAACTCTGAAAACTCAATAGTAAGAAAGCAAACAATCTAATTCAAAAATGAGCTGATCTCCCTTTGGTCAGACACTTCACCCATGAAGATATATGGATGGAAAGCCAACACATAAAACAATGCCAACATAATTAGTCATTAGAGAAATGCAAATTAGAGCCAAACTAACACACTACCACACCCTATTCGAATGGACAGAAAAAGACTGACCTACATCGCCACCTATAGACGAGGAACCCCGCGCTCACCTGCACCAGAGCCTTACCTCATGCCACACACCTTGCCTGCCCTGGGACCAAGCACTGGCGTCCCCAGGGAGCCATCTGCACACTACACTGCCTCCTAGCCCTGGGGAAGCCCCGCTGAGCCGGGTCGAGTGGGGTTGGGAGAGGGATGGCGCCACAGGTAACGCAGGAGGCTTTCTGTTTTTGAAGTTTCTGGGGGCAGCAAGATGGGGGGATGGGCGGGCAGGCCAAGAGTCCCTGGAGGCTGGAGCCAAGGTTGGCGGAAACAGCGAGTGCCTCTGAAAAGCTCTTCACTCCCGAGAGGAGATGAGGCCGCCCTTGGAGTTCAGGGATGGTCCCCGACACGTTACAGGCGCCCTGGCTGGCTTCGGGGGAGACCTGGGTTGAGGGGGAGACTGGGTTGAGCAGGCCCACAGCAGGGTCAGCATGTGGAGGCAGTGAGGGACCCACACGATGCCCTCGGAGGCAAACTGCGTCCAGAGGTGGTGACGGGCAGTGAGGCTTCCCACGCCCCCTGCCCGCCTGCAGAGCCGCTCGGGGGCTCGGGCCGGCGCACTGACCCACCTGTGAACGGGGCCACAAGGACTGAGCAGGATCAGCAAGGTGGGATGGAGCAGGCCAGAGGGAGGTCGGCGCCCACGAGGCCCACGCAGGGTAGGAGGAAAAAGCCGGCCCTTGGACAGATGGCAGCGTCTTACCTGCTCACCACCTGGGCGTCAGGCTCCCTTCTTCATCTGCAGGTGCACTGCCACCCATCTTCTCGGCACGGCCCCTCGAGCACAAAGGGCAGAGTGCTGACAGGGCAGCTTTGGCTGTGCCCGGCTCCCTGCCGCCCGTGGGCCTCCGGGCCGGGTGGCACGCACACCCAGGGCCTCTGCAGGGTTTGGGCTGTGCTGCTGGAAGCGGCCTGTACCCTTCCAGGGGGCCGTCCCTGTCTCGTCCCTTCTCCCGTCACCACGCTGCTCAGTTCTCCCTTTGGTCAGTCCTGCCTGGCTCCCGGGCCGAGGCTCAAGGCAGGACTTCAGCCTTCGTGTCTCGGGCCCGGTGAGGAGGCAGCGGGTGATGGCACAGCGCAGGGTGGCAGCCACGCTCCCGTCTGCACCCACGGGTGACGCGTCACACACAAGGGAGGTTGTCGTGATGTGTCCAGCGGACCCTGCACGTGAGTCGCAGAATAACCGTAGCCACCTGAGGCGTCTCAGGAAGCCGTCCTCACATGTCCCCACGAGCTGTTCTGGTCTCCCTGAATGCAGGTCACCACGCAGCCACAGCCTGCCTCCTGTCATTTTGTGGGGTGCCTGCATTTTCTCAGACTCTTCCTCAGACACCCCGGAGCCAGGAGGGGTGAGTGTGCAGGGCTCGGGGATGCACCCCTGCCCAGACTTGCTCTCTGCACCTGTACAGCAGGGACTCACACATCCCTGGAACTGGATCAGGAGGCTGTGTCCCACGGTGGGACCCCAGGGTCCAGCAGCCAAGACCAGGCCTCTTGCAGAGGGGCCCATCTGGGAAAGCAGCTCTAATCCTGGCCCATCAGAGTGGCCAGCGGCCGGCTCACAGGACTGTGAGACCCCTCCCCCTCTCCCTTGCTGGGAGGGCTCAGTAGCCACCACCCCCTCTCGGGTCTTCAGGCATGATGCCAGGCGTCTGGTTTTGTCACCCAGGTACCCACTGCTGTCTGGTCCCGCTGGAGGAACAGGGTCCGGCTCCTCGGGGGGCTGGAAGAACAGATCAGAACACATGGGGCGGCAGCTCAGTGAGGGGTGGGGCTGCAGGCATGAGGGCACGGGAAAGGACCGCTGCTTCCGTGGGGGGGGCCCTCTCAGGGCACCCAATGAAGAACGGGAACCTGCTGAGGCCACCCCCACTTATCCTCTCCTATTGTTTGGGAAGGAAGCGGTGGTCAAGCGTTCACGTGTGGCCTTGGTCTGAAAGCCACAGGAATGCACCACGGCTCAGCCTAGTGGTGTCACACTGTGAACGGGCCCAGTGTCAGGGTCACATCTCAACACAACCCAAGCTTGTACTCAACCCATCAGAAAAGGACAACAGGACACGCTGACCGCGCTTGGCCAGCACTGGTTCCCGCCATGATGCCCCAGCAGGAAAACAGAGCCGGAAACAGAAGGCGTTTGGGGCTTGAACTCCTCTCCCACGGGTGTGCCCTATGGGAGGGTGCTTTGCTCTCCTTCCTACTCGGGCAAGGCAAGTGCCCCTCGTGCCCCCGATGATGGCAGAGCCCTCCGATCCTGACCCTGGCGTGGGGCTGAGGGTCCTGAGGGCTGTTGTGGCCTTGTCACGGCCTTGGGAGCCCTGGCTGTGGCTTCCTGTAGCCCCTCCTGCTTACTGAAGGGAGCAGGGGCCCTGCTGCAATCCCAGGAGATGAGTGGGACTCTCGCCAGAAAATTGCAGCCGATGAGATAGATACTCACCACATCGGGGTGCCCACGCGAGCTATGACCACAGAATGAAAGCTAAGGAGAAAAATAAGAACAAAAATAGAAACTGAAAAGGAAAGGGGAGGGTGGAGAGATGGAGGGAAAGAAAGAGAAAAAAGAGTTTGTAGTGCTTCTGGCAAGAAACAACATGTGACCACAGACAGAACAAGACGGAGAGGCCAGCAGGGGGACAGCGGTGAATCCTGGCGTGCTCATGTCCAGTGGGTTAGGATCATGCTACAGGGGCTGTGGGGACACCCTG
The DNA here is from genome assembly GCF_004115265.2 of Rhinolophus ferrumequinum. Lineage (NCBI taxonomy): Eukaryota > Metazoa > Chordata > Mammalia > Chiroptera > Rhinolophidae > Rhinolophus > Rhinolophus ferrumequinum. Next base: position 913,492 of record NC_046299.1, read on the forward strand.
GGTCTGAAGTGACAGAGCTGCCACCACGTAGAGACACACACTGAGGAAGCTCGCGCGATCCAGAGGCAGGGCTGTGGTCCACAGTCGGGAGGCCACATGTTTGGTGTGTTTCTGGCACAAGCCTCTGCTGGTCGCCTCACCTCTCAGGGGCTCAGCTTCGTCCTCTGGGGTGGGACTGGCCACCTGGACCTGTCGCCAGAGCACTCATTGGCTAATAATAAGGACGCAAGTCCTGTGAGAGCCAGGCACTCACCGGCATTCCTGACGCTTGGTCTTAGTTCCATCACAAGTGACAGAGTACAAGCCACATCCCTGGGCAGTAAAGTGCCCAGAAAAGGGGCAGGTTTTGTCATTGACGGGAGGGGAGGGGCGGGCAGGGCGGGGGAGCACTGCTATTGGGAGGGGACCCTCTCTCTAGGAGCTCAGAGCTCTTCCGGCTCTTCTTCGGCTAGGTCAAGGACGTGCAGCTCATGGGGGTCGAGGGTGGGGGAGGTTCCCATGCAAACACCAGCCTCCTGCTCTCTCTGGAAGGGGACAAGCCAGCGAGGAGGTCCAACGAGCCGCTTCACTCAGTGCTCAGTGGGGAGGACTCAGATCCGCCCCCATGAGTCCACCCCACTGGCAGGACCTATCACAAGAACTGACCAAACAGCCTGACCACTAGAGGTCACGGAAACATCCCTAAACCACAGAGAAAGAACCGCTCTGAAACAAAGCAGAACCCACAGAAGAGCCAAGCTCTCTCCAACATGCTGTAAGCACCTGGCTTTGGGGAGCAGCAAGGCAGACTGTCCCCCCGAGTGGGCACAGCACCCTGACCCCACGCCTCACAGGCCGGGGGTCCAGGAAAACAGCCACACCATCTGCCCAGGCCTCCAGCACGTGGCCCCAAACTAACTGCACAACATCACTTGAGGTTCCTGAACCTGGAAGCAATCGCGGTAGGGACCAGAAATAAGGACTCGTCCTGGACAGAAAGCCTGATTTTAGGTGGGAAATCCAGACTTTCAGGAACTTGATTCTTAGACCAACATGCTTGGTGAACTTGGAAAAGTCAAATGCTTTAGCATGGCCATCACCAGTACGAGGAGCCTGGGCAGCTGGTCCCATACCCACTGCTACTGCTGGGACCCTGAGGTCGTGAAAGACATGGCTCCCTGGAGGTCACATGGCTAGGTCATGGCAGCGGGGTCCCAGACCCCAGGCTCCTGGCTCCTGGTCCAGAGAGCTACGGCCCTGAAACCTTTCTGTGCAAGTGTGCCCCGAACCTCGGACCAGTGCTAAATGCCACCCCATCTGAGTATTTGGTCTTCCCTCTGTATGACGCCCAGGGACAAAGCAAGCCCCGAAACTGACACTTATTTTACCTTTTCCTCCAGTTCCTTTATTTGTCTCTTCTGAGCTTCTATTCTTTCTTCTAACTCTTTAATTCTCTGCAATGTTAAAAGGAGGAAAATCTTCAATAATCAGAGTACTTGGGAAACCAACTGGGAAAAAGCTTTTCAAGATTTCACTCATGTAGGCTGGCTGGGTGGCTCACTTGGTTGGAGCAGCGAGCTCCTAACGGCGGCGAAGTCACCAGTTCGATTCCCACATGAGCCAGTGAGGTGCGCCCTCTACAGCTAAGATTGTGAACAACAGCTCTCCCTGGAGCTGGGCTGCCCTGGGCTGCCCTGTGCTGCCCTGAGCAGCTGGCAGCCAGCGAGAGCTCCAATGAGCTGCTGTGAGCAGCTGACCAACGACTAGCGACCAACTGCCTCAGCCAGGGGAAGCGCAAGGCTCATACCAGCATGGGCCAGGGAGCTGTGCCCTACACAACTAGAGTGAGAAACAATGGCTTGAACCGGAGTGGGGGAAGGAGGCGGAAGAAAGGGGGGGGGAAGAAAGATTTCACCCATGTACTGGGGGCACAAGTCAGACAGGGCAGCTGCCGCTGGACACCACCAGCCAGACGGCTGCTCATCTGTGCTGGGAGGGCCCAGAGCCTGGTCTGTCCTCTCCGTGACATCCAGTGACATCCAGGAGAGGAGTGTGTCTGCTCGCCTTGACCCCTCTCAGACACAGCCTTTCGCCTTTCGCTGGCCTCCCCTCGGCCCAGGCTTCCCACCTCCTGCGACTCCAGACCCTAAACCATGATGCTAGAAGCCCAAGGAAAGGCACTGAGTCGCGCCCTTTCCAAGCACCCTTACAGCAGAGTGACGAGCAGCCAGAGGGTCACAAAGTCCTTGCCAGGGTGACGTCCCGTTTTGAAGCCCGGGCCTTTACTCTGGTATATGATGCCAAATATACACTTAGATGCAGATCTGTGTCTGCACTGGAGCTGGGTGCTGACCACAGCCCGTGATGGGAGTGGGGGCCGCAGGTGGCAGTCCCCACACTGGCGCCCCTGGGGCTCAGTCCCTGTCCTGGCAGCTGCCCCCGGAACCTTCACAGCGAACCTTGGCTTACTAGCTTCTCTGACTTTGCAAGTTAAACCTTTTGCATTTGGGGAGTTCTGACAGGGACCACATCCACGTTCCGTCCAGGCCACACGGGACTGGCGTGGAGGCAAGTCCCCCACACCAGGCTGTCCCGTCTGCCAGGTTCCCTCACCTCCCATTAGAAGCAGACTGAGAAGACCAGGGGCTGCTCCCAGCCCACGAGCTACGCTCCCCAGATGCACCTTCTCCACACCCTTACCACTGAGGGAGGGGTCATGGAAGAAACCTGGCAGCCAGGGTCCAGAGGCCTGGACAGTATGGCCCAGGAGGCTGGTCTCGGGGGGCAGGCAGTCCTGCGGGAGGGCCCGCCATGGGCGTGGCCATGGGCGGGTGTGCTCATTGGGAGTGTGGTCATTAGAGGCGTGGCCATGGGAAAGTGTAGTTATTGGAGGAGTGGCCATGGGAGGGTCTGGTCACTGGGGCGTGGTCGTCAGGGGCACGGGTAACAGAGGGTGTGGTCACTGGGGTGTAGCCAGTAGGGGTTTGGTCATTGGGTGTGGCTATTGAGGGCACAGCCCTGGGCCACCTGGCCTCACAGGCCGTGCCGTCTCCAGGCATCAGGTCCCGCCCCTCCCGGCCCCGCCCGCCCACACCTGCTGCGCCAGCTGCAGCAGCTCCATGCGCTCCCTCAGGATCTGGGCGTCCCGCTCTCGTAGCTCGCTCATGACCTGGCGCTTCCACTGCTCCACCGCCACCTTGAGCTGCTCGCGCTCCTCCCCCGACAGTGTCTCGGCCACTTTGGCGCCGGCCTCCTGCTGCAGGGCATCGTACAGCATAGCCTCCAGCTCCAGGATGTGCTGGCGGGAGAGGAGGGGTTAGTCCTCACCCAGCGGGGGGCCGGGGCACCTGTCCTTCAACGGTGCATCTCCTGGCCACTCCACAGGGCCAGTTTTCTCCCGGGCCAGCTCAAATGGTGTCCTACAGAATGGACACAGAGCCCAGGAGTAATGCCCAGGGCGTTCCCTCCAACACGACTTTTAACGTGCAACAAAACGTCAGTGACGGAATTCTCATATCACGGGAGCTTCTGGGGAAGCATGGCTGGCAGATACGTGAGACCAGAGAGGGATGACAGCCCCTGAGGGCAGGCGGGGCGGGCAGGTGTCCCCCGAGAAAGGGACAGCTGACGAAGGTTCTCCCTTTGCTCACAACCTTCATCAGACCTGGGTTTGTGAGTCCCAAGGAAGGAGGTGGGCAGTCTGTGTGAAGTAAGGACAGAAGGGGTGAGCCCTTGACTGCCCAGCCTGTCCCCAGGAGGCTGGGCTTCTGTGTGATCAATGCTGCCTGCGGTGGGGTGAGTCGTGTCCCCAAAAAGATTCATTCAAGTCCCACCCCATACCAAGTGGGAGGGCCACCGAGTGCCACCCCAGGACTGAGGCACAGACATGGGGAGCACCCTGCCCTGAAGAGTCACAGCACCCTTGAGGAGGCAGGACTGGGCCCCGAGGTCGCCCAGGTTCACCAGCTCACCTCGATGGCGGAGGCAGCACTCTGGAACCCTGGTCAGCTCTGCCCAGGCCTCGGCTGGTGGGCGGCTTCCCCACAGACCAGGCAGAGGGGCGACTGTGAGGGGCCACTGTAGTCACCATGGGTCTCAGGGACCAGGCCTGGAGCACCCCAGACCCCCTCACGAGAAGAACAGGACAAGTGGCAGCCAGGCCCCCACCTGGGGCCCCAGGTCAGGGCTGATGCGTGGGGGGAGAACTGAACTATGAACTGAGTGGGACGAGGGTGGGGACATGGGGACAAGGGAAATGCTGAACGGGGCGTGCAGCTCACCCCTCTGCTGCCTTCCAGACACCCGATCATGACCGAGACCCAAACCCCCCTGAATCCATACAAAGAGATTCCTGCTACGACTCAGTGGCCAAATGCACACCTGCTACCAGTTCCTCCGGATTTTACAGTCTGATCCGGAGGACTTTAGAGCTTTCTCCTCTGCAAGTTTTACTGATGCAACCTTTGAAAAAACCAGATTCTCAACCTTCAGAAACCCATCTTCCCATTAAAACTGTAACATCTTCAGAAATGAGTGTTTCCTTTTCTTCAAGCAAAATTATTATGAAAACTCCTTTAGGCTTAGTAGGCATTTTAGGAAATGAAGAAAAAAAATACTTTTGGACTCCACTTATATTGTCCTTAACAGCCACAAAATAAACTGTCCCCAGCGGTCACAACAAGCTCATTGTCCACATCAACTGCCCCTTCTTTGAGCAGAAGACCTTAGTGTACTTAGAAGCTCCAGCTTCTACAATAACCACAGTGGAGTGTGGGGCTTCGAATGACCATCACAGGGCTTCCCAGGAACCTGCATGGGGATGTTGGTGACCCTCCCTCCATGGACCTTTATTCTCCTAACTCTGGGACAGGAACTGAAGTTTCTATTCACCGTAAGGGGCCAAGTCACTGGCCTTAGGCCCCCCAGCTGGTGGCGGGGCAAGTACCAGACCCCACACCTGCTTTTAGCCAATGCTCAGGCCACCTCACCTGGCCTCTGGATAGTGTTTCCTGAACTAGCACCTGACACATTCTGACTTTAAGGATTGACAGACTAGAACAGGGGTGTCCAAATTTTTTCAACGTTTTTCACCAAAGGCCATATGCGGTAAAATACACACACAGCCGGGCCTTCACTCGAGGTGAAGTTCCTATCACCTCCCCTGGTTTATTTAAGTAAACTAAATATATTTTTGGAATTTGCTGCGGGCCAGTTAACAATGGATCGTGGGCCGCAGTTTGGACACCCCTGATCCTAGGGGGAGACAAAGGCACACACAGCCCAGGACTGTCCTGCAAGGTGACATTAATTTACAGGAATAACATTGCCAGAAAGGAAGTGTGGGCAGGCTCCTCAGTGGGGAGACGCTGTCTCCCCCGGCAGGCGGATATGACGTCTTGGAGGTGGGGGCGGGGACAGAACAGGACCTCCGTATGGTGACGTGACTTGAACATTCGACTGTGTTCAGCTGATTAGTGAGTGCATCACTGTTCCATGAGTTCTTTCTTACCAAGTCATTTCAAAGCTGTGCCTGCATTCGTGGGGTGAAGGGTTTCATGGCGGCAGCAAGGCACCCTCAGAGCTTGCCGAGCGACAGGGCTCCAGAGGGACAGATGTGACCCCACACGGCCACACGGCGCCGAGGCTCTTCCCAGTCAGGGGTCTAAGGCCTGGCCCACACGGTCCCGAGACACACCACTGGACATAGGAACATTTTTCCCATTTCTCCCCCAAGTCCCCCCACCCAGGGTTGTGCAGCCATATTTCTCTTACCTTGTGAGCCTGGTCCAGGGTCTGCTTCCTGTAGTCCAGCTCCTCGTCCAGGTAGCACTTCTGTTTACTGAACAGCTCCTGAAACACAAGAGGAGCCGGGTCTCAGCCTTGGGTGTCCGACCTGGTGACTCTGTGCTGCCGACCTCGTGGCAAGACACCCACCGACCTTCTCGCTCTCCAGGTCAACCATCTTCCGCTGCAGGGCTGACTCCGTCTCTTCGATCTGCTGGAGCCACTGGACACAAACAGAAAGAGCAGGTGACGGTGACCCTCAAGTCGCCACACAGGCACCAGAACCATCCCTGGAGACAGCCTGGGGGCAGAGGGAGGCAGGTGGCCGGCTCTCTTCCCCACTCTTCCTCTGGGAGGGGAGAGCTCCCCTCACTGGGAGTCCTGGGCTCGGCTGGCACCGCAAGCTCTGTGTGCCCAGCGCGAGGCGGGCTCCAGGCCCCAGCCCACACTCTGCCTGGTCTCCTGGAAGTCTGTCCCCCACCCCCTCCCCTGCGGCAGCAGGAGCACATGCATCTATGAGTTCTGCCAGGAGATGAAGGACGGGGTCCCGTTCTCCCCCAGTCCTGGCCCCTGAACCCCTACGTGCTGGAACACCTGTTCCTGTTGTAGGCCTAAAGGACGGCGTGCTGACAGCAGCCTAGTGTGCTCCAGTCAGCTTCTGGCTGTGGGATGGGCCCAGCAGCAGGCTGGTGGCCCTGGGAGCAGAGAAGCTAGTGGCTGAGAAGCACAGGAGGGCTGGCAGCTCCCAGAGGAGGGTCCTGGCAGGTCAAATAGAACACTGATGGCTTTACAGACCCCCACACCTCCTGGCCTTTGGAGGGGAAACTGAGGCAGGGCTGGTATTGGGGCAAGGTCTGTGTACATCTGTCATTTGCAAACATGCATGGTGGGTGCTGCTTGATCGGAGTGTGTGGCAGACCTCCCAAGGAGGACAGGATCAGCAGACCCCTCCCGTGACCCCTCCTCCCAGGAAGAGCATTTTCTCTGCGCTGAGCAGAAGAAGGACACCTGCAGGGAGCCTGAGCCGCTCCCAGGAGCGCCCACACTGTCACTGTTACCTTTTCAGCTAAGGTCAGAACTGTCCTGGCTTGTATGACGACCACTTGTTCCTCATTGGTCAGATTCTGTGGCCGAAAGCAGAATACACATATAGTCAGAGTCTGGGCCTTCCCGGGCAGCGGGGACGAACGATGGGTGGGAGGCGGGGCTGAGTGACGGGTGCTTAGGGGGCTGATGTGACAGACGCAGCCCCCTGGGGGTGGTGGGGCTGGGGCCACAGCTAAGGACGTTTTTACTAAGATGCCCCCCCAGGAGTCTGTGATACCCTCTACTCTTGACCCTGTTCACTCTGGGGTACACTGTCCCTTTTGTCCTCTCTCATCCTTTCACTGGGAACCATGATGGTGTACGTCAGCCCACAAGGCAGAATTGTGCAGGTGGGGCAGTGTATCAACAGGCCGGCAATGATAGGCACCCCATTCTCTGTCCCTGCCCCCATCTTTCTTTAAAGTGAGCTCTCTGCATATGCAGGCCTGCATTGGCACTTACAGATGTGGAGCAAAGGTAAAACATTCATAGCTGGGGAATGGTCCCCAAGCCTGAGGTTTCTGCCTTATTTCTGTATGTCTTATTCCTGTCTCATCTCAAGGAGCCCAACTGGGTGGTCCCGCCAGGGCGGTGACTCTCAGACCTCACCTGCCACCTTTATCAGTGCCAGGGCGGGAGCTGGGCTGTCCCCACTGCTAGGCCCAACTTGTGGGACAGACAGGAAGGGGTAGGAAGCGCATGGGGGGCAGTGACTGACTGCTGTAGGCACAGAGGCAGGCTCTGTCAATGGGGCACGTTGCACCCCAGCTCGGGTGTGATGCTGGGGCTGCGGTCCGGTGTCCCCCATCCCTCCTGCCGCCAGGGAAACTGGCCAGGCTGCATGAGTGCCCGGTGTGTGTGTGTGTGTGTGAGAGAGAGAGAGAGAGAAAGAGAGAGAGAGATTGCATGCGTTTGTTTTCTTTTCTTTCTCCTTCAACTGCATGAAGTACACTAATGTGATGAAGTGCTTCGCTCTTTCTTGAGAGCAGTGACCATGATGGGGAGCCCAAGGCCTCAGGACAGCTGCAGCCCATGTGCTTGTCAGCACGCTTTGGTGGGGAGAAGTTCTGGGCCGTGCAGTGGGGCTGCCACCCAGTGCACAAGCCCCCCATTGGGCGGGTGGGCTCAACAAGTGCAGGATGATGGCTGGAGGGCGGACAGAGGATGGATGGAAGGTAAATGGACAAAGGATGGAGGACGGCGGATGGATGGATGGACAGAGGACGGAGGGGGATGAAGAGGAACAGTCAGGTTTTCCACTCAGTAATTAGAATTGCTTTGAGGAATTTGCTGTAGCAATCGGAACTCGGCCTTAAATGAGATTTGGGGATTATTTATGGGCTCTTTCCCGCCTCCAGAACCAAGGACATGAGAACCTCAAGAGTCACGGGCCACCGAGGGTGTGGAGGAGTGAAGGACTGAGAGGGATTGCAGACACTGAGAACACGTGGCCAGAGTGTGTCTGCCAAGGAATTGGGTGTGCACAGCAGGGGCTTCCCACCCTAGCAGAGCAGGGGCCCGACCCCACCGTGCTTCAAGGTGCTGGTCGCCACCCACACAGGCGCAGGATCAACTTGAGAAAGGAACAGAATTTCTCCCAAATCCAGGGACGGTCTCAAGCAGCTCCGGCCACAAGGAGGGTGCGGCCGGGGCGGGCAGCCTGAGGCAGGTCTGCAGTGGGACTCACAGGGGCCCCTGGACCACGGAGGACTGGGGCTTCGGGGTGGTCAGCACGAGGAGGCATGCACAAGTCAGGAGAGCAACATACACTTACGGCGTTGTCCCCCAAGATGTCCAGCTTCTTCATCAGCTCTGAGACCAGGATGTCCTGGAGGCAGAGAGACAAGGGACACGCGGCAGGTAAGCGCCAGCCGGGCAGGGGTGGGCGTGGGCAGTCAGGGCAGTCGGGGCGGGGGGTTACCGTCACGCCTTCCGCCTCGCAGTACGCCTGGAGGGGGCTCTTGCCGTCCACGAAGGGGGTGTGGTGGAAGTTGATGGCGGGCGACTTCCTCTCCCTCTCCTAGACAGAAAGCAAGGCTGGGCCCAGGCGGCGGCTCCCACCCATCTCCTCCCTCCACGGAGGCTGTGCTGGGGGCGGCCCAGGGAACGTGGCGAAGCCAGAGGCCACCGAACGTGCTCAGCACGGTGTTTGTGGAAAATGAAGCTCTGACCACAGGAGCAGCGGCCCCAGAAGATGGTCCCTGTACTAATGCCGACAGGAGCAGGAGCCCCCAGCCCAGACGGCCCTTGGGACAGCTCGCTCGTCCACCATGGGGATGGTCACACATGGGGGGTGGGGGCTCACAACCTTCCTGCCACCCAGGGAGGTGGATGGGAGGACCCTGAGGGGCAGCTCCATCTGGACTCAACCCACTTCCTCAGTGGGCAAGTGGGGACGCCATGCCCCACATCTCAGGTGGACTGGGACTCCAGGAAATAAGCCAGGTGGAAATTCGGGAGCAGAGGAACACCAAGCAAAGCTGGGTCACTGTCGTATGAGAGGATGGTCAACCCTCCAGCAAGGGTCATGACCTCCTTGTTGCCAGGTGTGCTGAAGGGGAGCCCTGGAGCTGTGTGCGGGTGGCCAGCAGGCGGGTACCAGCCCAAGTCACTGCCTCCGGCCTCAACGTGGACCTCATGTCCCATCCACCCTCTCAGGGGAGAGTGGCCGGTGGAAGGTGACCACAGCCATGAGGCTGTCCAAGCCCTGCTGGACCCTTTCCAAGGGAGCCTGGCCCCCGCCCCCACCCCTGCAGGAGGCCTAGGGCAGAATGCGAGGGCCAGGACAGCAGAGCCCAGGAGAAGGGCAGCTGGTCCCTGCACGGTACCCTCATACAAAGAGATGTGCACTTTCCAACCAGCCTTTTGGGTCGTGTGCAAAGGCTCGTGTGTATCAGGAAGGCCATGTATGCGGGCGACCACACTCACACCTCCTCTCACGCCCAGCATCCCACCCGCCCTGCACCTCCAGCTCCAGGATCCGGAATTCCAGCAGCTCGTTTTGGTCTTTCCCATCCTGGATCTCATGTTTTAACCGAGCCTCTTCCGTCTCCATATGTTTAATCTATAAAATAGAAGATGGACGAGACACTGGAAGTCACGTGAGGTCAACTCCCTGGCTTCCCCGACAGCTGCCAGCGGTCAGCGGGGACAGTGAGCAGCCTGCGTGCCTGGCCAGAGCCCTCCAACATGGGTCTGTGTGGGTCCCCCCAGGGAGCCTGGGTTAGCCCTACCCCTCCTCTAATGGGCTGGTGCAGTGGGCACAAGAGGTAAGATGTCCCCGTGTGGCCCCTGCCTCGCCAATGGCCTGGGCAGCACTCCTTGGAGCCCAGGGTGGCTCAGAGTCTCAGGGACAGTGTCTGGAGGAGGAGCCATGTCCTGTGGCTGCCTGGTGACCCTCCAGAACTGATTTCACTAATTAAGGGACTGGTTCCACATTAAGTTTGACAAAAGAACCTAATGTGTGAAGCCCATACCTTTCAAAGGGTAATCATGACACAGCCCACAGCGTGTGTCCCCAGTGGCACCCGGAGGACAGAGAAACACCAGGAGAGTGTCCACCATGGGCAGGTGGCTTGGCCCCCCCTCAGCTGAACTGGGGGGCTGAAGAGCCTGCTCTGATGCGTAGAGGACGGTCTGATGGACCAGGAGCGTCTCCTCCGAGGGAGCTGGTGCCATTAGCGCTGGGTCTTTCCTCACAGCCATGTGTCACCCTGAACAGCGGGCGCTGTGACGCCATGCCCATCATACCAGAGAAAAATCACAAGTTTTAAGTGGGCGTGCGAGAGTTTAAGTGTGCACGTGAGTGTTTGCGTGTACACGGGAGCATTTGTGTGTATGTGTGCGTGCGTGTTTAAGTGTGCACACAAGCCTTTATGTGTGCATGTGAGTGTTATGTGTACAGGTGCGTGTTTAAGTGTGCTCGTGAGTATTCGTTCATATACAAACATTTGTGTGCACACGCACGTTTAAGTGGACACAAGCTTTCAAGTGTGCACGTGAATGCTTTTGTGTGCATTTTAGTGTGCATGTTTAAGTGTTTAAGTGTGCTCATGAGTGTTTATGTGGACACAAGAGTGTTGTTCATGTGTGTATGTGAGTTGTGTGCGCACAGGAGCGTTTGCATGTGCATGTGAGTGCCACAGGAACAGCTCATTAAGACATGTGTGGAGGGTCCACAGGAAGCACGTAGGTGTCACTCACCACTCAAGACGTGACAGCACCCAGAGCATTGCCCCCTGTGGGGTTGATGGACCCGGATGGGGCACGACTGGCCTTTGGCCCATGGCTTGATTTGGAGGCTGCCTGTCTGCAGGGAGCACTGTTGTGAGGGCGCACGTCAGGCTTGTGAGCTCATGGCCACCTGGACTACCTCCAGAAGGGCTGGCCTGCTAGGGAAGGCACTACCTTCTCTGCCTGTCACCTGCCTGTGGACAAGGCCAGCTGCTGGTGGGGAAGGGTCCCAAGCAGCCCGTCACCAAGGCATGGTGCTGGCAGAGCGATCTGTGAGGCCCCGGTGGCTGTTCTGCCTCTGGATGTGTGGCCACTGCCACCTCCTGTGTCACCACATGACCTGGCCCAGAAGTTCCAGGCCCTACCCACTCGGATGGCCACCGACTGCCTGAGTCTAATCTGACAAACCTACAGCCCCAGTGTGCAGCCCCAGAGGACAGACTGGACTTGGGGGATTGGGTGCTGTAGAGGGAGACACCCCAGGATGGACACCTAGCTGGGATGGCACAGCTTGGGGAAGGTGCAGTGGCCCCTTACTCGGGCCACTACTGAGAACAGCCCAGTCATGCACCCTGATTCTGACCCATCTGACATCTGATCCAGTCTTCCAGGCCACAGAGCCCAGCCTAAGGGTGGGGGTGACGGATGGCAGCACTTTGGAGGGCTCTTGTCATCCACAGGCCAGGAGAGCTCATAAGTGGGTGGCAGCAGGTGAAGCCATGATTTTGTCACACGTGTGCTCACACCTGTTCGGCAGTGACAGACACCAAAGCCTGGTCTCCTGTACACCTGAGGGACTCTGCCCAGGACCGTTGGCTCTGAGGACCGCGGTGCGGAGTGGAGTTCCCTGGCCCAGTGGCTTCTGCTTGGGATGATTCCAATGGTTTTGAAAAGGCAACTCTTTCAGAGTTTTTCTAACCATCACCAACCACAGAACCCATGAGCACGACCAAGCACGGATCGAGGATCTGCTAGGGACACCAGGCTCTGCCTGGGCCCAGGTGCCTCCTTCCGGGCTGCCTGAGAGGTGGGCAACCCACAGAAGTGAGAAGCACAGAAGGCCCAGGTGGGGCCGTCCGCCCCGCCTGGCACCAAAGGGACCCCGCACTTCCATGGATGAGGGTGGGGGATTCCCGCTTTCCTGGGACCCAGCCAGACTCCCGAACCATGGGCTGGCCGCACCTTTTCTACCAGCTCTTGGTTTCTCCGATACAGTGCTTGCTTCTCTTCAATCCACTTCATATCCTTGAAAATGGAATGAAATGCAGAAATAAGTACACTGCGGGTAAAGTCATGAGGCCAGTGTCCAAGTCACAGTTCAGAGCAGAGGCTCTGAACGAGGACCTCACACAGCCTCTGAAGTAACCGCCTAGTGACAGCTTGTGCCACGCAGCTGGTGACCACCCAGGACTTCACCCATTTCCAGGAGGGTCCTGGAGAGGGAGCAGGAGGGGACAGGCCTGCCTCAGCCGGACCCCACGTGGCCCCTGCGGCCTGCGGCACTCACCCGCCCCTGCTCGGCCAGCGCCTTCTCCAGGTCCTCTATCCTGGTCTGTGCCCTCTGCACTTCTGCTTGGAGCTGCTCACGGGTCTGTAGGACGGGAGGAGACAGACATCAAATTTTTCCTAGGAGCCAGAACAGGCCCGCGGCAGGACCCAGAGGACAGCCTGCCCGCTGGTTCGGCTATTGGAGAAGCGGCCGTTCACGGCCTTGCGGCCGCAGGCAAAGTCAGCCCCACTCGGATTCCAGGGAGATCGCTGGTTCACTTTGAGGGGCTGTTATGGGAAATCTCACAGTCGACAAGGATGTCTGGGCCTGCTGGCTGCTGGCAAAGGGCTTCTTTCCAGTCCCTGGATGACAGTTACGACCACACCCAGACGGCGCGGGTGGCTGGTCAGCCCCCCAGGCCCCAGGATGCCTCCCTTGGGGCACCAGCGCCCTCTGCCAGGCTTGGTTCCCTCCTTTACTGCCTGTGCTTTCACTTACCCTCCTTCCCTCATCCTGCCCCTTATTCAGAAGATGGCCCCAAGCCTCCCTTGGGCTTCTGGGGGTTCCCAACCGCTGTCCTGTGTGTTAATTCCCTCTGAGGTCTAAACCATGGGGTGCTTTACCCTGATGGGTGCCCCTGCTCCCCCGAGAACAGCTTCCAGGGCAAATGAGAGCGTGTGGGGCCCTGGGGCCCTCCTGGGGTCCGTGGGCCCTGGATCTGCCTATCTGACCCCCCCACCCGTCTTCCTCCCCCTTCCCCGCCTCTTCCCTCCCTGAGGGCCTGAGGGAATAACAGTGACGCCTCCATGAGAATCCGGGGCAGGGGTTGGGGTGGAGGGGCCCAGTGAGGCAGCACCCCGTGTTTCAGAAGGAGGCTGAGGCCCGGGTGGGGTGGCAGCTGCCCACAGTCAGGACCGCGTGCGGGAAGGGCTGTGCCCGCCCTGTGCCCGCCCCGTGCCCGCCCTCACTTTAAGGGTTCCTTGATTTGTGCAGTGAGGGATGCCATTTCCAATTTTAATACAGAGTCTGCCTGCATGGGAATGTCACTTTTAAAAAAATGCAGTTTGGACATTTTTACTCTCTAGTCCAAAATACTCTCAGTTTTTTTGTTTGTTTTTGTGTGGGTTCTCTGGTACCCAACAGGATAAAGGGGAACAAGTTCTTCCAGCTTCCAAATGGTCACAGCAGCTGTCCCTCTCTGGCCACCAAGAAGGGGCTCAGCCAGTCCCGCCCGGCTGCCTGGGCCACTGGGCTCCAGGAGTATGAAGAGGGACTGTCCTGCTCCCTTCTCTGAGGTCAGGGCAAGAACTAAGCACATCAGTGGGAGAGGGAACATTTAAAGTTCCCTATTAGGAAAAAAAAGTCATTCCATTTTCATCTCTGCTTTTCAGGCCAGAGGAAGGCAGGTTGCTGGCTGGCAGGCGAGCCAAGCTCCACGGGAAGGGGCAGTAGGGGAGGCGTCTGCCACCACTGTTTTCAGGACAGGTGCCCTCGCTGAACCGTCAAAGAGGAAACCCGCCCAAGTGACCAGGCGGTCGAGGGTGAGAGGACTGAGGCCTGTGGCTCCAGAGGCAGCTCCAGAGGGGGCTCTGCGGACGCTGTCCCCTGGTCCCCAGAGGCTCATGCTCTGCCCAGCCAGTCACACTGAGTCACACACTCATGGGACAATGGCCTTGTGCCCTGCAGGGTGGTCGGGGAAGCAGAGCTGACCCACACACGGCTGAGCTGCTGGCTTAGGAGAGCCCTTCCTTCCAAGGGATTGTGGCCTGTCGCCCTGTGTGGCGCCTGTCAGAGCCCTGCAGGTCCGGGAGGCGGTCAGGAAGTCCAAGAGGCTTAGGTATGGTGGTGTGGGGGCCTCTTACCACGGCCTCCCCGAGCAGCCAGCACTTCCCACCTCCCCAGATGGGACTCGAGACGTGTGCAACCCCCACTTCATCCAGGGAAACAAGGTACAGGGGGGACATCCATCTGCTCCAGGCTGGGCCTGCCCAGCGAGGCACAGGGTGAGGTGGGCAAAGCATCTGAGCTCAGAGCAAGGTGGATGAGTGAGTAAGCTCGGCAAGTTTCAAAACCTGAGCTCACACGCTGACCCTCCCTCACCTTCTTGCCTCGGTTAAGGGAGACCTCCCTACAAGCTCCTCTGCCAGGTTTGCAAGGAAGGTGACATCACCTTCAAGAAGCCTCGGGCCCCGTGCCCTCCACACTGGGCCTGGAGCAGGATAAACTTGCTCTCTGGACAGCCATCAGCACACCTGTGCCGGCACCGCTCGGGCCAGGTCCCACCCAATGAGCTGACCACAGTGCCAGCTTCCCGAACCTTGCTCTTAATTGCCTTGGGGAGGGTCACCGGACGACATCAAGTGCGGGAGAGAAGGGCCCCTCAGGAAGGTGGAGCCACTGAGTCCCTGCTGGCCAGGGTTCAAGCAGGGAGGTGCCGGGTGGGAGCGGGAACGTGGTGGACTGGAAGTCAGTTAGACCTTAACTTCTCGCTCTGCGTCCAGCGTCCCTCCGACCTGCTCCTGTAACAAGGCGTACGCGCGCTGCAGAGCCTGGTACTCCATGGTCAGCTGCCGGAACCTGAGCTCTGTCTCCTCCTTGGCCATACCCTGGAGGCGCACGAGACACCACTTAGTGCCCAGCCTCGGCCTGGGGCGGACAGATGGCCCAGCCGGCGGTTGAGGTCAGGGCGAGCCTCGTGGGGCGGCAGCCGGGGGCCCAGCTGGGCTTCCACCCCTGGCCAGGCCCCCCTGACCCGGCCCCTCCGCCCTGAGCAGGCTCACCTGAGGTCCCGCTTGCCCAAACGAGCTGGCCGCATTCCTCCCCACTGCTTCCCACTGCAGGCCCCTTCCCGCACAGGGCCCCCAACGCCTCCTTCTGGCTGCAGTGACACCTCCCACTGGACCCTGAAGGGGTCTCTGCTCAGAGGACAAGCTAGCGGTCTGCGTGGGAGGGTGGCCGTGTCCAGGAGCAACCGGACCCTGGGACCCTAACCTGGCCCAGCACCCCAGCCCATTCTGCTCCCCTAAGCTTGCTGGTGGCAGCTCCGGCTGTGTCTGAGATCTGTAAGCAGGTCCATGGCCTTGGGGCATCCACCAGACCTGAGGGGGCGGGCACCATGGCCTCAGAGCCCCCTGGGCCTGGTCAGGGCGGTGGCCCAGCAGCCGCTGCTTGTTTCCCGGCTACAGGGGCACAGCCAGTCAGCACAGGCTCAAATGGCCCGTGTTTGAGGTGGCCTCCTTCTGGAAGGGACCAGCAGGGGGACACCCTGGCCGTGTTTCTATTGGAGACAAAGCCTGTGCAGCCCCAGCATGTCCCCTTGGTCATGCTGCTGCCCCCGTGCTGGGGGCTCAGACCTCCCCGTGCAGCCCTTTAGGAGGGGGAGATCTCTGCACCTCCATACTGATGGGGTGAAGCCCTGGGTGTGCCCTCAGAGGAAGGGGGTGTTTCTCAGAGTGCAAACCCACGGACTGTTAGGGTCACGGCCAGTGAGAACCACCGGGCTCCTCTCCAGGGAGCAGCTCAAGACCCGATCCTGCCGGACCCGCCCGCCAGACTGTCCAGCAGCCTCTGTGTTACCTCCTCCAGGTCGTCGTCTGGGGTGCACGGGGTCTGGTCTGTCCTGTCCGTTTGGTACGAGATGGAAGAGCCATCGGACTCCAAGGAGGCTTCCTCATCGTACCCAAAGAAGGTCTCCACGATGACCGGCTTCGGACAGAAGGGCCGCCTCAGTCCAAACCCAGATGGGCGAGCAACCAGCCCCGGGGCCCCTGGGTCATTCCCACCTCTCCTGTGCTGCCTGGCCACACCCCAGCTCTCAGTGTTCCTGCCCTGGGTCTGGTCCAGCCTCCCGCGCTCAGGCCAAGGGGGCCTTCTGGAAGTGGGACTGGAGTTCTGTGGAGACGCAGTCCACCTTCATGGTGGGGACCTGCTCTGCAGATCCCAGGGTAGTGGCACTGAACTGCCACCGTGCAGATGACATGACATGGGACCGACAGTGAACACTATTCCAGCATTCAACACGTGGCCACTTGTCTAGTTGTCTAGTTGTTGTGTTTTCAAAAGTATCATCCTTGGCAAATTGGAATAAAAATGGAAACAAGAGCAAAGCAGGTGCCTCCCCAACTAGCATGAGGGCCGCCTGAGGGGATGCCTCAAGGCTCACCTCTAACTCCAGCATCCCGGACTCCCCTCCCCCAGGCTGCTTCCAGTTCTAGCTCCTGGAAGGTCCACTGGCCACAGAGTTCTTGGCGGCCACCAACCTCTGGCCCTCGCCGCTGAGCTCGGCCGGCTCACAGAAGTGCCACTCACGGCGGTAGGGCCCAGGTGGACAGGGCAGAACTCCTGCAGCCGGTCCACTCTGCTAGAATGGAGCTGTCGGGTTCCAGCCTCGGATAACCCCTGAACACCTGAGACACCTGACGCCCTCTCACGTCTCCTAGGGGCCCTTCTGAGAGCCCCATGAGCTGGCAGTGGCGCCCAACGAGTATCTGATTGCCCGCATGGGGACACTGCTGACGGTTCAGAAGCCAAACGAAAACACACATGCTTTGCAAAAGCAGGATGCAAGCTAGGTCCTTTGGAATTGTCTCCCAAACGTCCTCTGATAGAAACCACAGTTTTACCCAAAAGGACTGTGTTGCACAGAAGTTACCCCAGGTCTGCCAGATGGCCTGCATGGGGCCTGTGGACACAGGACACAGCCTGCAGTGCAGTGGTGGCCAGACAATGGTGACAGGGGGCCAGCTGTGTGGGCACAGGGCGCGGCCCTCAGGACCGCGTGATTCAGGCAGGTCCCCACACAGGGCAGCAGGAAAGCCAGTGTCCCGGGGCTGACCCCTGCTCATCACATGTCAGACCTCTCGAAAATTTGAAAGAAATAAAGTTGGATTTTTAACTTTATAAACAGAGTGTTTACTTAGCATCCTGTTTCTGTTCTTTCACAGTTACAAGTTTTAGAAGGAATAAAATCATTTTCTCTTCTCCCGCAGAGGAAGAGGTCCAGTCATGGGGGCGCTCGGGACACACGTGTGACGTGCACGCACGCTGGCATCCCTCGCTTACCTTGGGGAGCTTTGCCATTTTCTTCCTTTGTTTCCGGTATCTTAAAAGCTTGTCACGCTCCTGCAAGAGCCAGTTGAAGAGATTCTTTGAGTAATTGAACAGCTCTATCAGTTTCAAGTACACACTTTAATGTTCCTGTGTTGTCATTCGACTGGACGTGCAGGGTAACTTCAAAACTGGCACACTGCCCACACTGCCACAGACGCACAGGGCGTGGCCGTGACCACCGTTCAGGTGCCCGTCATGCTCAGCCATCCTCCAGCCCCTTCGTGTCTGTGGTGGTGGTTGGGGTGCCCTGCGGGGGACAGGGCATTTGAACAGCACACACAGAAATGGGACTGGAGAGGACCGATGACAGCCCAGCCCCTGCATACTCTCTGAGCAGATGTGCACATGTTGGACACGGACCCCACAAATGTCTGAGAGACCAATGACCGCTTCTCTCCAGGGAGCTCGGCTGCACTTTTGTGACCGTGACAGTGTAGGCCCAGACTGCAGGTCTGTCCTGCAGGGGCTCAGAAACCTGGAGCGGGGGAAGTGCCCCCGACAGGGGGTCATCTGACCCCCGCATGGATAGTTGATGTAATAGTGACAGGAGCTGGGAGCCGCCATAGGCCACCGGGGCATGGATGGGTGTTCTCAGTCACCTGGGCAAAACCTCTGGGTAGGCAGCACTGTGCTCACAAAATCCACCCTCTGCTGACACCACCACTTCTGTCTGGACTGGAAGGAGTCACTGGCATAGGTGGGGTCCCAGGGACAATGCAGGGGAAAGGGGTGTGAGGACAGGGGGTGCCAAGTGGTACTTACTAACACGCTCTTCACATAACCAGCCGTTTCCAGGGTCTAGGAAGAGAGGACAGCATGCTGGAGAACTCGAGCGTGACCCTTCCTCCCAGGACCCACAGAGGCCGCCCCACACCCAGAATCGGTCGCTCCCCCATTGCCCTGAGGGTCTTACTTGGTCCGAAAGGCCCTTCCTCCCTTCCTAAGCTGATCCCCCAGAGGGACCGTGACCTGTGGGCACACCCGGGGGCCATCAGTTCAGGGTGACTGTGCCTTCCAGAAATGAGATAATGTGCACTGTTATTGACGTCTTCCTTTTCCTGTTCCCTCCTAAGTTCTTATTACTGTGGGGACTGTCACCGTGTCACTGAACAAGAGCTCAGATTCCAGGCACGGTCGGGGCAGGCTGTGTGGGTGAGGCCCCACCCCACAGCTTGTGGGGGACATGGGCATCTGTCTGTCCCGTCTCATGTTACTTTGGGGCAACTCCAGTCATCGAAACAAGGCAGGCCAGCACTCTGGCCACGTGCCACGCTAGTGAGAGAGGGGTGCTGCCATCCCTCCTGCTGTGCGAGGACACAGAATGACCAGGGCAGCTCCTTCTGAAGTGATCTGACCAGAGCCAGCTGGGGTCCCACCGAGAAGCAGAAGGACCCCAAATCAGGATAATGGAAGGAGGGTTTGATGAAGGACAATTTGCAAAATTGTGCTGGGGGCATCAGGTGGCAGGGACAGGGCAGTGTAGCCGCCTGGCTGGGGTCCCAGAAAAGATGTCCGTGTCCTAATCCCAGAACCTGGGACTGTGAGCTTCTTTGGAAATAGGGTGGTTGCAGATGGGATTAATTTAGGGATCTTGAGATGAGACCATCCTGGATTAGGGCGGGCAAGTGCCCTTAGAGAGAAGAGGAGAGGGGAGCATTGGGGAGAGAAGGGAGGGACACAGAGAGAAGGCCCGTGAAGACAGAGACTGGAGCGGTGAGGCCTGGTGGCAAGGACAGGTCCTCTCCTCGAGCTCTCAGAGGGGGCGCCGTCCTGACAGCACCTGGGTCTTGGATTCTGGCCTCAGAACTGTGAGGAAACAAGTTGCTGCGGTTTTAAGCCCCCAGCTGCTGTCATGGTGACACACAACCTAACTGGCTGCACTTCAGTTGCTGAAAACCCTGGTCCAAAGCAGTGAGAGGAAGCAGAGCTTCAGGGGAGGGCTACCTCCAGCACGACCACAGTGAAGGGACCCAGCCCAAGCCGACCCCAGGGGGTGAGGGGACGAGGGTGTAACCTCGGGGGGCAGCAGGGTACAGAGAGGGGAGAGGAGCAGGAGGACCCAGACCGTGGGGAACACCCTGCGCCTAGTCACCTTGGAAAGCTCGTCTATGAGGCCCTGCTGCTCCACAATTTGCAGCTTCAAGAAGTCAATTTCTCGTTCATCTTGATTTTGATCCAGGTCATTCAAGGAACTGGGTCTCCTTATGGTCCTGACTCTGTGTCTCTGAAAAACCAGACCATGTCACAAGGGCCAGAGTGGATGGTCCAACCAGGTGATGGGGGAGCTAGGGTCCTCCCACTCAGCCTGCAGGTGCCCACACAGCCCTGCCACTGCTCCCCGGTTGGCTATGGGCAAGGGGGTTCCCTGCTCTGACCTTGGAGCAGTCCAGCTGCAGAGCCCAGGGAAACCGAGGCTGTGTCCTGGCTGATCCCCAAAGTGGGGTCAGAGCTGTGAGGCCTGGGCTCAGTGCCCACGGGGAAAACTCTGCACCCCAAAAACGAGAGAGTTGTCCGTGCCAGTTCATACCCCACTGCCTTTTCTAAACTTAGAGTGTAAAAAGAAGGGGGTTTCTGGAGAGTGGGGTGTGGGGGTCACTCCTGCCTGCCTGCCACATCTGCTGAGTTTGGGATAAACTTGTACTCACGGCCTCTGGGGCCCCTGAGGCCAGAAGGAATACACAAGACACCAGCTAGTGGGCCCGGCAGGAGTAGAACCTCTCCTGGCCCCAGGAGAGGTTCCTTTCCCTCCCACGGCCAGTGCCCTAGGCTCTCACTCCCTCTGACGTGTTCAGAGTTGGAAGATGGCATCGGGGTGAGGGTGGGGGGATGTGACCTACTCAGCGACTTCTCTGCTCTGTTTTGCTTCCACCTGTCACTCCCCTAGACAGACACCTGTGACACCTGCCTTCAAGCACCCAGACCCTTATCTAAGGCCCTCTCTCCCAGGGAGCGGGCCTGTGGCACTTCCTGTCCCCACAAACATAGTGAGACTGAAGGCCTGGCCTTGTCAAACCTCCTGCCTGAGAAACAGAGGACTGCTGCTGGTGCAGAAGAAGCGCCACCTGCTGGCCTGATGGACCGTCAGGGTCCCTTACCATTTCTATGTTCTCCTGG